>NC_138497.1:11076357-11396752 GCF_964252035.2 Podarcis erhardii
AGGCTGCTTGGGGGTTTCCTGGTGCCTTTGAGCCAATCTGGGGTGCATGTGGGAAGATTAGGCCAGTTTGTGGAAGAGAAGACTATCAGTGTTACTAGCCAAGACGGCTGCATTCTCTCTCCAACACCAAAGGAAGCAATGCTTCTGAATACCACCTTGGTATTCATAATGGGGAGAGTGCTGTTGTTCTCAGATCTTGCTTGCAGGAGTCAGATATATGGACTATGTGTGCCGTTGCTCTGATCCAGCAGCCAGTCTCTTACGTTATGAAGAGGAAAGAAACAGGGAGGCAGATTAGAATCACAGAATTGTAGAACTGGAAGGGACCCTGAGGATCATCTAATCCAACCCCCTACAATGCAGGAATATGCAGCTGTCCCGTAGGGTGGTCAAACCTGCAACCCTGGTGTAATCAGCACCATGCTCTAACCAACTGTGCTATCAGAAATTGGAACATTTTCTTTTTATCCTACTTTCACCTTACTGTTTCTTTGCTGCCATTTATTTATAAATGTTCTCGACATTTGCCGTGTATAAGATGACCCCTATTTGGGGGAACTACAAATAGAAAATGGGAGGAGATTGCCCAGAGATGTTGAGCTTTTGGGGGGGGGGTGTCGAAAATTGTCTGCACAATTGCCACAGCGACAGCCAATTGACAACAGCCTTTGCCGCAGCCACCAATCACCCACCCAATTGTCGCTGATAATTGACTGTAATCAATCACCCATCCCCCCCCCCGCACTATCCGTGCCTAAGATGACCCCAAAATTTAAATATTATTTTATAATAAAAAAGCATCGGCTTATACACGGAAAACTATGGTAGCTTGGTGGGGCTGCACTGAGGTCACAGGAGTGTGGCCAATGAGAGGTCATAGGGGGAGTGGCCAAGTTGTTCTCCTTTTCTGTCCTCCTTCTTCCCTTGCAAATATACCATGCATGCTTAACATCTAACTGAACTGAACAGTGTCTTACTTTGGATCAGAAGGGGGGGGGTCTCTGCTGCCACAATTGTTTCTCTGCTGAGAGAAATACTGTGTGGTTCTGGTTCTGTATCCTGAGTCTCTCCCTATTTTCCTCCTTTGCAAAGAAACAGCGGACATCTTCCAGCCTTCCTCTCTTACTCAATTGCTTCCTGCAGCTATCAGTTTGAACTAACCAATATAATTTCATCCAGCATTAATAGCAGGGATGAAATTTCTCAGAAGGAAACTGTTGTTGGAGCCACAGGTCCCGACACCCTTTAAAAATAGCCATTGCCAGGATTCGCTGGGGGAAGCCATGGTTGTTAAAGTGGTATAACTTTAACCACAGTCACACTCCCTCCATTTCAAGGCTGACATCACCCAAAAGTAACTGCCATCACCCCCAATTCCATTTAGAAGAACATCTGCCTATTGATGCTAATGCCTAGTAAGCAAAATAGCAAAGCGAACATTGAAAGACCATATATTTTACTCGGCCATCTTCTATTGGCGACATTTGCAAAAATCCCTGTAGCTCTTCTCTTGTGCTTTCTGACTGAAAGGTCTTCCTAGAAAGTAGAGTCATGTTACAGAGAGAAAATTCTTCCAGTAAAGTAAGTTTAATGTCATTCAGACTAGAAAATAAAAGTTCAGGGTGGAGATGCTACTTCCCTGATGGGAACAAGGAGAAGGAAAGATGAGCGGCGAAGTCACCCATGGAGTGGCCAAGTTGTTTACGAATCATCCACATCTCTTGAAGGAGCCGGGCTTTGTTCGTTGCTCAATGCAAACACTTGCAATGACTTAGCTCTGGAGTGCTTTGCTTTTAGAAAATTTGGGGCTGGAGAGGGACGAACAAGTGTTTTCTTTGTTGTTATTGTCAAGAAGATGAGTTGCACGGAAGAAGAAGAAGAGAGAAAAAATGCTTGCCCACTTCATTGCTTTCCTTAAGGCCTGTGAGATTTCATCTATCACACACCCCAAAAAACTATTTGGCTCAGGGCCTCTTCTGACATTTCAGGGAAAGACAAGTTCTTGTTTATTCATCATGTGTCTCTGTGGTGAACTCCACAACCTGTAGAAAAGCAAACGCATATCTGAAAGCACATTGTAATTATTGGCAGAAGGGTTGTGACCAATTGTAGCTACCGGACCGATGTTTAGCATGTTTAAACGTATGCATCTCTCCTCGACTTGTTGCAGTTGTCACTGAGGCTATATATCAGTGGTTCCCAAGCTTTTTGAGCCAGTGGGCGCATTTTGAGAAAGTGTTGTGGGTGCCAGTCACAAAATGGCTTCCATGGGGTGTGACAAAATGGCCACCATACCTAAAAGAGCTGAAAAAGAGACAGAACGACAAAATGCTGTGGGCATGCCTCCTCCCCATAAGCCATTCCTATCAATGGGGGGGTAGGCACCTACATTAGCTACCACCACAATCGCTCACAGAAAGAAGTACTTTGCATCTCTTCTGTTTAAAACAGAAGGGGTGGATGTGTCCAATCCTGGTATCCAACCGCATATTTGGGGGAAGAGGGTTTAATGCAGGAGAGGCCCAGGCCTCTCCTTCGGTTGATTCAGGCATCAGCCGACCTCACTCCCAATCTTTTTTGACCACCATGTACGTTGATGGAGCTCGGGGCCTGCCCAAGACATTTTGCGCCCTAAGGTGAAAGACAAGATGGCTGCCATGTACAGAAGCTGACTGAAGTGGGAGCTGAAGAGTTGTGACAGGATAGCATCCTCCACTGCAAACAGATTGGGGGCCCAGGAAAGAGATCTTGTTGCTCTTATTAGAGGTTACCGTCCACCCACTTTCGCTACGCTAATACTGGTGGTTAGGTAAACCTCTTTCTAAACCGTTTAGCGGAGCTTTTCTTTCTTCCTCTCTCGCGGAAGTGGTGAACAATGATGAAGGGCAGCACTCTTTGGTCAGACGTTTGCTATCCGGCATCTGCAAAAACGAAGCCGGGTGGTCTTCTTTTTATTAACACTTCCAGCTGACACTAATTAAACTCAGAGTGCCACTCCCAAACTTGAAGGAAAAACTCTGGAACCTTCTAGAAACTTTCTAATTTTTTTCTTTGCAGAATGATTCCCTAACAGCTCCGTCCTGGGGCCAGGGGAGCTTAGCATCTGTGGCAGTACACCTCACTGTGCCTCATGGCTGGGCCAGCTCTGATGGAGCTGTTAATAATAAGAATGTTGTTGTTGTTTAGTCATTTAGTCGTGTCCGACTCTTCGCGACCATATGGACCAGAGCACCCTATGGACCAGAGCACTCCAGGCACACAATAATAAGAATAGTCTATGCCTATTTATATTTCTCCAGGTCCCACACTGATGTTAGTTTACATCCCCCTAGGAGTAAAAATAATCATAAACAACTATGTGCTTCCTGAGGCTGCCATTTCACTCTGCCAGTGGTAGGGCTGGGCCTGCTTGGAAAAACCATGCAATTGATTCTAGACAGGTTGTTTATTTATTTATTTTTAATGATATTTATTAACAGTTTTTGTTTAATTACAATGCCAAAAAAATCAATACAATATAACACATCTCTTAACATAATTTTCTTAACTTCTTGGACTCCCTCACGTCTCCTGCTCCTGCATTCCTGGCTATAAATTTTTCCAGCAAATTTATCCCCTTGTTTCTATTTTTTATTGTCTAATTTTCCAATGTTATATCTCTGATTTAAATATCCTTTATTCAGATCTTAAAAATTTAGATATAGCCTAAAGTTTCCAAAAATTTATCTTTTCTTAAATTTAACTTATCTTCATATTTCACTTCATCTAGCTTAGTGGTGCCAAGTTGTTTATATTCTAGCATCCTTCTTAACATTCATACAATTTACAATATTTTTGTAGATAACTCTTGAATTTCTTCCAATCTTCTTCCACCGTCTCTTCTCCCAGTCTTCTGCCAGTCATCTCAGCCAGTTCCATATAGTCTATCAGTTGCATCTGCCATTCTTCCAGTGTGGGTAAATCTTGGGTTTTCCAATGCTTGGCGACAAGTATCCTTGCTGCTGTTGTTGCATACATAAAAAATGTTCAGTCCTTCTTTAACACCTTCTGGCCGACAATACCCAGAAGGAAGGCCTCTGGTTTCTTAGGGAAGGTATACTTGAATACCTTTTTCAGCTCATTATATATCATTTCCCAGAAAGCCTTCACTCTAGGGCAGGTCCACCAGAGGTGAAAGAATGTTCCTTCATTTTCTTTACATTTCCAACATTTGTTATCAGACAAGTGGTATATTTTTGCAAGTTTGACTGGGGTCATATACCATCTATATATCATTTTCATAACATTTTCTTTCAAAGCATTACATGCAGTGAAATTCAGCCCACTAGTCCACAACCTCTCCCAATCCTCAAACATGATGTTATACCCAATGTCCTGTGCCCACTTTATCATAGCCGATTTGACCGTTTCATCTTGTGTATTCCATTTTAACAGCAAGTTATACATTCTTGAAAGTACCTTAGTCTTAGGCTCTAACAATTCTGTTTCTAACTTCGATTTTTCCACCTGGAATCCTAACTTTTTGTCAAGTTTAAAAACTTCTTTAATCTGAGCGTAGTGTAACCAATCTCGCACTTTATCTTTCATTTTCTCCTGACTCTGCAATTTCCAGTTATCTCCATCTTTTTCTAATATTTCCCAATACTTCGGCCATTTGGCCTCCATATTGAGTCTTTTTCGGGCCTTAGCTTCCAATGGTGAAAGCCACCTTGGAGTTTTATTTTCCAATAAGTCTTTGTATTTTGTCCAGACATTAAACACTGCTTTCCTGACAATATGGTTCTTGAAAGTCTAGACAGGTTGTTTAACCCTCATGAAACAAGCTGTAGAATAGAGGTAGGGAACTTTTCTAGCCTGGTGAGGCAGATTGGCCAGGTTTGACAAGTGGGCAAAACCCTTTTTTGTTTTTTTGCCACCTGTGAGAGTGAGTTCCATAGTTTAACCATGTCCTTTGCTTTATCTGTTCTGAATCTTCCAACATTCTGAACCTTTTCCAAGTGTACAATAATCCTTTCTGAGGCGAGGCATTAAAAGCCCCCCCTCAGAACACACACACACACACACACACACCCCCCAGTTAGCATTGGGAAGGGGAACTGCCATTGTTATCAGCACGAGTTTTTGCCTCTAATGATAATTGCTCCAAGGGGGGTATATTAGAAAGAAGGCAGAAAATCTTTAGATTTTCCCTCAAAGCATTCACTAAAATGATGTGGGGTTAAGAGAAAAGCATAGAACTAAAACAATTAAATGGAGTTGTTGGGGGTTCTTTTCGTTTTTGCATTGCATTGCTCCTTTTTCGATATTGCACGCACACATACATTCTCTTGACAGAGGATGGTGCGTGACATTGCTGACCAGCCAACATGATCAAGAACCTAATTTGTGAAATAGATTCTTCTGCCAAGAAAATGTTCAACAGTAATAGTGGTTTTTTACCTTGTCAAAAAAATGATTAGGCTTAAGCAGCCCTAAACTACCCAATAACATCAGAAATGGAAGGATCACAAAGGCTAACCAATTTCTTAGGAAACCTCTGGATTTGCTAGTAAGAGCCCTTATTTTATGCTTGAAGAGTAATCAAGACAGTCTCATTTTCTGCCATATTTATCACTCCATAAGGCAGAGTCCAGTTATAGGAAAGGACAATGGCTTGTTATTTTTCTCTTATTAATGCCAGAAGAATCATCTTCAAAACCATTTCACAGATTTCCTTCATGTCCCCTACCCTCCCAACATGGGGTGTTTTTATAGACAGTTTCTCAGCTCCATGTTGGGAACGAGCTAGTGCAAACAGGGCCCACGTTGTGGTTTTTTTTGTAATGTCACAAAAAAGCTAACTCATGAGCAAGCCCAATGCTCTTCACAGGGTCTACAGGAGTAGCCAATGTGGTGCCCTCCAGATGTTCAGAATCAAAACTCCCACTATGCTGGCCAAAGTTGATGATGGCTATCTCTGTTACAGAACAGAAGGATTTCAGAAGGAACGTCATCATCATCATCATCATTTATTGGTGGGGTTACTCCAGTTCTTGGCACCCTAAAAATGAGCCCTGAAGGTGGCCAACAAACTACATAAATCAGGGCTGGGAGTAGAGGTGGACTTGGGCAATATGGCACCCTGTGCAAGGTCAAAATTTGACACCCACACCCAGCAGCCCTCACTCTGCCTTCCCAGAACCAGGTAAGAGAGGCGCAGGGCTTTGGCAAGGAGGCACAAGGCTCTGGCAGAGTCCCAAAGTTGGGAAAGCGCTAACTAGACTTTGGGAAGGAGGTAGGAGGACTTTAGGGCCCTGTCAGATCCTCGTTCCTCCTTCTTAAAACTTGCACAGCTCTGAATCCACCCCTGCTGGGAGTCTTTTTCAGCCTAAGACAGAGGCACTATCTTCTCAAGTTGATTGATGTTCTGATGTCACACGTGCAACATCACAAGGAGCCGGTGGGTGGAACTGATCACCCTCTGCACATTGAGGGGGCCCAGTCCTCTCAAAAAAATACATTGGGGGGCAGAAACTGCCTCAGCCCCTAGGAGCTGCCATGCATGGCCTGATAGACACTTTCTGTTATGGGCAACCCTCCAGGCGGGGTATGTGTGTGGCATGTACCGGGTAGGCCAGCTGCAAAACTGGGGAGAACAATGGATGTGATTCTGACCTATGTATGGTGGAATACATTACCATCATTCAATGATGTTGAGATGATGGTGTGTGTGTGTGTGTGTGTGTGTGTGTGTGTGTGTGTGTAACATTACTTTGGATAATCAAAAAGCTGGGCATTGTTAAAATGCTAAGTTGATAAGATGTCTTTGTTTAAAAGGTAGACAGAAGATAGATAGATAGATAGATAGATAGATAGATAGATAGATAGATAGATGAAAGGTAGATTAGGGCTGTCCGGGCTGTCTGGATTTTCCCAGACATTACCGGGATTTTAAAGGCAGAATTGATGTCCGGGGGAATTTCTGAAAGGCGACGCTTTGTCCTGGGTTTTAGGCAAGTCAGTCATGTATCATTTTTGTGAAATTTGGCATTTTTGTGGGGAAAAAGCAACTTTGGGGGTTTCCTTAAAAAAAAAAAAAAAACCTCAACAATTTTGGGGTCTTTCGGGGTGTCCTGGTTTTTGCTTTTTGAAATATGACAACAGAGAGAGAGAGAGAGAGAGAGAGAGAGAGAGAGAGAGAATATTTTGCTAAATTATATGAAGGGTGGTTTTGTCTTCTTTTGGTCTTGGTTAATTATCCTTTTTTTGTTTCAAACCCGTCAGACTCTTTGAAATGAAGCCTAAATGAGGACCCTCTATGGAGAACATATTTTCAGCCAATAGAAAGATAATAGGTGTGAATGAATTGCCAGTGGCAACAATATGACAGTAGTCTTATAATAGCTGTCTAATATGAGACTGAAATATCTTGAGTTCAGCTGAATTGGGAGTCAGAAGAGACCTCCCTCTCTTTTAGGGTGCAACCTGTGTGAAAAGAGTTCTGTACGATGGAGTGTTGGTGGGGAAACCCTTAGATGTGCCAGGATTTAATACTTTATGGCTCATTGCACATGTCACTCAAAGGAAACAGTTGCTTAGGATCAAGATTCGTTGAACTCAGTGGTGCTTGATTTAACTGCATAGGTTCAACCTGCGAAAGACACTGAGCTTTAATGAAAGTTCTTGGGCCAGCCTTTGCCATCTTGTGAGAAATGCACACACTCTTGCAAAGAAGAGTTACCTCTGCCTCCAACGAAACTTCTGCCTCAGAAACTTCAGCTGGTGCAGAATTTGGCAGTCAGGTTGCTCACCGGGGGGGTATACAGTTTCAGTATATGACACTGATCCAGGCCTGACTACACTGGCTACCAATGAGCTTCCAGGCCCAATTCAAAGTGCTGGTTTTGGCCCATAAAGCCTTAAATGGCTCAGGTCCGCAATGCCCCAAGGACCGTCTCTCTCTCTCTTAACCTTCCTGGACTCTGAGATCACCATCTGAAGCCCTTCTTCGTGTGCCTCCTCCACAAGAGGTCCAGAGAGCCAGTGTGGTGTAGTGGTTAAGAGCGGTGGACTCGTAATCTGGTGAACCAGGTTTGATTCCCTGCTCCTCCACATGCAGCTGCTGGGTGACCTTGGGCCAGTCACACTTCTCTGAAGGAAGGGAAAGAAGAAGAAGAAGAAGAAGAAGAAGAGTTTGGATTTGATATCCCACTTTATAACTACTATATGTTGGTCTCAAAGCGGCCAACAATCTCCTTTACCTTCCACCCCCACAACAAACACTCTGTGAGATGAGTGAGGCTGAGAGACTTCAGAGAAGTGTGACTAGATCAAGGTCACCCAGCAGCTGCATGTGGAGGAGCGGAGACTCGAACCCGGTTCACCAGATTACGAGTCCACCACTCTTAATCACACTGGTGTAGGAGATTGTTAGCTGCTTTGAGACTCCTTAGGGTAGTTATAAAGAGGGATATAAAATCCAAACTCTTCTTCTCTTCTTCTTCTTCTTCCAGAGGGTGGCAAAACAAGTTGTTTAGACTTTTTCACAAGTGGTACATTTCTGGTTTCTCACAATAGCAGTACGTGTTACCAGTCTCCACCAGTTAGAAGCTGTACAGCTTAACTAGAGACTCTCAACAGCTACTGGTCATCATGATAAAAGGTAAAGGAACCCCTGACCATTAGGTCCAGTCATGACCGACTCTGGGGTTGCGGTGTCCATCTCGCTTTATTGGCCAAGGGAGCTGACATACAGCTTCCGGGTCATGTGGCCAGCATGACTAAGCCGCTTCTGGCGAACCAGAGCAGTGCACGGAAATGCCGTTTACCTTCCTGCTGGAGTGGTACCTATTTATCTACTTGCACTTTGACGTGCTTTCGAACTGCTAGGTTGGCAGGAGCAGGGACCGAACAACGGGAGCTCCGTTGTGGGGATTTGAACCACCAACCTTCTGATCGGCAAGTCCTAGGCTCTGTGGTTTAACCCACAGCGCCACCCGCGTCCCACCTGGTCATCATGATAGCTATATCCTATTGCGATATATCACTCATCATTCACTGGGAAACAACACCCGGAGAGGGAGAGGGATATTGCCCTTTGACCTGATCTAACAGGGATCTTCTTGTGCCCTTACGTTCAGGCCTCTTGTCTAGTAAAAGTTGTCACAGTCCCTTGTTTTTGTAGCCTTCTCCCCCAGCTGCCAATTCTCAGTCCTGGTTGCAACATATGACAATGGGAGCCATTGATCCTTAAAAGTTGCTCAAGAATTCTTACAGTTTCCTTGGTGCTCAGTTTGAATGACTTATCCGAATCTAGTTACAGATAGGTAGCCGTGTTGGTCTGCCATAGTCAAAACAAAACAAATTCCTTCCAGCAGCACCTTAAAGACCAACTAAGTCAGTTCTTGGTATGAGCTTTCGTGTGCATGCACACTTCTTCAGATACCCAAGAGAGAGGTATCTGAAGAAGTGTGCATGCACACGAAAGCTCATACCAAGAACTGACTTAGTTGGTCTTTAAGGTGCTACTGGAAGGAATTTGTTTTGTTTTATCCGAATCTCTTCGCCAGAAACATCAAAGGCGCTCATGCAAAAATCCTATCATCTCCTCAGCGGCTTCTCTAAATTCAAGAAGCTACCAAAAAACCCTAAAAAAACAAAAAACAACCCTGCAACAATTGTGAAGAGAGTATCAATTGCTTTCATCAAGGAGTGGAAGTGATAAGGGTGCCGTGAAGAGCAGCTTTAGGGAGAAATAGCTGTCTACTTCAATATTGCTTTTTAATTAAAGGCTCAGAAAACCATTCCTTTTTTTCACCTTTTAATTCATCTCTTTTACTTTTCTCATCGTTTTTAGTTTTTAAAAAATAATAAGGATAAGGTCATCTCCATGTAGGCTGGTTACATTTCTTGTGAAGAGTGTCTGCTTTTGCACTCATCTTTTTTTATTTTTTTTATGCAGTGCTCAAATACCTTTAAGTTATCAGAAGCTTTTTATTCAGGTTGTTAAATAAGGTGCCAGTCCTCAAGACATTAAGTGTTTTCGTGGAGCACTTGGTGGCTCACGCTCTTTCTGTGTCCCATCCTCTCTTTTAACTGCCACTCTGTGAACTAAGCTGCAACCTATTTATGAATCAGAATATTACTAATTAGTTTTTTTAAGGATTGCTAAAAGGACCAGAATGATTTACTTTGTCAGAGGAGGAAAATGGAGAGAAAAAATGAACCATTTTCTCCTCCTTTTGGTAGCTGAAGTGTTCTTTCTTTCTTTCTTTCTTTCTTTCTTTCTTTCTTTCTTTCTTTTCTTTCAAAGTGTGAAGCTTATTAGTATCCATTTGCAGCATTGGATAGTTCTTCATACTGCTCTCTCAAGATCTATTTCCAAACTCACCACCTTATTGGCCATTGCTGCATTAATGGTTTGTTGTCGTTTGACAACACAAAAACACAAAAACCCAAAAACAAAAAACCCACACCATCCAGTTTGTCTATAGTCTTATTTAATTTTTTTTTTTTTAATGCTGAATGTTATCCCCGTTTTTGGAATGTTATCCCCAGGGAGATTCAGCTGGTGCCTTCACTTTAAGCAGGCAAACTGGTTCAAGGTAGGGCAGCAAACATGGTCAGAAGAATAGAAAACAAGTCCTATGGGGGGAAAGTTTTGTTGTTGTTTAGTCGTTTAGTCGTGTCCGACTCTTCGTGACCCCATGGATCAGAGCACGCCAGGCACTCCTGTCTTCCACTGCCTCCCACAGTTTGGTCAGACTCATGTTTGTGGCTTTGAGAACACTGTCCAACCATCTCGTCCTCTGTCGTCCCCTTCTTCTTGTGCCCTCCATCTTTCCCAACATCAGGGTCTTTTCCAGGGAGTCTTCTCTTCTCATGAGCTCATCAGCTTCACAATTTGTCCTTCCAGTGAGCACTCAGGGCTGATTTCCTTAAGAATGGATAGGTTTGATCTTCTTGCAGTCCATGGGACTCTCAGGAGTCTCCTCCAGCACCATAATTCCAAAGCATCCATTCTTCGGCGATCAGCCGTCTTTATGGTCCAGCTCTCACTTCCATACATCAGTACTGGGAAAACCATAGCTTTAACTATACGGACCTTTGTTGGTAAGGTGATGTCTCTGCAGGGGGCTGTGGTAGAGATGAAGCTCAGGGTGCCTCCCAATTCTATGGTTCTACAAGGTTGGATGAACTGCATATGTTTAGCCTGAATAAAACTGAGGGGTGACATGACAGCACTTATGTCCCCAAAGGGTAGTCACATAGGTACCAAAAGAGATGGGGTCGGTGAGAAATTAGACTCAGTTCATGTGCAAAGCCAAATCTATCAATGCTGCACTTTCTGGAACAACATGAGAACTGAAACACAGCTGTCCTTCAAATGTTCCCTGATGTTGGGAAAGATGGAGGGCACAAGAAGAAGGGGACAACAGAAGACGAGATGGTTGGACAGTGTTCTCGAAGCTACCAGCATGAGTCTGACCAAACTGTGGGAGGCAGTGGAAGACAGGAGTGCCTGGCGTGCTCTGGTCCATGGGGTCACGAAGAGTCGGACATGACTAAACGACTAAACAACAACAACAAATTAATTTATATGCTTCCTAAATGCCAAAATGACTTCTAAGCCACTTACAATGCAGTGACGTATGCAAAACAACCCATTTTGTACCCTTGTCCCTTTCCAACTTTATTGTTCTACGTTTCCCTTTCTTGAGTAGCTCATCCTCGCCTTTCCCCTTCTTCCCCCTAATTTTGACTTCTCAACATTTCCAATAGACCTTCTTTCAAGAATTCTGGAAGCTGTTACCATGGAAAAGAGAGGCCCTTCAGCCTTCTCATCCAGAGAAACTGTCATCGAAGAGAAAAACAACTTTATATGAAGCTCTACTACAAATGGAACTCTTTAGAAGAGCTGCAAGCTGGCACACGGATGGCCAACTTGACAATAAACTTCTGCATAATATGGAGAAAGTGAATTGAAAGAAATGCTTTTTCCCTCTTGGGAGGGCCAGTTGGTAAGTCATGGCGCCATGCAAGCTAAACTGCTGCTCTGCTCCTTTTCCAACGTGACTTACTTTCAGCGTTTTACTGCTGCTATTATGGCAGCAGTGCACTGGAAACCAAGTGTGACATGGAACCGAGTGAGGCATTCTGGGATTGGCGGCCCAGGAGAGCACTTGTATTCAGTGGCAGATTTTGGGCTCTAAAATTTCAGCAGCGCCCTGTGCAAGCACTTTGGGCTTTTGGAAGGAGGTAGGAGGGCTCTAGGACCCTGTCAGAGCCCATAGCCTTCTTCCCAAAGCCAGTGGAAAGGCATCAAATGGCCTCACACAGGGCAGCATATTACCAAGGTTCACCTCTGGAGGGAGTCCCACAACTTGGGGGTTGCCACAGAGATGCCCTCTCCCAGGCCACTACAGACTCTACAAGTGTCTGTATTTTCCAGGGACATCCCATATTTAGAGAAGCTGTCCCAGTTTCTGATTTGATCCTGGAATGTCCTGCTTTTCCTTAGGATGTCTCTATTTTCATTGGAGAAATGTTGGAGGGTATGGATTAATCCAACCCCCAAGTCCTCTGAAGGCAATCCTGTATAGGGAAGTTTTTTTAAAAAAAAATGTTTAATGCTTTATTGTATTTTTATATATGTTGAAGGCTGCCCACAGCAACCCAATAAGACGACTGGGGTAAGATTAGCATTATGGAATGGGATATCCCTATTTTCATCGGAGAAATGTTGGAGGGTATGCCACTACCACCCCCAAGCTTCTGAGGTATGTTGAATATCCCAAGGATTTAAAGGCTAGATCAAGCTTCCTCAACCTTGACCTTCCAGATGTTTTGAGACTACAATTCTCATCATCCCTGACCACTGGTCCTGCTGGCTAGGGATCATGGGAGGTGTAGGCCAAAACATCTGGAGGGCCGAGGCTGAGGAAGCCTGGGCTAGACCCTTCCAGCAGCAGGAGGGTATATTGCAGAATACAAGCTATAATTATTTGTATGTAGGTAACGTTCATACAGAGCATGTTTAAAGCCATCGTTTGAAATGTGAGCTTCTCAGCTGGCGTACAAAATATTTTCCCTATTTTGGTTGTCTTCGCCTGCTTCTATATGTACAAGGAAAAAGCAGAGGAGGGAGACTCTGAAGAAGAAAATTGCAGCAGAGCATCGATGGCCATTAAAGTCTTTTAACAACGAAGCTCTGATCGAATACTTTGCTCAAATTTCCTATTAGCCTGCATAGTGTATAACTTCATTCTTCTGATTCAACAGGAAGGAAAATTTGATGTTACTTGACATAAGTAAAGGTACATTTGCTTTATGACCAGCTAAAGGTCAGGAACATTGTGTGATTGCAAGAAATTGCATCTATTACAAGTTGTAAGCACTCTCTTTACTGCAAGACCTAGCATGTGCAGGGCTTAACAGAAGTTGCAGATTTCTTACCACTGGGACTTTGGGGGCCAACGGAGAAGGAGAGTTTTCAGCCTGTGTAACGAAAACAGGAACAGAATCATTTCACTAGGAAAAGGATGCAATTTATTTTGATTATAATATACAGATAAAACAGTGGGAACATATGTGGTTAAAATTTACATTATGTTATGATCTTAAAGAGGATTCTTATAATATGATGTATCATTGGTGTTTAACTCCTGCGAAACTATTCAGAATGTATAAAGATGTTTCAAATGTTTGCTGGAAGTGCCAAGAACACGAAGGGACATTTTATCATGCTTTGTGGACATGTAAAAAGGCTTTAAACAAATGGATGCACATTCATACACTGATACAGCAGATTTTAAAGGTTAAATACTCAATTGAAGCCAGAACTCTTTTAGGGTCAATGGACACACAACTAGAAAAGGACCAGGGATAATTACTCCAATATATGATTACAGCGGCGATATTGTTATACGCACAAAAGTGGAAAGATACAGCCCTACTCACTAAAGAGGAATGGCCGATAAAACTATTGGACATGGCTGAGATGGCAAAGTTTAATGAGAGAAAAATCAGTATCAACATTTATTCAGGATTGGAAACTTCTTATGGACTTTTTGCGTGAAAGAGAAAACAAACTTGTAACATCAGGATTTGAAGATGGATAGAATGATTGGATGTTATTGGTCTCGTCTGCTCAGTCCACTGAATCCTGCCTTCACATACCCATCGGTTCTAAAGTGGTGTACAACAGGTAAACAAGTATTGCTGTAAGTGATATAGTTAAGGCTCTGGAGTTACCGGTTGTTGTTTTTTTGCTTCATAAGACTCACTTTTTTCCTCCTAAAAAGTAAGGGGAAATGTCTGTGCGTCTTATGGATCATATGGAGCAAATGCGTGGTCCCTGGAGCCGAATTGCCCGGGGGGGGGGGAAAGCAGATTGTGCTATTTATTTATTTTTTTAGAAAGAGGGAAGGGGGTGTTGAAACAAAGCCGCTAAGCAGCTGATTGGCAAGAGAGTGGAGGGAGATAAGGGACACTAGCGTTAAAGAGGCTGCCTGGGAGGGGAGAGGTAAAGACAATGAACTTGTAAGGAGAGGAGACAGGAAGGAATGAGGAGAGAAATTAGAAGAATAGGAGGAGCAAAAAACTGCTCCAGTTAAGGAAAAGACACTAAGGCAAATAAGAGGGAAGGGAGTGTTGAAAGGAAGCAGCTGATCGGCAAGTGATAGGGGAGGGAGGTATGGGACACTAGAGATAAATGAGGCTGCCTGGGAGCGGGGAGGTAAAAGCCCATGGATCCTCAGGATTTTTGCATTGGGTCATCCCAAATTCACCATCAGATCACATAGCATGTCCATAGCTACAGCCTGCATCAAAAAAATCATGCACCCACTGTTGTGTGGGGCCTCAATGGAGTAAAGCATGGATCCACATGGATCCTCAGGATTTTTGCATTGGGCTACCCCAAACTCACCGTCAAATCACATATCATGTCTGTGGTCACAGCATGAACCACAAAAATCATACATCCACGATTTCGTTCAGAATATTTGTTATTCTTGTTTTCCTCCTCTAAAAACTAGGTGCATCTTATGGTCAGGTGCGTCTTATGGAGCGAAAAATACGGTAATTGTCTTACAAGGGCCCCTTCATTAGATGATAATGTGTATTGCATCAAAATGAGGTGATCCAGGTTCCCAGCTTGATAGCACAGTAAGTGTAGCTAATTAAAAAGAAGGATGTGTTGCAAAAACAAATGGATTTGTTGCAACAGAGCACTTTCATCTACTTTAATAGCACAAAACTAAATTTCTGATATAAGCATGAATCCCTCCAGCAAAATAAAGACTATCTGGAGACAGTGTGTGTGTGTGTGTGTGTGTGTGTGTGTGTGTTAGGGAGAATGTAAACATCCTAATACTATGACTGAGGGAGAAATTTGATTCAGTTTACACTTAAAGGTGAACCTATCTAATTTTCACTTTCTGAAACAATGTGCCAAGCGACATGTGCAGAAAGTGACGTGTGCATACAGCAGGGTAAAGAGCACATGGAAGCGCATATATTTGTGCAAACAATATAGAAAGATGCATTCTAGTACGGGAAATCGCTTTGCAATTACGTAAAGAGTGTGCAAAATTGCATACAAAAATGTGCATGTTGGAAAAAAAATCGCACAAAAATGGTGACGAGTTCTCGTCAATGCTGTAAAAATCACAAAGAGTTGCAGAAATGCTGAGAACTGCACTTAAGATCGGAAAAAAATGAATATCTGAGAGAAACCAAAATTGAGGTATTTGCCCCATTTTTGTTACACCTGCAGCCTGAAAGGGTTGAGTCCAGGAAAAGCCTCACTGCTTGATTCTATTGGAGATATAAATTGGCCGGCACCATTTTCAGCACAGACCATATGCTCTGGCTTTCCCTTGTTCTGTTATTTCAGCTCTTTGCATCAGCTACTTTTCAATTTAGTTTCCAGCTCCTGTTCCCATGGAAACAGGTCTCAAGCAACAGGACTTTCAGCCAATGACAGGGTGGGGTTTTGTGTGTGTGTGTGTAAACACACACACACACACAAAACCACTGACAGATGTTTTCCTGGCTAGCATTTATTTGCCCTGATTTCTATTAGCACTGTAAATTTGATGAGATGGGAGGGCTAGTGGAGGGGAAATGATGTAATTAATACAGACCTGTGGGATTTTTTTTGTTTTGTTTTTTGTGCTTTCTGACTAAAACCTGTAAGCCATGAACCGCTTTGTTTCACCGCTTCCTGTTAAGGTGAAAACAAGTAACATTTCTGAGGGTTTGAAGTGTGTGTGTTTTTTACAATCAAGCAGCATATAAATTCTGTGAAATAAATAAGTAAAATAAATTTGGGGGATGTGTATACAAAAATGTGTGTGTGAGGAGAAATCCACACTAAAAGGCAGATGAATTCTAATGAGGATTTAAAAAATAAATCCATTGCAGAGAAGTGCAGAGAATTGAACTTAATGTTGGGAAAACGAGAAACTGGGAGAAACCAAAACTGGCAGATTTACTCATTCCTATCCTTGACCATTTAACTTATTTAACTTATATGCATTTAGCTTACCGTATATACTTGAGTATAAGCCGACCCGAATATAAGCCGAGGCACCTAATTTTACCACAAAAAACTCAGAAAACTTATTGACTTGAGTATAAGCCGGTTCACCACACTACAAACCTGCTGGTGGCAGCAGCAGCTGAGGAAGAACAAGCAGCCCAAAAGGGCTGCTTTTGGGCTGCTCGTTCCTCCTCTGCTGCTGCCGACAGCGGCAAAGGCGGAGGAGGAAAATGGAACAGCCTGAAAGGACCATCACTCGAGTATAAGCCAAGGGGGGCTTTTTCAGCATAAAAAATGTGCTGAAAAAGTCGGCTTATACTTGAGTATATACGGTATTTAACTTATACAGTGGTAACTCGGGTTACATACGCTTCAGGTTACAGACTGAAGGTAAAGTACCCCTGCCCATACGGGCCAGTCATGTCCGACTCTAGGGTTGTGCGCCCATCTCACTTAAGAGGCCGGGGGCCAGCACTGTCCGGAGACACTTCCGGGTCACGTGGCCAGCGTGACGAAGCTGCTCTGGCGAGCCGGCACCAGCGCAGCGCATGGAAACACCGTTTACCTTCCTGCTAGAAAGCGGTACCTATTTATCTACTTGCACTTTTTAGGGTGCTTTCGAACTGCTAGGTGGGCAGGAGCTGGGACCGCAGACGGGAGCTCACCCCGCCGTGGGGATTCGAACCGCCAACCAAGCAATTGGCAATCCCTAGGCGCTGAGGATTTACCCACAGCGCCACCCGTGTCCCTCTTCCAACCCTACATTTCTGTAATTTTATGAACACCCTTATAACATTACAAATCGGTTTAAAACAGAGACTTGGAGGAGTAAATTTGCAGCAACACACCTGTTGGAAATAAATGGAAATAAAAACCACTGAGTTAATAAACTTTAGTATGTGTGGCATTTGCATAGATAGATACACATTACACCCACACCCACACCCACCCACACACCTACAACGCACATATCTACACACATACACACAGCTCAGACAGCTGACTTTAATTATGCATATAAACATTTATAACACAAGCATCATCTCTATAGTCCCAAGGTGGGGTAGGATACATTATATAAGCAAATCAAGGGGAAAGGGCCGTAGCTAAGGGGCAGAACACCTGCTTGAATTGCAGGTTTAATCCCTGGCATCTGCAGGGAAGGCTGAGAACATGCCCAGTCTGAAATCCCAAAGAGCAGCCGGCAATCAGTGTAGACACTACTGAACTAGGTGGAACAAGGCAGTTTCTGGAGATTCCCCAATGCAGCAGATTGGGGACTTATAAAGGCCTGATCCAACAGCCTTCTTTCTTCAGGTGGTGTAACCTGGAGCTCTGCAAATCAAGGGCAAGAGCCCTACCTCACAAGCAAGTCCCCAATTTGTATTTCGTGTCTGCTTCCGCTTGGCACTGAAGCACATTGAGGCCATTGCACATTTCCCAGCACCAAGTGTTTCTCATGCCAAGAGCTCCTCCTTGTGTTAGATTGCGAGAGGAGCATGACTGTAATAACCACACATTCCAGGTAAATTGCAAAATTGCAAAATTGGAGCAACACAAATGCCTCAACATTTTGGGAACGCTCCACACAACCATATCTGGCTGCTCCCCTGCCCCTGATGGCTCTTTACATCCATCTTGTGAAGAGGTTTGACGTTTGGATGTGACCGGGTGTGGGTGTCACGCCGCTCGTTTTCTCCTGCTCTAGAGGGTAGGACTCGAACTAATGGCTTCAAGTTACAAGAAAGGAGATTCCGACTAAACATCAGGAAGAACTTTTTGACAGCAAGAGCTGTTTGACAGTGGAATGGACTCCTTTGGAAGGTTGTGGACTCTCCTTCCTTGGAGACTTTTAAGCAGAGGTTGGATGGCCATCTGCCATGGATGCTCCACCTGAGATTCCTGCATTGCAGGGGGTTGGACTAGATGACCCTAGGGATCCCTTCCAATTTAATGGTAAGCGCCAGAGACCCTGGGAAATGTAATTTCCCCAGAGCATTGTTCCGCGGAAGGAACCTGGAAATTGCATGTGCCAGGGCTTCCATGCAAAGAGTTTAGGGCCCTGGAGAAAATTATATTTCCTTGCATCCCTGTTACCAGATATGCTGTTGTATTAGTATACCAGTAGGGGCCAGGGAGAAGAGACAACCACTGTCATCAAAACCCATAACATGTGTATCAATCCTCCTATTTGCTACCTGCTAGAGGCTCCCATGGGATGTGGGTGGTGCTGTGGGTTAAACCACAGAGCCTAGGACTTGCCGATCAAAAGGTCGGCGGTTCAAATCCCTGCGATGGGTTGAGCTCCCGTTGCTCGGTCCCTGCTCCTGCCAACCTAGCAGTTTGAAAGCACGTCAAAGTGCAAGTAGATAAATAGGGTTGGCGCCATCGCCGAATGGCGGACTCCCTCCGAGCTCCGGAGGGAGCCTGCTCGGTAGGGGCTGGGTCCTGCCGCGCCGGCGACGCGGGGACCCTTAAAAACCATGGGCGCTAAAACCCATGGACATGGTGACTCGGCTGGCACCTTTTGAGCCCCCCCCGACCCGCGAAGGAGCCTTTTTAAAGGCTGCGGAACGGGTGACAGGGGGGGGTGCTTTGAGTCCTCCGCTTCCCCTGCCGAGCGAAGCCGCATGCCATTCGACGGAGAGCGCTGACTTCTTCCATTGGAAATTTGGACTTAAAAGCATAACCCGTGAGTAATCGGAACTTGGATTAAAAAAGGCGAGAAATTTTTTAAAGAATTCGGAACGAGCGGGGGAGGTATAAAAAGGAAGTCAGGCCCCCCCCCCTGTTGTAGAGGAGCTAAAGTAAAGGACTTAACATCTAAGATTGAGCGCAACCTTATTTTGATAAAGTTATGAAATTTCGCGATGGAAAATTATAAGATTGAGCTGGAGGAGAAAAGTGGAATTTAGTCAAAAAGCAACCCCCACCCCCACCCCGGAACCTGGGAGCGTCTTAGTGAGAGCGCCGGGAGAAGACAAGGAGAAGTTTTGACAGCTGTCAAAGAGCTGTCAAAGCAGAAGAACAATAATGAGAACTTTGTTACGAGGACTTTGCCGGTTATATTTGCTACAAATTGGATACAAAATGTTTAAAACAAGGAATAATAAAGTTACTTTGACTGGTGGACGTGATCTGGAAGGGAACTGAGTTATTATAATCCACCTAGAGGAGCCGAGGGATATTACAAGTTGTTGGCATCGAATTTGACAGAACTTTTTATCTCCTGGGAAACTGCAGAAATGGAACATTATTTTGACTACAGAGGTTTACACACTAAAGTAGACAATAGACTTATCTATTGAAAATGGAAGGGACTTGGCATCATGTTTCGTTCCTGAATAACAGAGCCTCTGCAGCGGAATTTAGAAGCTTTTGGAATTAGAACATTTGTGCAGGAAAACAGGAAAAGAAAGAGGAGAGAGACCAACAAGAACAACAAGAATAATAAGAATTGGACAAAGTTGGAAGTGGGAACATTTGGGAAATCCAGATTTGAAAGGTTTAAGAAATAAAATTGGAGTTTTACTCCCAAGTATATAAAAATCTGGATGGAAAAAATGGGCCTTTTTGAGATAGACTCCTTCCAAGATTGGACATTTAAAATTAAAGAAGACTGGTAAAGGACTATGGCTTAAATAAATGTGGGAACTCCAGGAAGACATCAGATGTTGATCAATACGGGAAACGCAACCAGGAAAAGGGGGAGGGATTTGGAATCCAAAGGCTGTAAAATCAAAATCATATTTTATTTTATTATATTTTAATCTATTATGTATATTAAAGGGGGGAACGCGCGGAAGGGAATAGGTCGATCTTAGGAGATGGGAAAATATTTTTAAATTGGGCTAATGATAATAAGGTTAAAATTTGGGATAATAAATTGCTGAATTTATTTGTAAGAATTGGAATACAAGAGGGGGAGGGGAGGGGAAGTCCTGGAAAGATGTTATGGAAAATAAGATCTTAAATCTGGATGTTTTGTTTTTTTTATATTGTTATAATTGGAAATTCTTAATAAATATTATTTAAAAAAAAAAAAAAAAGATAAATAGGTAACGCTCCGGCGAGAAGGTAAACGGCGTTTCCATGTGCTGCTCTGGTTCGCCAGAAGTGGCTTAGTCATGCTGGCCACGTGACCCGGAAGCTGTACGCCGGCTCCCTCGGCCAATAAAGCGAGATGAGTGCCACAACCCCAGAGTCAGTCATGACTGGACCTAATGGTCAGGGGTCCCTTTACCTTTACCTTTAGAGGCTCCCATATTCTTCCTTTCACTGTTTCCCTCTTCTCTCTTTCCAGCCTTTGCCCTGTTCAAAGCTGCAAGGCTGCACAATTTTATTTTTGTATTTAAGAGGTTAACATGCAATTAAACGCAGAATATGCTATTCCGCTTCAGTTAATCGGAAACAAAGCAACGACAGATTTGGAAGTGAAAACTATTCTACTGAGTGGGCTGTTTCGTAAGTACCAAAGTGATGGACTTTGGCACTTTTGAGTGCCTGCCTGAGCAACAGCCTGCCTTTTTCCACCTAATCCTGCTTCTCCCGATTGCTTCATACCTATTGAGCAGTTGCTGAGACATTTGAGGAGCAGGAGGTGTCTAAAGCAGGAGTAGATAACATGGCGCCCTCCCTCCATACGTCATTGGACAGTAACTCCCACCAGCCCAGCCAACGGTTGAAAGAGACCGAATTGCAGTCCAGTAGCATCTAGAAAGCACCACATTGGCTACCCCTGTCCTAGAGTGATATGGGAAATGCTAACAAAGAAATAAATCAAATCATCGAGTGTCCAGCAGATGTCAGGGACACCAGGATGCTGGTGAGAGTGTACCAGTGGAATGGGGCCCGGTGTCTGACTCAGGAGCGGCAGGCAGTGGTTTGTGGGGAACTGTACCAGCCAAGAGGCAAGAGGCAGAGGCAGGGGAAGCTTTAGAGCCTGAGGGTGGAGCACAGGTTGTGTTGGAAGAGGAGGAGGAAGAGGCAGGTCAGGCAAGTGGAGGGCCGTGTGCCTCCCCACCCTCTCCTGCACCACTGTGATCCAGAACCAGGAGGGGACTGAAAAGGGAGGAGCAGAGGACGTTTCCGTGTAGGCACAGTCTCTGGCTACATGTGCACAGCCTGTCAGGGGAAGGTACATAAACTGTTGGGTGATAACACCGAGGCCTGGTGCCTCCCCCAATCCAGCATCGCCCGGGATTCATCACTCCGGTCTCCCGTCACGCTGATGTGGCCCATATCCAGGGACATGAGCAAACGATTAGCAGAGTTCAAAACAGAAGCTCAGCCTTGAAGAGTAACATCTAAGCCTAATTTATGGCAAATTAAATCAAACGTAACAAAACAAAGAAAACATGGCTTCTCTCTCCATCTTTCTTCCTCAGAGAGAGAGCTGCAAAAGCTATACAGAGCGGAAACAGCGTATCTCAATTTCCTCTCACAAGACTCCAATAATCAGTGCTGGAATGTAAACAGGCATGTAACATGTAACAATCCCACACATCTGCAGCACGGGAGGAATGGAATTCTCAACATCCTCCCCCATTTCATGTAACCTGGCCCACCACATGGTCTGAGGGACAGTGGACCGGCCCATGGATGAAAAAGGTTGCTGACCCCTGTTTTGGGTAGTTTACCCTTTGTGGCTCTTTCAGGTTTGCGTACTATACGCAAGTCTTCCATGCTAGACTTCTCCTCTTTAGGAGAAAGGTAGCCTATGGTGAAGAGTGGTTCCTCCAATTCAGTGTCAGACTCGTCTGACGGTCTGAGAGAGGCTTTTGCACTTTTATAGCCTGCTGTGTCATCAGAGTCCACAGCACTACCACCTCCCACTAAAGTGCCCCCCCCCCATTCCTGCAGCTGCTCCCTAGAGTACAAACCTGAGAATAGCTGCCCAGAGACACTAGACTGGTGTGCATGGGTGTTTGGAATTGTAGAAACAACTGTCCTGTGCATTCCTTTGGCTGGGAAATGCCCGTGACAGAAGGGCAGATCAAAAGGCCTATCCCTAATGAAGCAAAGAAGACCACAGAAAATAATAATAATAATAATAAATACAATGGAACCTTGGTTCTTGAACGCCTCGGTACTTGAACATTTCGGCTCCCGAATGCTGAAAACCTGGAAGTTAAGTGTTCCAGTTTTCAAACGTTTTTCGGAAGCCAAATGTCCAATGCAGTTGTCGGCTATTGTTTCCGGGGTGCCTGCACCAGTCAGAAGCCATGGATTACATTTGAGAACCAAGGTAAAGGGGTAAAGGGGTAAAGGGGTAAAGGGGTAAAGGGGTAAAGGGGTAAAGGGGTAAAGGGGTAAAGGGGTAAAGGGGTAAAGGGGTAAAGGGACCCCTGACCATTTGGTCCAGTCGTGGCCGACTCTGGGGTTGCGGCGCTCATCTCACTTTATTGGCCGAGGGAGCCGGCGTACAGCTTCTGGGTCATGTGGCCAGCATGACTAAGCCGCTTCTGGCAAACCAGAGCAGTGCATGGAAATGCCGTTTACCTTCCCGCTGGAGCGGTACTTATTTATCTACTTGCACTTTGACGTGCTTTCGAACTGCTAGGTTGGCAGGAGAAGGGACCAAGCAACGGGAACTCGCCCCGTCGCGGGGATTCAAACTGCCGACCTTCTGATCGGCAAGTCCTAGGCTCTGTGGTTTAACCCACAGCGCCACCACTGTAATAATTTTATTATTTATATGCCGTCCATCTGACTGGGTTGCTCCAGCCACTCTGGGTGACTTCCAGGAAAATGAACGCCATGGAACTCTCAACAATTCATTAGGGAATTAAAGCCGCAAGCCTGAACCCATTCACCTGGGATTAAGCCCCACTCTAGGTGATTTACTTCTGAGCAGGCAGGATTGCGCTGTTGGTGTCTTGTGTGGAGGTGCTCTTCTTCATTGGGGCAGGTTGTGCACAGCCTCCCTAGAAGTATTATCGATTGCGTCTGTGAATCATTTCCCATAAAACATCCTGAAGTGATTTAACAATAAAACACATATACGAAAGCAATTTCAACTGCTTCAAGACAGACTTGAAGAGGGATAAAAATCTCCACTTAAAAGGTTTGTTGGAAAGGGGAGTTCTTCAGCAGGCGACAAAAAGATAATAGAGGCAGCGTGTGTTTGATCTGTAGCGGGAGCAGTTTTAGAGGGTAGATGTAGGATCAATTTCCTGCAATAAAGTTGAAATGAAATCTATCCTCCTTCTATTGCCATCTCCTTTCTCCTGACCAAAAGAAGCAGGGTGGTGGTGTCAAGGATGGACTCCAATTCCCACCACTCCCAGCCAGCATGGTTGGTGTTCAGGGATGATGGGATTTGGTGTTCTACAACATCTGGAGAGTCAGGTGTTCCTCTACCTTGCATTAAAAGATCACAGAACCCACTGTAATTGCTCACTGGAGAGTCAAAGCCAGCTCCAGCTCCCAGGTAGGTCTACAAATCCTATTGCATTGTGATAACCGTGTATTTCCACTAAGGCAAAGTCCAACAACAAGCTATCCATCAATATACCCTGGCTTAAAGGAGCTTCATTAACATGTGACATGTCAATGAAGCTGCTGATAAGGCCTCCTACGTAAGGAGGAGATATGTGATGGCAAACAATAACATTTTGGGTCATAGAATCATAGAACTGTAGAGTTGGAAGGTCCACCAAGGGCTATCTGGTCCAACCCACTGCAATGAAGGAATTTCAACTAAAGCATCCATGACAGATGGCCAGCCCATCTGACCTCTGTTTATAAGCCTCCAGTGAAGGGGATACCATCACCTTTCATGGGAGTCCGTTCCACTGTCAAACAGCTTTGAATGTCAGAAAGTTCTTCCTGATGTTTAGTTGGAATCTCCTTTCTTGTAACTTGGAACACATTGGTTCGGGCCCTACCTCCCCCTCCCCCCCAGCAGGAGAAAATGAGCTCATTTCAAGATTTATTGTGCATCCCACTTGAAACAGAGTTGTCATCTAATTCTGGTGGCCTTCAGGCCCACCTTGAGTGTGAGGGCGATGTTTGTGTCTGCTACCAGTACTGATCATAAGAACATTGGAAGAGCCTTCTGGATCAGGCCAGTGGCCCATCTAGTTCAGTTCTCCTCCTGTTCTCATGATGGTCAACCAGAAGCCTGTGGTAAACCTGAGAGCAGGATCCAAGCACACAAGTATTCTCCCCTCTTGTGGTCTCCAGCAATTGGTATTCAGGAGCATTACACCATATCAGGTGTTGAGGTTGTGCATGTTGTGATTATGTAGTTGGGAGTTAGTCCTGGTTAAGAAAGCCCAACAGAGACTCTATCTCCTCAGATTATTGGGAAAGAACGATGTCCATCAACTTTTGATGATCTCCTTCTACAGGTTCACAATAGAAAGTGTCTTTTCATACTGCATCACGGTGTGGTACGCTTGTTTGACATCAACTGATGGGAAGTGCCTACAGAGGGTGGTGAATACAGCACAAGATATTATGGGCTGTCCCGTGAATCCACTGGATGACATTGTGGAAGAACGTTGCCTCAGGAGAGTGAGGAAAATTCTCAGGGATGATTCACACCTTGGCTGGCACTTTCTTAATCTCCTGCCCTCGGGCAGAAGATATAGAAGCATGATTAGTCGCACCAACAGGGTAAAGAACAGCTTCTATCCGTGGGCTGTTAGGCTGCTGAATGAAAATATAACAACAGGGCAACTGACTTTCGGGTTTGGTGGGTGTGTGTCAGTAAACAAGGGGAATTAAGACTAAGAGAGCTGAGTGGGGGGTGCTCGTGTAATCTCACTGTATACAAGTTGTACAAGTGACAATAAAGTATAAAGTAAAAAAGTATCTTAAGGCAAAGTGGCAAAATATCAACCAGTGATTGCAGCAATGCTTGAAAGGGCATTGAGCTCTACCCCAAATGATGCCTGCCAAATTTCTGTTTTTCTTGGCTGCCCCTTGCAGCTAATACGTAGTTGGGGGGGTTGTTTTATTTGTACTGCAAAGTTTGCACCTCCAAGCCAGGAGGTTGCAGTAGTCTGCTGATAAAGCTGATCACTGACACAAAATTGTGCGTTGGTAGAACCGAGCCCCAGCATCAAGATGTAACTGTGCTACTTTGTGAAACTATGACATTGCCCTTTGGTGGCCATGTGGGACACTCTGGATTATGGGGTATAAGAAGGCATTCTCCCCTGCACTCGTTGCATGCAGCGATGTTTCTGTTCTGCTGCAATTCGCCTTCTGCCAGAACCTACACATTTGTCTCTATGGCCTCCGTGGCAAAAGTATGTAACTTACGTACTTTATCTAATTACATACATTGCACTCTTCATTTCAACACGCCAAAAAATGCAATGCAGTTGGGGAAAACAATCAACTACGTATCGTTTGTAGGCTGAAAGCAACAACAACCCTGAGTGTCAAGCATATTTTCTGGATTTATTTCCATTCTGGACATGGGATGTGTAAGTGAACATTGGCAATTTCCACTCCTGTTTCCTCTGGAATTCTGTGACATCTCTACTCCGGGCTCCCCTTTTCATTACATCTGGAATACAGGCTATAGGGTTTTAGGGTGGCCCTGCAGTCAGTACCCTCTATCCAGGCCAGAGGAATTTCCATGTCTACTTGATGCTAGCGATGATGGCAGAACTCAGAGTTTTTCTGGGTAGAGAGTGGTGCAATTGCTTCTAGGCATCCTTCTAGAAACATAAGTTACTCAGTAGCCTGCTATGACGTCTTTGCCAAGTGCATCGCTGATAAAAATCTCTCTGGTCCATGCCAACCTTGACTCCTCTTTACTGACCGCTTACTCAACAGGGCTGCCTTCAAGCTCTGCCGGAGCTGAGTTTCAGTTCTTGAACTAGAGAATACAGGCAAGGTGCTGGAACGGTATAGCTGACAAGCCCAGATCTAGCAGTTCTTGGTTTGCTCTAGCTGAACAGGAGAGAGACTGTCATCTAGTTAAGTATTAGGAACATGGGAAGTTACCATCAACCAGTTCCTCCCGCACAGAGAAGCTATCTTAGATGGGCTTTGCATTTTACAACACTGAAGACCATAGGGTGAGAATTCCTCAGGTGCCCCAACACTAGCTTTTCCAGGGAATGGGAAATATCAGAAGATGTCATTTAAAACCTATTCTCATTGGGTAAATCCCTTGGGGCCAGCTCCAGTTTGGTATTCAGCAGCCTCGTGCTGACTTTGGAAACTGTTGAAACACACAAAAACATTTTTGTCAAAGAGGATGTCAATACAGCACTCTGCTAAGACAATCCGGTGAACTCGATATTGAAGACATCTTCAGGTTGTATTTGAACAGGAATCAGCCATGAGCAACATCAGTCCCCATTTGCTAAAGAGTCCCTGAGAAGGTTTTCATCCTAGCTGCTGTGCTTTAAATGAAGGGGCTCCAGTCAGATTCATGCTGACTAAACTCACTAAGCAGTGTGCTGGGAAGAAAAATAGGAAGAAATAAATTTGTGCAGCTGGTGAAAACCACACCAGCACTCTGCACCCTGGGTATGATCTGAAGAGCACTCTGTGTCCAGCCTGCATCACCCACATTCTAGGGAGTTCCCTTGTCTTGTGACCCCTCGCAATCATGGATGCCAAATCAAGAAAGGAAAAGGAAGTAGCGTGACTTCTCTCAGATAAATGCACCAGTATTACAGAAGGAACATGAGCTGGCTTTATGCCTCAATGGGCTTTTCCAGATAGCGGAGTCTAGTACAGTCATACCTCGGGTTACAGATGCTTCAGGTTATGTTTTTTTGGGTTACGGACCACCGAAACCCGGAAGTACTGAAACGGGTTACTTCCAGGTTTCAGCAATCAAGCATGCACAGAAGCACTAAATCGCACTTTGTGCATGCGCAGAAGAGCCGACTCGCAACCCGTGCGTGCGCAGACGTGCAGCTGCAGGTTGCGAATGCTGCGGGTTGCAAACGTGCATCCCGCACAGATCGTTCTCAACCCGAGCGTCCACTGTAGTCCTAAAACAGGGTTGCGGAGCCCAATCAGGATTAAGGAGAGGATCTTGGGGAGAGGTGGGTACAGTACTTTTCTCTAGGACATCAGTGAAGATAGCATGAGAAGCCAACCGTTGTGCAAGGCCTGATGGGGCTGGGTTGATTCCTGACTATGGTCTGCACCAGTGAAAACCACAGGCATCATATTCCTGGATCTTAAGACACCAGGGGAGGGGGGTAGCGCTGATGCAGCACTCCTGAGCCATCTGGACTGACATCCTGTAAGACAAGTTGGATTGTGGTTAAGTGTGCACAAATGCAGCACACTTCAACAGGTGCCAGACTTAAATCAAGACAGCTTAAATCAGCAAGGAAAAAAAGGCCCATCAAAACCAGTGATTTAAATCCAGCTCCCCACTGATAGCTCTTCACGTATTTCCCAAACAGAAGCGCAAACCTGATCGCCATTTATTTGTTGCGCTGTATACACGCGGGGATTTTTGTAACTCATATTTTACTCACATTGCTTTCTTGTGATCAACATTCAAGACTTAAGTAACACCCCACCCCAAAAAATGACCCAAAGCACAGCAAAGGGAAGTCTGAGGGGTTAAAGTCTAACTCTAGCTCATAATACGAAGTTTTAATATTTAACTATCGCTTAAGTAACTACAGGGCGATTGCGTTGATGAAAAATCCACCTGAAGTCAGGGAAAGTCTCGAACAAGCAGACGGGGGGGGGGGGGAGAGGCTCTTCCTGGTGAGATTTTTATTGCACACTTATCCTGCCTCATTCGCTGGATTTTTCAGAGGCTCCTATTCTTAAATTAGGGGACAGGTGTGGTGCTGTGGATTAAACCACAGAGCCTAGGACATGCCGATCAGAAGGTCAGCGGTTCAAATCCCTGCGACAGGATGAGTTCCCGTTACTCGGTCCCAGCTCCTGCCAACCAAGCAGTTCAAAAGCACGTCAAAGTGCAAATAGATAAATAGGTACTGCTCCGGCGGGAAGTTAAACGGCGTTTCCGTGCGCTGCTCTGGTTTACCAGAAGCAGATTAGTCATGCCGGCCACATGACCCAGAAGCTGTACGCCGGCTCCCTCTGCCAATAAAGCAAGATGAGTGCCGCAACCCCAGAGTCGTCCACGACTGGACCTAATGGTCAGGGTTCCCTTTATTCTTAAATTGCTTGTGTTCTGAAAGCAAGCTGCCATTCTTTAACCAGAAGCTGTCTGCTAAGTCACAAACTGAAAAGGCAGTTTCGCCGAAAAGTCCAGGGAAGATATAAAGCACAGCTCAGGGTGTGATGGGGGGCGCATCCCTTTGCCCCACCCTGGCTAGAAAGCTAGCCCCGAATCTACTTTACCTCTGCTACCTACGGTTGGTTACTCATTATTCCCGTTTCATTCTAAGACCATCTTCCTCACAGGCCCCCGTTTCTTCCAAAGACTTCTGATTACTCAAATATTGTGACTGTCCTTTAGATGAAGGAGGCTGGACGCCAGCTCCCTGCCCAATCGTGGTTAATTAGCTGGCAAAATGCTGCAGAAGCATCGAGACAGCTCTGCAAGTATCCTAAGCATTATTGCTATGGCTGCGGTGTGAAATGTCAATTTGTAAACTCATTTGTTCCTTCTGAATCATTCCTCGCCCTGGAGAGGAGTCAAGATAACCTCAAACGAGGGGCGTATTGAGGCCATCTCTGGGATTGTTCCGAATCTTCTCCAGCTAAAATGCTTTCGATATTAATAGATCTCTTTCTTCTCTCAACCCCAGGTTCTCATCAGTAAAATAATTACACTTAACAGCCGCATGCGGTTGTTGTCGAGATAATTTAAGGCAAAAGGGTGCGGGCAGCAAGAAGAGATGGGCAGGAAAGGAGTTGCGGTAAAAAACTTCATTGGCATCGATTGCTAATGACGCCACTTAGTATTTATACAGAACTTTTCCAAAGCACTCAAACACTTTGTTATCTTGACAACCTTCACAACATCCCCATGAGGTAGGCCATCTATTATCGTGGGTGAACATATCAGACGACACAGCGATTCTTCAAACAGCTCTTGTTTATTCACAGACCCAGAACAGAACAGAACTGTAGGGTTCAGCCAGCCTGCTTATATAGAGCTCCACTACAATGCAACAGTAACAACTTTCTGTAACTATCCAATCACTGAACGTCACTTTCAATTCCTTATTTGCATATAGGGACCTGAGTGAAAACTATCTACAGTATCCCCCTGCTGGCCCAGGGTGAGAACTTCAGTACATAACAGTGACCCTGGCCCAGTAACGGTCTCTTAGCCTAACCTCCCTCACAGGGTTGTTGTGGGAGTTAAACAGGGAGAGGGAGAACTACATAGGCCATGTTGAGCTCCTTGAAGAAGGAATAACACATGCAATAATAAATGAAATATTGGAATGCATGTCCCCCCAGATATTGATCTTTGACATCTTCTATATATATTTATAGCAGGCATCACCCAGGCAAAATTAAGCAGATTTATCTGAAGGCAGGGACGCGGGTGGCGCTGTGGGTCATACCACAGAGCCTAGGACTTGCCGATCAGAAGGTTGGTGGTTCGAATCCCTGTGACAGGGTGAGCTCCCGCTGCTCTGTCGCTGCTCCTGCCAACCTAGCAGATCAAAAGCACGTCAAAGTGCAAGTAGATAAATAGGTACCGCTCCGGCAGGAAGGTAAACAGCGTTTCCGTGAGCTGCTCTGGTTTGCCAGAAGCGGCTTAGTCATGCTGGCCACATGACCCAGAAGCTGTACGCCGGCTCCCTCGGCCAGTAAAGCAAGATGAGCGCCGCAACCCCAGAGTCGGTCTCGACTGGACCTAATGGTCAGGGGTCCCTTTACCCTTTATCTGAAGGCAGCCCTGTATCAGCATTTCTTTATTTTTTTAATCCTGACTGTATTTAAACCGTTGCTAACGGTTATTTTTTTTAAGAATGGAACCAGTTGTTTTATGCCTCTCTGGTGCTGCTATTTTAATGATGCAATTCATGTCTTTGTCTTTAACCTATCTTTACTGTATTTTTGTGTCCTGAATCTGGAAGGAGCTGAAGAGCAAATGTATTGATATTATTCTATTTTATACGCTTCCTTTCAAAAATATATTATCTTCCCATCACGGCTTACAACATATAAAAACAATTTAAAACCGCATAAAGTACAAGCAGTACACTAATAATGACAGCAGCAGTGATAAAACACCTTATTACTTCCAATTCAATTTCATCGGCCAGCCCAATAAAAATAGAAAATAGAAGCCCCTGCCTTTCGCAAACTTTCAATAAATGCAACTGCGAATAAGAATGTGTTTTAGAGTCTGCTGAAATGGTAGCAAGGAGAGAGCTGGTCATAGGAGCAAATGAATATTTCTTATACCAAATCAGATCACAGGTGCAGCTGGCTCATCACTGTCTATGCACTGACTGACAGCTGCTCTTCAGCGCTTCAGGCCCTCCTACCGAGCCACTGCAGTGACACAGAATGTTCGCAAACATTCCAATTGCTGAAACAGGATTGGTAAAACACTGGGCTGAAGGTAAGATAATATGAGAGAAAGGGGAAGGACAGGATAATCCTAAAGTTGAGTTTCTGTGTCAAAGCCGGATTTCAAAAGATTCAAACTTTCTCAGATTTTGCATTTATCTAGTGCCCAGGTTTGTGTCCTGGAGAGGTCACTTCGATGCACTTTTACTTCACCCCCGGAGGCGCACTCCATTGTCTCTAGGACGGATGCCAACATACCATGTGAAGAGACACAGTTTTCCCACAGCTAAACTAGCTCGTGGCTTTTCGGGGGGAAGATGGGAGCCGAAATAAAAATGCCTTAACTGTCCCAGCGCTCAGACGGCAGCCTGAGTTTTGAAGGGGAGCCCCTGGAACGTCCCCAGAGGGGCAAAGCAGGATTTACTCCCCAGCACAGTAAAAGCGCACAAAATCAGGGCTGGGTGAGCCTGCAGCAGTGATGGGGTCCGACACATAGCTGTCAACCATCCCTTATTTGGCGGGAAACTCCCTTATCCCAGCGCCGTGTCCCGCTGATGTCCCCTAAATTTCCCAGGTTTCATGCTCGCCCGGCTCGGGAGGGAAGCAACGGCTCGGGGTCCTCTGCCGCGAGAGAGAGCATGCGCATAAGCTGCCGCGTCTCCGTCTCTCCCTTTCCCCCCTCAGGGGTGGGTCGTGAGGAGACAGGTGGCGGTGGCTGAGGAGGCGGCCTGAGGGAGGAGGAAGAGGAGGGGATGGGGAGGGACGCAGAAGGGCGGTGCTTCAGCGGCCATGGCAGTGCCACAACCGCCTCATGTCGGGCTCGCGGGCATCGTGGGCGAGAGTCTCTCTCCTTCCCTCTCTCTTGGGCGGGGAAGGGCCGATGGAACTCCTCGCGCCAGGATGACGGCAGCCCCGATGTGCTGTTTAGCATCCCCTCCAACCAGTGCAGCATCTTAATGTAGTGATTTCCCCCTCTGCATCCCTTTCATAACTCTATTTTTATAAATCATTTGTCCATCCATAGTTCAAATTTTTACTGCAAGTTTTCTGTCAATCCTACCAATGTATGTAACTCTTTACAATAGCTTTTCAACAATAGCTTTTCAACTAAATTATAAACTTTCCCCATTCTTTATTAAAGAGGTCCTCTTCCTGGTTTCTAATTCTGCCTGTAAGCTTTGCCATCTCGACCGACGTCGTTCATCAGTTTTGTCTGCCACTCTTCTTTGGTCGGAGTTGTAGACCCTTAGGATCATCTAGTCCAACCCATTGCAAAACACAGTCAGTGGCAGCCAAAGCAGCATGGCTCCATCACTGGCGGATTTCTGTATAAGCTAAGCCAAAATCCCTTATTTTGGCTGCTGATCCCTTATTTTTGAGGCTGCTGGCCCCTTATTTTCAAATCTGTAAGTTGACAGCTATGGTCCGACACAACCACCCTTCTTTCCACCCTGTGACCTCTCTTCCACCAGATCGAAAGGCAGCGAGGGATCCCCACCGGCCCCACCTACTCAGGAGGAGGCGGAGGGAGGCGGTTGCACTCCCTCGGGGGAACCGACGCACCTTGGATCGCGCACAAAGGGGCGGATCGGGGGCCTCCAGGGGGCGGGCGCGCCGGAGGAAGAGGCGGCCAGTCGCGTTGGAGATCCGCTGGCTCCCTCCTCCTCCGGCTTGCGGGGGAAAGAGGGAAAAGTTTCGCGGCCACGTGGGTGTCCCGTGCAGAGGGGCGGGGAGGGCGGGCCGGGCCTCCTCTTTTGACCCCTCGGCAGGCACCATCGGGGCTTCACTGAGCGCAGGAGCTGCATTCGCCCGGGGTGTCGCCATGCCTCCCGCCGAGATCATCAGCGGCAAGGCCGTTTCCGAGTAGGTCGCCGCCGCCGCCGCCGCCCCCTCGGGGCTTTGGGGAGGGCCGGGGTTTGCGCGCGGGGAGGCGGGCAGGAAGGAGACGCGTGTATGCATCGCTCTCGGGGCCTGCTAGGGCGCACCTGGACTCGGGGCTATAAGTGTGGGGGCGTGTTTTGCGCCCCACTTCTCCCAGAGGGCCAGAACCCCCTTAGGATGAAGGATTCCGGGTTTGCTGCGCGCCCCAGCGCGCGTCCGGGCAGGAGTCGCCCGCGTGGAGTTCCGCGGGACTTGCGCGCCACTTGGCGTAGATTTCACCAGCTTCGTGGAATTGTAGAGTTGGAAGGGACCACGGGGATCAGCTGCTCTTTTTCCCAGCGGGGGACTCGAACCCACAACCATGAGGTTAAGAGTCTCCCACGCAGACTCCCCCAAAGCCACGTGCCGTTTCCCTTCGCTTGCAACCAACTTATTCGTTGTTGCATGAAGTTGCCGTTCGTTTTAACTTTAAATAAAAATCGCCCGCCTTCCTCCCATCACCTGGAGGCCAAAGGAGGGTCCTATGCCCGGTTCCCAGGTGGTCTCCCATCCAGGCACGGGCCAGATACGCGCTGCTGAGCCTCTGCAAGCTGGTGGCGTCATGGGGCTGTAAATCGAACCCGAGGCCGTCCTTTTCCTCCAGGGCAGGGCTAGCTTCCAGTGGCTCTCTCCAGCTGCTGTTGGGCTGGCAACTCAGATCAGCCCCAGCCAGCATGGCCAGTCATCAGGGATAGATCAGTCACTAGAGCATGGAACCAAAGAATTGTCGAGTTGGAAGGGACCCTGAGGGTCATCCAGTCCAACCCCCTGCAACGCAGGAATATGCAGCTGCCCCATGCAGGAATCAAACCTGCAACCTTGGCATTATCAGCACCATGCTCTAACCAACTGAGCTATGAGACTCTTTAATTTCAGGGTCATTGGTTCAAGCAAGAGATTTCTGCATTGCAGGGGGTTAGGCTAGATGACCGCCGTGGTCCCTTCCAACCCTACAATTCTATGATTTCACCCCTGCACCCTGAGGGTTGCATTCCATTCTGGGCAACGTTTTATTTTTTTACTATTATCATTATATATTTATTTACTTGCAAGGAAGGTGGCTTATGGACAAAAATAAGAGCTGCTAAAAACTTAAGGGCAGGGAAAGCAATCAGAATTTAAACTATATGCATAGATAAAATACCTTAAAAGCATATGGATAACTGCAATTAAAGCAGCACAGCCCGAACCCTTTCTTTAAAAGCAGTCTGTTCCCAGCAGCCCGTTGGAACGTGAAGGTGGGAGGACAGCAAGGAGGGAACGAGTCAAGCTTCTTGAGGGAGGGAGTTTGGGAGCTGCCATCACCGAGAAGGCCCTGTCCTGCAACCCCCACCAAGAATGCCCGTGAGGCTGGTGGGACGGAGATAATAAATCAAAGCCGCATTTTGAACGATGCCCAGATATAGATTGGTACCTGGTGGAGCTGTCGTACAAAGGGAGCCATTATGCTCCCTGGAGCCTTTGGGGAGCCATGGCTCAGTGCTGTGCAAGGAGGAAGGCAAAAGTGGCCAGAGCAGCGAATGCGAATGCTGCCTTTCTACAGCAGGAGAGCTTCTCGGCATGTGCTCCTGCACCCTGTCTCTGTTCTCCATCTACACAAAAAAGTAGTACAGTGGACGCTTGGGTTGCGAATGTGATCTGTGCGGGAGGCATGTTCACAACCCGCAGCGCTGTGTCTGCGGGTTGCGATTCGGCATTTCTGCGCATGCGCAAAGCGCGGTTTAGCATGCGCGAGCGGAAGTAACCCATTCCAGTACTTCTGGGTTTGGCACAGTACACAACCCAAAAACGCGCAACCTGTGTCTGTAACCCGAGGTATGACTGTATGACTTGGAGAGGACACATTGCAGCCTGGCAGAAATACTGGGACAGGACCAGGGAGGAGGGCTGTGGCCTGCAGAGATTTCCAAGCAGGCCCTCGTCACTGTCTCCCTTTATTGCTCTGCTGGCTTAATATTAACCCAGCAGCTGGTCCGTGACTGATTAACATTTGATTCCTTGATCCTGAAATCATATGTGTGTGTCTTAAACTATGTCCGCTTTTGAAACCTTTGCTTTCAAAGCTCACTTCTATCTGGGGGCCTGGTTGAAGAAGCTGCTTTTAGTTTTATTCCTCTGTCATTGTACCTGCATGCTGCACAAAACAAAAAACCTCACCTGTTAGATTTCTGCCTGCGCCTAGGAGGCTTGTTAGACCTCTTTGCAGCATGAGAGCAGAAGCTGCCTCCCTTGTTCCGTCCATGCGAGGTTTTCTGCTTCTGCAAAAGACTGCTCCCTTCCTCTCCTCTCCCCAAGCTGCCCCAGAGGGTTGGGGAAAGTCTTGAAATCTTTGTGCTGTTGAAATGATGGGGTCAGTGTTATGTTGGATTCTACCATGAGTGTTGCCATAGTCCTGCAGCCTCTTTCCTGGAGCTCATCACTACCCTTGAGTGCAGGGGTGCATTGGAGGTGAAAATTATGCAAACCATGGGATGCTGTCTGGGGTGATGGGAACTGTAGTCCAGCAACATCTGCAGGGTTCCCAGTCCTTTATATATATGCTCAGCTCCCATCATCCCTGACCATTGGCAATTTATTGATTCGTGAATTGGACATATACGTCCCTAGGCAATTTGCAGGCAGGGAGCTGTAGTTTAGTTTTAGGGTGCTGGGAATTATAGTTCCGCGAGAGGTAAACTACAGTTCCCATGATTATTATGGGGCAAGTCATTGGCTTTAAATGTATAGCACTTATGCAACCAGAGCTGATGGCTGGGCGATGTGGACTGCTTTAATTTAGTGGCGCTGCTTTCATTACTGCTGCTGAATCCATACGGGTTGACCTTCATATGTCAATTTTGCATTGGAAGCAGATAATTGGCATCTAATCCAGCTGCCTTTCCCTTCTCTCCCCCCCCCCCAGCTCACCACCCAATTGCACAATTTTAACACAGCGCTGGAAGTGGAAAGACAAGGGAGCCAGCGAAGCAAACAGCTTCAGGCAAGAGCACTGCGCTATAGGATCTGGGCCTGCATGAAATTTAACCAGGGAGCCTATGTAGTTTCATCTGCTTGAACTTGCAACCCTGTGCAATGCCTTAGACCTTTATTTGCGAGGTTCCTGCATTCCTGCAGTTACGTATGCCCTTTCCCCCTTTTCTGGTTCTTGAAACGCTCACATGAACGTGTCTTCAAAGCGATTCCCAGTGTGAATCTATTCTTAGCAGGGTGGGGAACCAGTAGTCCACAAGAAGTTTTCGGGATTCCATCTCCCGCAATCTCCATCCATTGGCCATGGGACTGATGTGAGAGTTGAGCCCATCAACATCTTGAAGGCCTTAGGCCAGGCTTCTTCAACCTTTTTGGCCTACAACTCCCATGATCCCTAGCTAGCAGGACCAGTAGTCACAGATGATGGGAATTGTAGTCTCAAAACATCTGGTGCGCCGAGGTTGAGGAAGCCTGCCATCTGATTTATAGCAAGCACAGTGTCTTCTTGGTGGCGATGATTTACTAGGGCATCAGCTTTTGTGAATTAGAGCCTAGACTTCATCCGATATGTAAAGTGGACATTAGTTCATGGAAGTTGATGCTGAAATACGGTTGCTAGTCTTTCAGCTGCCCCTAGATTCTCTCTTTTTTAAAACAGTTTAAATTGAATTTTCAATTTTATAAACAAAACAGACATTTTACATACCATTAAATATCTATCAAGGACTTTCCTCCCTCTCCTTCCTTGGTTCATTTTGTTTATCTATTCTTCCTGCATATTTTACTAAAACCATTTTTGCCAGTTCTCCATTTTTACGTCCCTCAAACAATAATTACACTGTTGTTTTTTTCTTAATGCTGTCATTGTTTTCAGCAATGTAGTTATTTTCCATATAGTCACTAAATATTTTCCACTCCTCCTTAAATAAATATTCTTCTTGCTGTCATATTCTATACATTAAACCTAGTTCTGCCTATTCTAAGATCTTAAGTCGCGAGTCCTCTTTGCCTGGGACCTCTCTCACTTTCCAGTTTGGGGCTGACAAAACTCGAGCTGCAGCTGTAGCATACATAAATAATCTTTATTCTGGGAATAAAATCTGGGGATTTCTGTCTGGATTGTTCCTAACAAAAAGAACTCTGGGGGTTTTTTTCCCCAGCTCATTATAAATCATTTCCCAATATTCTTTTACCTTTTTACATGTCCACCACATATGAAAGACGTACCTTCCATTCTTTACATTTCCAACACATATCAGATTCGGATTTATACAGTGGCGTAGCGTGGGTTGTCAGCACCCGGGGCAAGGCAAGTAATTTGCGCCCCCTAACCCGTGGATTTGCGCCCCCTAACCCTAACCCTACCCCTAACCCTAACCCCCAGATGTTGCGCCCGGTGCGGCTGGCCCCCCCTGCACCCCCCACGCTACGCCACTGGATTTATACATCTTAGCCAACCTGCTCAGAGTTAAATACCATCTATGAATCATTTTTATATAGTTCTCCTTCAGTGAATAACATGCAGTAAATCTAAAATCATACTTCCAAAGTTTCTCCCAGAGGTTTCAGTCTATATTATGTCCTATATCTATTGCCCAGTGTGTCAATGAAGCTTTAACTAGCTCATCTTTTGCTTTCCATTCTAGTAAAAAATTATACATTTTAGATAAATGTTTATCCTTGTTCTGTAATAATTCTCTTTCAAATTGTGAGCTTTGGTCCAAACCCCCATTTTTTTAGTCTAGCTTAAACATATCATGTAATTGGTGGTATTGTAACCAATCCTTGACTCAACTCCTTAAGTCTTCCAAAGGTTTCAATCTGGGTTCCCTCCTTGTAAAATCCAATAATTCCTTATAAGTCGCCCATTGTCTATCCATATTACCGGTAACTCTTTTAATTGTAATTGCTTCAATGAGAGATAACCATAGAGGTGTTTTTCTTTCCAGCAAATTTTTATAATTCTCCCAGACTCTATACAAATTCTTCCTGATAATGTGGTTTGTCAAACTCATATAAATTTTAGCTTTCCCATACCAAAGACAAGCATGCCAGCCAAATTTTATGTCATGACCTTCTAGATCTAAAATGTCTGCATTTCCCAATATGATCCATTATTTTAACCAGCACAAGCAGGCTGCCTCATAATACAATTGCAGGTCTGGCAGGGCAAAGCCTCCTCTTTCTTTTAAATCTATCAAAATTTTATGTTTAGTTCATAGCTTTTCCCTCTGCCAGGTAAATTTAGAGATATATTTTTTCCATTATTTGAAGCAACTTAATGTTTATTTATTACTGTTCCCCATTTTACAGGTGGGGAAATTTTGTTTACAACTGCTCAATCCAGATTAATCTTTGAAATGACCTACAACTTGAGAACAGCTTTGAATCTGTGTTTTCTGTTGAAACAGGGCTCTAGGCTGCCTTGGGCTCTCTGCGGTTGGGGAGACCATTCATACAACACTTCAGTTTACACTAGAAGACAAAAGGGACCTTTTTGTTTGGTGGTGGTGGTAGTTTACTTATCAAAAGGCCACATTGTACATTGCATTTTTCCTGCATAGCAATCGGATCACTATACCAACCTGGTACTCTCCAGATAGTGTTAGAAACTCAGTTATATAATAACCTAGGTGCCAAATGGCTCCTCAAACCAAGGTTACAGTTGCTAAAATGGAATGTCTAATTAGCATTTTGGCATACCCGTATTTTTTGCTCTATAAGACGCACCAGACCACACGACGCACCTAGTTTGTGGAGGAGGAAAAAAAGAATATATATATTCTGAATCTCAGACGCCAGAACAGCAAGAGGGATCGCTGCGCAGTGAAAGCAGCAATCCCTCTTGCTGTTCCGGCTTCTGGGATAGCTGCGCAGCCTGCATTCGCTCCATTAGACGCACACACATTCCCCCTTACTTTTTAGGAGGGGAAAAGTGAGTCTTATAGAGCAAAAAATTCGGTAAGTCTTTTTTTTCCTGACTGTGATTGATTCTACGTTAAACGTCTGCCTAGTTCAGATGACAACTTTGAGCTAGATTAAGAACTTAATTAAAAAGAAAAGTCACTTGATCCAGGGACAGCCCACATATATATTGGTCTATTTCAACCTCTTTTTCTTAACGGTGACACAGAGCATTCATGACATCAGAATATTCTTCACACCTGTGAGCAGGGCAGTGGGGTGGGGGTAAGCGAAGACAAGCGACAACAATTAACTACAACGTTGTTCACCGCTCTTGTTCAGGCTGCACAGGAAAAGCATTTTGGTTCCTGAAATCCATTCTGATTGTGCAGATAAAATATAATGGATAGAATTCTTCAGGACGTGTTACTAGTGTGTGAACACAGTCCAAGGATCCCTAGGCTTGCACCTCCAGATTTTGGAGGTATCAGGCGCTGTCCTAGCACCCCAGCATCTGCACTTGGTCACAAGTGGCCAGTAGCTAGGTGCAAAATGTGAATTTCGGAAACTGCCTCCAGATGTTCGGGACTACAACTCCTGGCTGGGACTGATGGGAATTGCAGTCCCAAACATTTGGAGGACACCAAGTTGATGACGTCTGCAGAAGCGTGAAACCAAGAAGTAAATGTTGCAGCAAATGCTATTGCTACATTGATTGTGCCACAATAAATCTGTATGTCTTTTTCAGTTGCCACAAAGTTATTTAATATATAGATATACAGTGGCACCTCGGGTTACATACGCGTCAGGTTACAGACTCCACTAACCCAGAAATAGTACCTTGGGTTAAGAACTTTGCTTCAGGAATGAGAACAGAAATTGCACGGCGGTGGCAGGAGGCCCCATTAGCTAAAGTGGTGTCTCAGGTCAAGAACAGTTTCAGGTTAAGAACGGACCTCCAGAACGAATTAAGTACGTAACCAGAGGTACCACTGTACATTGCTGTAGGGATGCGGGTGACGCTGTGGGTTAAACCACCACTTGGGCTTGCCGATCGAAAGGTTGGCGGTTCAAATCCCCGCGACGGGGTGAGCTCCCATTGTTCAATCCCAGCTCCTGCCAACCTAGCAGTTTGAAAGCATGCCAGTGCAAGTAGATAAATAGGTACCAGTCCGACGGGAAGGTAAACGGCGTTTCTGTGTGCTGCTCTGGTTTTGCTAGAAGCAGCTTAGTCATGCTGGCTACATGACCCAGAAAAACTGTTTGCGGAAGCAGACAAACGCCGGCTCCCTCGGCCTGTAAAGCGAGATGAGCGCCGCAACCCCAGAGTCGTTCACGGCTGGACTTAATTGTCAGGGGTCCCTTGACCTTTATACATTGCTGTATCTGATTGCACGTTATCTTGCCGAGATACGGGACAGACCAAAGAAAGTACTTTGCTCCCACAGTTTTTTGTTTACTATCACATTTACGTCCTTTTCTCTGGGTGGTGTGCATTGTGGCCCCTCTCCATTTTACCCTCACAACAACCCTGTGAGGTAGGTTAGGCTGAGAGGCTGTGACAGAACCATGGGTGAGCGTCATGTACTGAGGGCCACCAACTTGGATGTCTTTAAAAGAGAATCAGACACGATGGCTGTGTTTCTGTACAAAATCTAACCTTAATATTTGTAGCCCCACCCACTTTTGCCCCTGTCCCCGCCCACCTCAGAAGGTTGGACCTCAGAAGGTCGCTAAGACATCAATGCGGCCCTCACAAGAACCAAAGTTTCCCACGCTTGTATTAGGGAAAAATATAAAGAACAATAGGCTTTATATATTTGGGACAAGGTAGGGGCACCTGTAATCTCTTATTCTGGGACTTCAGCCGTCGCCTCCTGCCCCTAGCATGGCAGCCGAGGGAGATATTTGAGTGGGTTTTGGTGAAATATTAACTAGCTGACATTTAGAACAGATTGTCCTTTATGGCTCATCACAGAATCTGCCAACTCGACTCTAAAAATTGTGAAACAAAAGTTAGCAGGGGAGGTGCTAACTGCTGACAGATTCACATGTTATATTTTTGCCGATTCATAGAATTGTACAGTTGGAAGGGGTCCCTGAGGGTTATTTTATTTTATTTATTTATTGAATTTATATACCGCCCTATACCTGGGGGGCCTCAGTGCAGTTCGCGTAATAAAATCAAGATATAAAACCACAAAATACATAATAAAAATAAAAACAACAAACCGGTAGCGCCCACCCAAAAAACACATTTTAAAAGGGCATGTGATGTAAATCAGATCAACCAAAGGACTGGGTTAAAATAACGTTTTTGCCTGGTGCCTAAAGGTGTATAATGAAGGTGCCAGGTGAATGTCCTTTGGGGAGTCCAACACTGCCATCCAGGAATGGATCCAAACTACAAGAAAGAAGATTCCACCTAAACATTAGGAAGAACTTCCTGACAGTAAGAGCTGTTCGACAGTGGAATTTGCTGCCAAGGAGTGTGGTGGAGTCTCCTTCTTTGGAGGTCTTTAAGCAGAGGCTTGACAACCATATGTCAGGAATGCTCTGATGGTGTTTCCTGCTTGGCAGGGAGTTGGACTCGATGGCCCTTGTGGTCTCTTCCAACTCTTTGATTCTATGATTCTATGAATCTCAACTAGATCATCCATGAAAGATGGCCATCCAACCTCTGCTTAAAAACCCCCAAGGAAGGAGAGTCCACAATCTCCCAAGGGAGGTTTTGCAGGCAAAGGACAAAGTATGATCTTAAGAGCTATAAAATCAAAGCAAAACACTTTTAAACAGAGGTCAGTAGCTGAAGATCTGCGTACTTTGTCAAATACTACGAATATCAACAGGCTGAAAATGGGACTTAACGCTCTTTAATTAAAACCTTTTTTTTATTTACAAAAGCAGTTTCTGTTACCTGCAAGTGCACCCAGCGCTCAGTAGATGGCATTGCAATGCGAGTATTCTTATTCCCGCAAACCGGCGTGGTGCAGTGCGCCTCAAGAGTGACTGTAATAGCAACTGGCGGATCCATTTGATTTTGTTTTCACTGGGGTTCTTATTTTTAAATCCTATTATTTTTAAATGCACAATGAATGTGCCTGACTTAATCTTTTTAGCTTGTGCCTGAACAGCAGTTGGAGACCAGCTATATCATGAACAAGAAGCAGCTACTTATCCATGAGATCCTACGTAAAGTACAGATGAGAATGAATTGTGGTTTCTTTGTGTTGGCGTAGCTCATTGTGTTTGCTTTTCTGTTCCTAAATCGAGGGGCGTGAGAGCCAGCATGGTCTAATTTGAGAGCCAGTGTATAGTATTTTGGTTAGGGTGTCTGACTAGGAACCGGGGAGAAACCAGGGTTCGAGTCCTCACTTGGCCCATCACTGCCTCTCAGCCTGACCTACCTCACAGGGTTGCTGTGGGAATTACACGAGGGGGAGAACCATGTGCGCCACCCTGAGCTCCTTGGAGGAAAAGGCAGGATGCAATCAGTAATAATAATAATAATTATTATAATAATTATAATAATTATTTATTATTTATACCCCGCCCATCTGGCTGAGTTTCCCCAGCCACTCTTGGCAGCTTCCAATCAAGTGTTAAAAACAATACAGCATTAAATATTACAAACTTCCCTAAACAGGGCTGCCTTCAGATGTCTTTTAAAGATAGGATAGCTGCTTATTTCCTTCACATCTGAAGGGAGGGCGTTCCACAGGGCGGGCGCCACTACCAAGAAGGCCCTCTGTCTGGTTCCCTGTAACCTCACTTTTCGCAGGGAGGGAACCGCCAGAAGGCCCTCGGCGCTGGACCTCAGTGTCCGGGCAGAACGATGGGGGTGGAGATGCTCCTTCAGGTATACTGGACTGAGGCCGTTTAGAGCTTTAAAGGTCAGCACCCACACTTTGAATTGTGCTCAGAAACATACTTGGAGCCAATGCAGAGTAACAAATGGCGTGTTTACACAGATGTTTCCTGTGAAAATGCATGGATTTCCTTGCTGCCTCTTGAAACTGCTTTACAGTGGTACCTTGGGTTAAGAACTTAATTGGTTCCGGAGGTCCGTTCTTAACCTGAAACTGTTCTTAACCTGAAGCACCACTTTAGCTAATGGGGCCTCCCACTGCTGCCGCTGTGCAATCTCTGTTCTCATCCTGAAGCAAAGTTCTTAACCCAAGGTACTATTTCTGAGTTAGCGGAGTCTGTAACCTGAAGCATCTGTAACCCGAGGTACCACTGACTCTGTGATTGGACCTTGGTGTCTTGGACTCTATAGCTCAGTTACAGAGCATCTGCTTTGCATGCAGAAGGTTGCGGGTTCAGTCCCCAGCATCTCCCCAGAGAGCTGCTGCCAGTCAGTGTGGACACTACAGTGGTACCTCAGGTTACATACGATTCAGGTTACAGACTCCGCTAACCAAGAAATATTACCTCAGGTTAAGAACTTTGCTGCAGGTTAAGAACAGAAATCGTTCAGCGGTAGCAGGAGGCCCCATTACCTAAAGTGGTACCTCAGATTAAGAACAGACCTCCAGAACGAATTAAGTTCTTAACGCGAGGTACCAAAGCTAGGTGGATCAAAGGTCTGATTCAGTATAAGGCAGCTCCCTGGGTTCTTACAGTTTTGTCACAATTTCTCTCTCCACCTTCATGCATTATGGCAGCCTTCCCTAACCTGGTGCCTCCCAGGACTACATCTCCCATCACCCTGACCAGGCTGGCTGGGGCTGATGGGAGTTGTAGTCCACAACATGGAGGACGCCAAGTAGGGAAAATTTCCTCTATGGGCAGAGGTAGAAAAGTAGTAGTCAGGAGTACCCAATTTCTCACTTCCACGATGAATAATGTGGGAACATAGGTTCCAAGATTAAGTCTTCCAGAAAGTTCCAAGTTGGTTTGAACCCTGGCACATGTTTGGAACTCTACTTCTCCTAGTTTTTCCTGCTGCTGGATTTGTGACCGGTGCCTTTCTTTTCTCCCTCTGATCTCTTCCTTTTCTAGGCAAGTGAGGCAGAGGCTCAAGAGCCAAGTGGCAGAAATGAAGGAGAGAGTCCCAGGCTTCAGACCAGGCCTTGCAATTCTACAGGTTAGCGGCTGTATCTACAATTTTGAGATTTGTTTTCATCAAAAGCAGATGCTCACGGGGTCAGACGTTACAGCGTCCTTCACCCACTTGGATGTCCTCCAGATATTTTGGACAGAATTTCATGCAAAAACAGTTTTTCTGTATTATATATATATATATCAAAATCTGAAACTTTGGCATTGGCCTGTCTGGAACGGTGTAATCCGTGGCCACTTTGTGTCTTGAAATAATACTTATTATCTGCGAAGCAGTCTTTGGGAGGAGGAAATTAAAATTTACAGGGGATGAGGAAAGGCTTAACCCTTTCCCCCATTTGCTACTGCCCATTTCAGTGGAATTTCAGTGACCGAAGAGGAACGTAAGGAAGCAGACGGTTCTTGTGTAATGTGGGATTTGGTATGGAGGCCTATTATTGGAGGGTGGGGTTGCCCCAAACTGGGAGGTCTGCTAATTTTGTGTGAGGTTCCCTCCTCCATACCATTACACGCCTTAAAGGAGGGTCCTATTATCCTCTGGATGAGCTTGGGGGGCGAGGAGACACCCTGTCAGTGGTTACACAAGTGGGGGAGGGACGATAAATTTTTCTTTCATTGACTTCCTTAAGCTACTTACTTACTTACTTACTTACTTTATCAAACCTTTATTAGGCATTATGGAAATAAAACCTTAAAAGAGAAAATAACATATAAAAGCCTTAAAATATATATAAAAAGGCAGCAGTTTGCTAAATGCATATATATATATACATATAGAGTCAGTGGTTTTCCTTGTTAACCTGCTCCTTGGAGGACTGCTACCAAAAACTCGGCTACGACTTCCTTAAGCTAAGTTATCTTAGGAACCGAACCAAAAATAAGTGAAACCAATAAATTGCCTTCTATTAGTGATTTATTTTTTTTCTCTTCCTCCCTCTAAAGGTTGGTGATCGGGATGATTCAAATCTCTACATTAGCATGAAACTCAAGGCTGCTGCCGAGGTAATATTACCCACGCCAAATAGTGTAGGGTTCTCTGGAGTGTTTCATTCCCCCTTTTCACTTTGGTGTTGATTAATAATAATAATAAATTATTATTATTATTATTATTATTATTATTATTAGTACCCCGCCCATCTGGCTGAGTTTCCCCAGCCACTCTGGGCGGCTCCCATTCAAGTGTTAAAAAACAGTACAGCATTAAATATTAAAAAAAAAAAACTTCCCTGAACAGGGCTGCCTTCAGATGTCTTTTAAAGATAGAATAGCTGCTTATTTCCTTCACATCTGAGAAAGGCTGTGAGGCACAGTGGGTATAGCCTGGTGGACCACGTCAGAGCCCAGGAAACAGTGACTCAGGGAGAGCACCTGGGTGTTGCTTCAGCGCCATGTATAGCTGTGGTCGTTCTGCACTCCTCTCGCCATTCCTGGCTGTGGCAGCGGCGCATGGAAAGGATGCAACATTCTAGGAGGAACATTGTGATGGGCAAACAGGATGACCAATCTGCATGTGGGGAGTGAGTTTGAAACATCGGACGCTGCCATGTGCTGGGCCAGACCATTGCTCCATCCAGCTTAGTGTTATCCTCACTGACTGACAGCAATGGCAGATGCTCTTGTCACTGAGCTACATCCCTTCCCAGAACATTATGGTCTGCCACCGATCTGTGGTCGTTGCCCTGATTCCCAGCTGCTCCAAATAAGCGCCTCTATGGAAAGTCACAGTAAGAAAGAAAGAAAGAAAGAAAGAAAGAAAGAAAGACAAAATGTTCTGAATATTATTTCTGTTTATATCCCAAGATATAAACAAGAAGAGGGCAAGGTGGAGACATGCTGTTGCCGCCGCACACTGCCTTGTTGATGGTGGACAGCTAAATCACAGCGTGAGAAGACGGTGCATGTCTCCTGGTTGCCTTGGCAACGTGTTTTCCTGCCCAGTGGGCAAACACTTTCCCTCTCTGGAAAAGTTGCCCAGAGCAAGGTCCCTTTCTGTGCATGTGGCGGGGAGAAGAAGGGAGCCAAAGGTTTCGGCTCAGTTCTGCCATCTCTTTCCTGAGCCTTCCAGAATGAGAAAATTACTTGGCTGCTTTTCATCTAATCACATCACAATTCATAGAGTCTAATGATTTCTATTTTGTTCTCCGTCTTATTTTCCAGATTGGGATCAATGCCAACCACATCAAGCTGCCAAGCACTGCAACAGAAGCCGAGGTAACCCCCCTTTTGCTTTACGAATCTCTCTGTGGTTTCACAGGGAGATCCTGTTGCATTTGCTGGATCACGGTTTCTTCTGAAAGTGCCTCATCGATTCCTAAATCTGCTTCCTGAGATCTTTTTCAGTTGGAGGTCCCTGGGATTGAACCTGTGACCTTACTGTCATCTGCTATTGTGCTATGAAGCTGCATGTTGGGAGGTTCAGGAGAGAGAACGATTCTATGAGATACAAAATTAAAGTGTTGGAATTAACCATCTTGTTGTCCAGATAGCTAATTTCTTCCTTTCATACAGAGGAGTTATTTATAAACTCCCTCAGGGATGGAAGGGAGAGCAACCCTCAGACATCAGTGGATAATTCAGATATTTTAACGGACATAAGTGTGTTCATCCTCCTATGACCCCTCCCAAAACGCCCCCCATCTATACACATGTACCACATGTAGGGGGGGGAAACGGAGAGAGAAGGTTCAAAACAGCTCAATGAGGACTAGCATGATGGGTTAGCATGCTCAGTAGCCACAGAATGCTGACAGATGTGGGGAGCAGTGGGGAATAGAAGGAAGGGAGATAGAATGGCAGACTGGAACCCTGAACAGGAGAATGCTATGCTGCAACATTTTGTTGCAGAGCCTCACCTGTTTCTTTCTAATTGTCTCCCCTCCCCGCCGGTCGTGTTCCTGCTTTTAAACGAACAGGTGCTGAGATGCATACACAATCTGAACGAGGACCCTGCTGTTCATGGGTTTATAGTACAATTGCCTTTGGATACCAACAAGCCCATCAACACGGAGAAAGTCACCAATTCTGTGGCACCTGAAAAGGATGTGGACGGGTAAGTTTGTGGAAGGGTCAAAGGTCTGCGGTAGAGCAGGTTTAATCCCTTGCAATTTCCAGGTAGAGATAGGAATGTCCTCTGTCTGGAATCCCAGAGAGCTGCCTGGAGATGAGACTGAAGTGAGAAGGTTTACTTTCTTCTTTGGCGATCACTCATAGCCGAGTAAGATTGTCCTCCATAAACACAGTTTTAAAAGTGAGTCTGTAAGTGACTGTGGAGGCAGGTTCTGGATCTACACTTCTTTCCACAGTGGGGACATTGGTTTCCAGGAGGGAATTGATCACAGTGAGGGTTTGCCAAGCGTGCCTTCCTCTTAGCACGTTCCTCCCTTTCATCCTGAGTTTGAGTGTATTCAAAGCCCATGACACCTTTGGGAAAGGCAGTTCTCCAATTCGAGCGCCCGCAGGGAAGTGTTTCCCAGTTCTCGGTGTTTATACTGCAGTGGTACCTCGGGTTACAGACGCTTCAGGTTACAGACGCTTCAGTTTACAGACTCTGCTAACCCAGAAATAGTACCTCGGGTTAAGAACTTTGCTTCAGGGCAAGAACAGAAATTGTGCGGCAGCGGCAGTGGGAGGCCCCATTAGCTAAAGTGGTACCTCAGGTTAAGAACAGTTTCAGATTAAGAACGGACCTCCGGAACGAATTAAGTTCTTAACCTGAGGTACCACTGTACCTTTTTTTTTTTTTTAAGATTTGCCTTGAGAGAGTCTTTGAACCTCTTTTGTTGACCACCAGCATTACACTTTCCATTTTTATGTTCGGAATAGAGTAGTTGCTTTGGAAGACGTTAAACAGCACAACATGACCAGTCCAACGAAGTTGGTGTTGAAGAATCAGTGCTTTGACACTGGTGATCTTTGCTTCTGAAGTGAGATCTTTGCTACTGGTGATGTTTGCTACTGAAGTGAGAAGGTTTCAGCCTTTATCATCACATGCATACCGTATATGGCAAAGGGATTTCAGTGCAGAACCAGATGCTTGTACCTTCTGGAACAGAGAACATTTGCATCTTACCCCCCCCCCCAATTCATTTATTTCCAGAGGAGGTTGCACTTCAGTTTGCCCCAGACTTAGAACAAGGGAATAGAACTCCAGCCAGCTTTTTCTTTTTTTAAATAATATTTATTAAAGTTTTGAAAATTACAGAGAGAAAAAAGAAAAAGAATTAAACATAACAAAACCATACAATACAATACAAAGACAAAAATATTACATATACATAACAAAAACAATTTTTAAAAAGAGAAAAAAGTAACACAACCAATACTTTCAATGTTATTAACTTTATTTTACTTGTTTCAGCGACCTCCTCACACCTCCCTTTTTTTGTACTCCACTTCAATTAATTGTTTCAGCAAATCCTTTCCATCTTCCTCAAATTTCTGTCCTATCATTCTCCAGCCAGCTTTTTCCTTCCTCAGAGACCACTGACCACTGCTGCTTTGTTTTTGCCTTTACAGCTTGAGCAGTATTAACGCAGGGAAGCTCTCACGTGGCGACCTTGGAGACTGTTTCATCCCCTGCACGCCGAAAGGATGCATGGAGCTCATCAGGCAGACAGGTGAGCAAGGAAAAGCCACGTGGCCTCTTGCCTTGGTAAATATGCTACTGTGAAAGAGGTCCAGGAAGAATTAAGGTCCTGGTGTGTTTTGCTGTGCTAGGGACAAAATATTAAGAAAAAGGGCTAAAATGTACAAGACAAGAACTAATGAGTGCTTGAAATCATCAGGAAAGGAAAGGTATCTTCTACCACATGTGGTGGACTTGCAAAGAGGTAAAGGCTTTCTGGGAAATGGTATTTAATGAGTTAAAGAAAATGTTTAAAAAGACTTTGTTAAAAAAAAACAGAAGCTTTTTTACTGGGTATAGTGGGTGAAGAGATACCGAGGGAAGATAAAAGACTTTTTATGTGTTCAACAACTGCGGCAAGAATTATTTTAGCCCAAAAATGGAAATAACAAAAAGTACCAGCGAAAGAAGAGTGGCAGATGAAGATGATGGACTTTGCAGAACTGGCGAAGCTGACAGGAAAAATCCAAAACCAGCACAATCAAGTATTCCAAAGGGATTGGAGTCAATTTATACGATATCTGAAAGATAATTGTAAGCAATTAATGTCACTAGCAGGGCTGTTTGAAGACTTGTAGTGAGAAATTTTCTGTCTTTCTATATTTATTTAAATTTTGAGCCATTCTGTAATGAGCGTAATTAGAATTGGAAAACGTATAAATTGCAGCGATATAAAGGTTGATTTTGAAAGCCATGAGGCGGGAGTGAAGGAAGTCAATATGCTCTACAGAGCCAGGGTGGTATTGTGGATAATGATGATATGAATGTATAATATTAAATGGAAAATAAATAAAAATTATATTTATAAAAAAGATTAGGAGAAAGATGCCACCCTGCCTGTGGGGAAGCAAAGAGGCTCAGCGGTGTAGCTTCTGCTTCTTTCATGCAGTGGAATCCCACAAGCCCTAGAGGCTGAAATACGTCATTACCACAGCTCAGAATTCAGGCAAAACTAAGTTGTGAGTTCTGTGTTTCAGGTGTTCAGGTGGCTGGGAAAAGAGCCGTGGTGATTGGTCGCAGCAAGATAGTTGGCGCTCCGATGCACGACCTCCTGCTCTGGAACCACGCGACTGTGACGACATGCCACTCCAAGACTGCGTCCCTGGCTGAGGAGGTAAGGCTGGGAGGCGGGCGGGGTATAAAATTATTGCTGTTGTTGTTGTTGTGCTTGGAAGTACAAAGTTGCCTTGGTGATACTATCCTGTGTTGATTGTAGTAGTCATTGTATCACCACCCTGTTCATTGTTTCCTTGTAGAAGTCAGCGGAGAGGATGCAGGGGACAAAGATAGGATTAGTTGGCTCTGCCCATTGTTGGCTCTGACTCCACCTACTGTTGGCCTCCTGCATTACACCCTATTTCTTCTTCCTCTTCCTGTTCTTTTTGTTCTTCTAAATTTATTTATAGCTCACTCTCCCTCCCTCATGGGAACAGCTAAAACATGGGGGGGGGGATTAAACAATATCCACACACACATGTATGTATACACAAATACACACCCACCCATACATAAAAATCTGTAACCATTATACAGATAATTGCAATAAAAATAGGGCAGCGCCAGTCTGACTTCTCAAGTGGAGGGGAGTTCCAGAGTCTGGGAGCAGCCACCGAGAAGGCCCTCTTCTACGTCCCCATCAAGCATGGGGTCAAGAGGGAAGGGCCTTGCAGTCCTAATGGACTCTAGCCACCACTGGGTTCTTCTCTTCTCTTCTCTTCTCCCTGCCTTTAAACATTTCTTTTAAAATAGAGTATTTGCTTTAAAGGGGTGGGGTAGGAGAGAGACTGATCAAAAGGGAAGGGTAGTAGAATATACCTGGTGAACCCTTGGTTGATGCAAGCTCTGTTTGCAGGTCAGCAAAGCAGATATCCTGGTGGTTGCTGCTGGCAAGGCAGAGATGGTGAAAGGAGATTGGATCAAACCTGGCGCGGTCGTGATTGACTGTGGAATCAACCACATACCAGGTAAATTTTTTTAAAAAGCGTTGCAATGTGTGAAATATGAGCAAGCCAGGGCTGAACTGATATTACCCTTGCTGGTACCTTTCCCGGGAAAATCAGAGACTCACTATGTCAGGTTCCTATTGGAAGACCGGACAAATGCTAGAACATTAGCAGTGGCAAAGTTTTTAATCAGTGATTGTAAGAACCAATGATCCCTATCTTTAAGTCTGAACAAAATGCTTGTTTAACCTGGAGGTAGGCTGTTTGAACTGTGCATTGCTTTGTAACAATTTGTTGGGTCTCTGGACCGTAATAAAGATTGATTGACAGTATAAAAACCTGACATATTGATACTCATAAAACTATGCTGCAGGAAAAAAATAAAAAAGCAGCTTCTGGAAAACAAAAACATGAGAAGAGCCTGCAGGATCAGGCCAACATCCCGTCTAGTCTTAGAGTGGCTAGCCAAATGTCTGTGGGAAACCAGCAAGAACGCTCTCCCCTCCTGTGGTTTGTAGCAACTGGTATCATAGAGTTGGAAAGGGACCCTGAGGATCATCCAGTCCAACCCCATGCAGTGCAGGAAGACGCATCTGTCCCTTACAGGGATTGAACTTGCAACCCTGGCGTTATCCGCACCACACTCTTACCGATTGAGCTATCCGCTACGGCCTCAAACTGTGGAGCCAGCACACAGTAGCCATTGAGAGCCTTATCCTCCATGGAGTTTGTCTAATCCTCCTTTAAAGTAATGCAATTTGGTGGTTATCGCTGCCTCTTACAGGAGCAAATTCCATATTTTTAAGTGCTATCATGATAACCTCTTACTCACCTTTCCTCTTAAAAGTCCCAAATGTTGCAAACTTCCCTCACAGCCCCTTGATTCAAAACAAAATTTTAAAAATCCTTCCAGTAGCACCTTAGAGACCAACTAAGTTAGTTATTGGTATGAGCTTTCGTGTGCATGCACACTTCTTCAGATACACTGAAACAGAAGTCACCAGACCCTTATATATAGTGGGAGGGTGGGGAGGGGTATTACTCAGAAGGGTGGTAGGAATGGGTGATTGGCTCATAGGTGTGGTAGACCTGTTGATGACTGTTAACGATTGCAATAGGTCTTACAGGAAAAAGCAAGGGGTGAGATGGCTAAAAATAGCCAATGTCTCTATTCCAATGTCTCTATTCAGACCAGGTCTCTCCATGGTTTTAAGTAAGTTGCAATTCAGCAACTTCTCTTTCCAGTCTGTTTCTGAAATGAGATCTTGTATAGAATGTCCTGGGAGTTTGAAGTGTTCTCCTACTGGTTTCTCTGTCTTGTGAATCCTGATATCAGATTTATGTCGCATTTATCCTTTGGCGTAGGGTTTGGCCTGTTTGTCCAATATAGAGAGCTGAAGGGCACTGAAAGCTCATACCAATAACAAATTTAGTTGGTCTCTAAGGTGCTACTGGAAGGAATTTTTTTATTTTGTTTCGACCATGGCAGACCAACATGGCTACCTACCTGTAACTATCCCCTTGATTGTTTTGGTTGCCCTTTCCTGGATGTTTTTCCAACTCTGCAGTATCCTTTCTGAGGTGAGGCAGCCAGAACGGCACACGGTATTCCAAACACAGCTGTGTAATGGCATCAGGTGTTTTATTTTCCTTTCCTAACACTCCCTAGCATGGATTTCACCAGTTTTCACAGCTGCTACCCTCTCAGAAAGCTGAGAAGTGACCGCTAAGTCTAGGAAAACTCCAAGGTCAGCGCAGCTTGGAGGGCAAGAGACTTCCTCTGTTGGGGAGGAAGGAGAAGGGAGCTGGGCAGGATCCTGGCAACCAGAAATTGGAAGATGGCATCCAAAGCCCGACATCATGCACCCTCCCCCATCCCTCCAATAACAAAGCAGTTTCCATACTCCATTGGGTTGACAAGCGACTTCAGCAAGCCGTCATTGTCACCATGTTAAATAAAATTATGGAGTCATAGGAGTGCTTTCTTTTTTTTCTTCTTTTTTTTCGGAAAAAACCCCACTTTCCATTAGATAATTGCAATAAATCACTTATAAAAACAGGCTTCATGGGAGCGCAGTTAAGTGGGAGGATAGCAACAGCCTGACAGGTGTGACTAATCCTCTTATTTAAGAACCTGAGAGTTAGATTCTTAAGTGGGGCGGGGGAGAGAAATGCAGCAAAGAAGTGTTTCTAAAGAAGCAATCTATGCCAGCCAGACTCTGGTTGATTAACTGAGATCTTAGAGCTGTCAACGAAGAGCAGGGCAGAAAAATCTTGGTCTCTGCATCCAAGCAGGGATAAGTGAGAGGTGTATTTTACGTCTGCCATTTTGTGTCACTTCGCAGGCCAGGTATCTAGAGAAAGGGCTGCCCCCTTGCAAACTGGTCAGTGTACCTTCCAAACAAGGTGGGGTGAGTTTTTCCAGTATGGTTGCCACACGAGCAACCTTATTGCGCTTGTGGGCAAGAGCAGAGGAAAAACTGGGATGGAGCAATGGATTTGGCTCTCATTTGGCGCATTCCTTCCGTGCAAAATTCAGGGGTGCACATGCTCCTTTCTCCACCCCCCCAAACTACTAAGGCAAACCGTCACAGTCCAGGGACCTATCCCAGTGCCCCCAATGCCCTTGAGTGAAAGGTGGGTCCAGGGGGCTTCTTGTGGGGCAGGCGGGGAAGTTCGGAAGCCGCCTTTCCACCAGGTCAGACCATTGGCGCCTCTCGCTCAGTGACTGTGACCCTTCAGGGTCTCATGTAGAGAGATGCTCTGGGGCCCAAGTTTTATGAATTAACGGAGGAACCAGTGTTTCTCAAACTTGGGTCGCCAGCTGTTGTTGGACTGCAGTTCCCAGCATCCCTGAAGAAGAAGAGGAGGAGTTTGGATTTGATATCCCGCTTTATCACTACCCTAAAGGTAAAGGACCCCTGACCATTAGGCCCAGTCATGACGGACTCTGGGGTTACGGCGTTCATCTCGCTTTATTGGCCGAGAGAACCGGCGTACAGCTTCCGGGTCATGTGGCCAGCATGACTAAGCCGCTTCTGGCGAACCAGAGCAGCGCACGGAAACGCCGTTTACCTTCCCGCCGGAGCGGTACCTATTTATCTACTTGCACTTTGACGTGCTTTCGAACTGCTAGGTTGGCAGGAGCTGGGACAAAACAACGGGAGCTCACCCCATCATGGGGATTCGAACTGCCAAGCTTCTGATTGGCAAGTCCTAGGCTCTGTGGTTTAACCCACAGCGCCACCCGCGTCCCTCACTACCCTAAGGAGTCTCAAAGCGGCCAACAATCTCCTTTCCCTCCCCCCCCACAACAAACACTCTGTGAGGTGAGTGAGGTTAAGAGACTTCAGAGAAGTGTGACTAGACCAAGGTCACCCGCAGGGAAGGGAACCGGGTTCACCAGATTACGAGTCTACCGCTCTTAACCACTACACCACACTGGCTCTGACTGCTGATCCTGCTAGCAAGGGATGATGGGAGTTATAGTGCAACAACACCTGGCGACCCAAGTTTGAGAAATGCTGTGCAGTTCAATAACACCTGGAGGCTGCCTGTCTCTGAGTTGACTTATTTTGCGATCCAAGCCCAGCTTGGAAAGATTTTACACACACACAGTTCAAGAGGGGTCCCACCTGGCTGGGGACCCTTCAGCGAGGGAGACAAGTTGCTTTGTAGAGCGGGCAGGAAACTTTGCTTCTGTCTTTAACTTGCATTAGGACCCCAGCCTAGGATTCCCCTTTAGAATGGGCCTCTTTTTTTAAAGTGCCTCCACTTCCAATAGAACTATTTCACACCGGGATTTGTGAAGGAGATAGCCATCTTCACATATCTCGAGGGATGTCACACAGAGGATGTAGCAAGCTTGTTTTCTCCTGCCCTGGAGGGTAGGACTCGAACCAGTGGCTTCAAGAAGGAGATTCCGACTAAACATCAGGAAGAACTTTCTGACAGTAAGAACTGTTCAACAGTGGAACGGTCTACCTTGGGAGGTTGTGGAATCTCCTTTCTTGGAGGTTTTTAAGCAGAGGTTGGATGGTGTGCATTGCAGGCAGTGCTGGATTTACGTATAAACTAAACAAGCTATAGGGCCCCACTCTCTTGGGGGCACCCCAAAAAATTAAAGGGGAAAAAAACTGGATGTACATAAGTTAAACAAAACAAAACAAAACCTACATGCAGCAACAGTGTTTTGTGTTGCGTAGGCTCCTATGATGTATTTCACTATTAATATATTTCTTAATTGTATTTCAGTTCAACAATTACTTTGATAAAATACGTATTTTGTTATGCGCAAATGGCTTTAGATAATAATCATAATCATAATAAATTTTTATTTATACCCCGCCCTCCCTGGCCAGAGCCAGGCTCAGGGCGGCTAACACCAGTAAAATTACAATAAAAACATAATGGGGGAGGGGAGACAATTTAAAATGCAGGTTAAAATGCAATTTAAAATGCAGCCTCATTTTAATAGTAGCTCATAGATCAAAACCATAAGGGGAAGGAAACATAAGGGTCAGACTGAGTCCACACCAAAGGCCAGGCGGAACAGCTCTGTCTTGCAGGCCCTGCAGAATGATGTCAAGTCCCACAGGGCCCTAGTCTCTTATGACAGAGCGTTCCACCAAGTCGAGGCCACTACTGAAAAGGCCCTGGCCCTAGTTGAGACCAAACTAACCACCTTTTGACTTGGGACCTCCAAAATGTTGTCATTTGTGGACCTTAAGGTCCTCTGCGGGGCATACTAGGAGAGGTGGTCCCATAGGTACAGGGTACTAGGCGCTGCATAGGGCTTTAAAGTTCAAAACCAGCACCTTAAACCTGACCCTGTACTCCACCGGGAGCCAGTGCAGTTGGTAAAGCACTGGATGAATGTGTTCCCTATCAGGTCCATAAATTACCATATAGCATATATTCAACACAATAAACAGTGACAATTTGTTGTTGACAAAGGACATCTGGACATATAAAGGGCCCCATTAACTTCAGTAGCTTAGGGCCTCCTCAAACCTCAATCCGGCCCTGGTTGCAGGGGGTTGGACTAGATGACCCTCAGGTCCCTTCTGTATATGATACTGTATAGTCAACCTTTAATACAGGGTTGAGGAACCTCAAACCCTCTAGGCCTGGCCCCTGGGAGTCTCCCCAGGCCATGCACCGACCCTAGCCACACCGCTTGAATGCAGGGGAAGAGGTTGAGAGGAGGTAAAGTGGACAAGCGCAGACTTCTGCATGTGGGATATAATTCTCAGAGACATTGAGAGCATTTGCAGGCCTGGGAGCTGTCGGGTGGAGGCTCCGTCTCTGCCCTGGACATCAGTTTGACGGCGGCTGCTATGGAGACACAGGCAGCTTTATCTGAAAGTTCAAAAGGGGAGGCCAATAATTTAATGATCTTGAGAATAATTGCCCTTGTTCTCTGGGTTAATATCGAGGTAGGGATATAAAACAGCCCAATTTCAGGATCAAAGTCATATTTTTTTTAAAGGATATATTGAAATAGAATCTTATTGGATGACATGGGCTACATGGAGCTGGTATCGAATTATGCATGAAGCTTAAAATTCTTTATTTTTGAAATGTGGGTATAATTACATAAAAGGATAATGTGCTCTAAAGATCCCTGCTGCATAAGCTGAAGTCTAGAGCAGCCGTTGCTAACCTGGCAGCTTACAGATGTTTAGGACAAAAAACTCCCATCTCAGCTAGCTGGGGCTGATGGGAGTTTTAGGCTGAAACACCTGAGGGATGCCTGGCTGCTGAGGAATGTTCTGGAAGGTGAGATGGTGTGAAAAGCGCTGACAATTCCACCGATCCCTTTCCTCAAGAAATGACTGCCAACATAGTGTGTGACAGATGTGTTTTGTTTTTTTAACCTGAATTTTTTTTTTTTTTTGGAAAGTTTTCAACGTGCCATACACTAAAAACCAAACTAATCTAAATAAAAATAGAGAAGAAAACAAAACAAAAAGGACATAGAGAAAATAGAGGCAGGCGGAAGAGAAGCAGAGAAAGAATAATAAAATACAGAGCCCTCTATCGAGGTAGATCTTAACCCTTTTGCTGTTGTTTAGTCGTGTCTGACTCTTCGTGACCCCATGGACCAGAGCACGCCAGGCACTCCTGTCTTCCACTGCCTCCCGCAGTTTGGTCAGACTCATGTTTGTGGCTTCGAGAACACTGTCCACCCATCTGGTCCTCTGTCGTCCCCTTCTCCTTGTGCCCTCCATCTTTCCCAACATCACGGTCTTTTCCAGGGAGTCTTCTCTTCTCATGAGGTGGTCAAAGTATTGGAGCCTCAGCTTCAGGATCTGTCCTTCCAGTGAGCGCTCAGGGCTGATTTCCTTAAGAATGGATGCGTTTGATCTTCTTGCAGTCCATGGGACTCTCAAGAGTCTCCTCCAGCACCATAATTCAAAAGCATTGATTCTTTGGCGATCAGCCTTCTTTATGGTCCAGCTCTCACTTCCATACATCACTACTGGGAAAACGATAGCTTTAGCCGGCCACAAGTGCTTGCAATTTGACTGAATGGGTTTTTTTAAAAAGGAAAAGAAAGGAAAAGGTTTGGCTAAGGCAGCTCTGGCTCCATGGCATTAATGCAGGATTATTCTTCATGCCCACCCCCTCGCCCCGCAAATCCCAAGCTATCTTGCTGCCTTGCAAAGTCTTAAGAAAAGCATGATGCATCGGCCGCTTATAAAAATGGTACACGCAGGAGTTTTTGAGCAAACCTTGCTCTTTGATGAATTTATTTTTCTTTCTCTTTTTTGCATTTTTATATACATGCCCTCCTGAGTGGTTCACAAATTAAAATCTGCAAAACACAAATCCGGTCCGCGTGTAAACGATTGCTGCTGCAGCAGCTGCACTTTGGGCAGAACTGAACATCGAACCAGCATAAAACCACATGGAGCAGCGTGAACACGGATAAAAACAGCGCTAAAACGCAGGAAGTGGGGAAATACTTAAGGGGAGTTTTTCTGGGTGAGCTGTGCAGTTCACCAGCTTAGCAGCACAGCAATTATTAGTGAAACCTGAAAGAGGAGGAGAAACAGAGTGGTCTGGTGTGTTGCCTTAGTGCTGCCAAGAGATTATGCGTGTGTTTTTCTGCCGTTGCAAAGATGTTCCCAGGCCTTTTTCCTGCTTATTCTTTGTATTGCTCTGATGCGCACCCTCCCCTTATCTCTCTCTCACACACAGACAGTACGAGGGCAAGTGGGAAAAGGGTCGTTGGCGATGTGGCCTACAGCGCAGCCAAGGAGAAGGCGGGTTACATCACCCCGGTCCCTGGAGGTGTCGGGCCAATGACGGTTGCCATGCTGATGCAGGTGTGTGCCCTTGGTTCGCGGAGAGAGCGCACTGGTTGTACCTGTGGGAGGCATAGGGGCTGCGTTGCTCTCCCACAACCCCACCCTCAAAACTCTGGCTTTCCCCCAGAGCAGCTGCACATTATGTACGGGGGGGGGGGAGGAATGGTTGTGGGTGCTGTAGGGTGTTCTCTCTGTGTGTGTGTTTTTGTCCCACCTTTTGGCGTGAGCATAAATTGCAGAGGTGAGGGTGCATCTGCTACCTATGAATGCATGCTTGTAAATGTTAAATAATGGGATGATGATAATAATAATAATAATAATAATAATAATAATAATAATAATAATAATTTATTATTTATACCCCGCCCATCTGGCTGGGCTTCCCCAGCCACTCTGGGCGGCTTCCAAAAAAATATTAAAATAATGTAATACATCAAACATTAAAAGCTTCCCTAAACAGGGCTGCCTTCATTCTATTTGACTTTAGGAGACATCAGAAGGCAGCTCTGTATAAGGAAGTTTTTAATGTTTGATGTTTTGTTGTGTTTGTCATATTTTGTTGGGGCTGCGTGTTGTTGTTGTTGTTGTTGTTGTTGTTATTATTATTATTATTATTATTATTATTATTATTATTATTTGATGGGGCTGCATGTCTCCACTGTATGTCTGTTTTTCATCTGCCATTAGCCATGACGGCCCCCATATGTTAGCTGATTCTTAAAAAACTATCGTTTTGTAACATTGTAAGCTGCTTGTATGTCCATCTCTGTTGCATGAAGAGCTATATAAATTGCTGGAATAAATAGCAACCTCCAGTATTTCTGATCACTGTGCCTCTAAATCAGGGGCAGATTGGAGTCTGTGATCTATTATTCTTGACCATTAGGCATGCTGGCTACAGACGACAGGAGTCCAATAGCATCTGAAGGGCCAGAGGCTCTCAAAATATAAACCATGATGATGATTTAACCTTTGTATTCTGGCTTTCTGCTGATGTAATCAGAGTGTCTGACAGCAGAGATCAGAAACGATAATCCTAAAATGCAGCAACTAATGCTGTAAACAGTTAGGGTCCTTTGTTTTATATCCTGCTTTTTTGCGGGGGGGGGGGGGTAAATCTAAAATTGGCTTCAAGGGCAACAGAAATAATAATCGGCCTTCCCCCAAAACCTACCCAAGCAACCAGGTTGTAATGAAGATGTTAGAACGAGGCAGGGGATGGAGGTGTTGAGGCCGTAGAGAGTGCATTCCGTAACAGCAGTGCCACAACCAAAAAGGCCCTGCAGCTTGTACCCATCTGCATAACAATGAGTGATGGAGGTTCTTGGCTGGGGGCGGAAGTCCTTTGTTGCTGCAGCCGGAGGAGCCAGACGCCTGTGGAAAGCCTGCAAGCGGGACTTGAGTGCAACTGCACTCTCCCTGGCTCCCAGCAGGTAGTATTCAGAGGGAGAACACAGCAATTGCGGCCAGTAGTCTTGCCAGGTGTGTGCTGGGCTCCTGTTCTGTCTTGCCTATGACATTATTGACTGACCTGCTGGAACGTTTTGTGTGATGGACCTTTCCTTGGTTCGCTTCTTTGTTTTTCAATACGAATTTAGAGCACTGTAGAAAGCGCGCAGCGCTTTCTGGAGAAATATCAGCCCGGCAAGTGGAATATTCAGTATAACCAGCTGATCCCTAGAACGCCCGTTCCAAGGTAAGGAACAATTTATGGCTGGAAGGCCATTGATAGAGATTATTTCTTTCTGGTTTTTGCCTGAATTTATATGGGGGGCGTGTTGGGGCATGGGATAGGGGGTGTTGTTTTTATTAAGTCTTTGTAGAGGTCCAGCATGTTCTCTCCACTACTCACAGCTAAATGGGTTGATAGAAACTTGGAACTGATGGAATATATTTCTGTGGTCTGCAAATGGGTGATGTAATTGATTTTTGTTGAATTTGCAGGGAACAGCTTTTTTATCTAGGTGGTTGTTGTTTTAAAACAAGGTCTACCTTCCCCCAATCTGGGGAAGATCATGTGGATCTTAATCTCAGGGTTGTGCATTTGAGCTCCACATTGAGCAGAGTAAAGGTAAAGGGACCCCTGACCATTAGGTCCAGTCATGACCGACTCTGGGGTTGCGGCGCTCATCTCGCTTTATTGGCCGAGGGAGCCGGCGTACAGCTTCTGGGTCATGTGGCCAGCATGACTAAGCCGCTTCTGGCAAAACCAGAGCGGCGCACGGAAATGCCGTTTACCTTCCCGCCAGAGCGGTACCTATTTATCTACTTGCACTTTGGCATGCTTTCGAACTGCTAGGATGGCAGGGACCAAGCAACGGGAGCTCACCCCGTCGTGGGGATTCAAACCACCAACCTTCTGATCGGCAAATCCTAGGCTCTGTGGTTTAACCCACAGTGCCACCCACGTCCCTACATTGAGCAGAGAGAGCCTTGCAATTGCAGGGTGTGGTGGACCAGATGATCCTTGTATGATGCCTTCCAAGTCTGCAATTCTGTGGTTCTAGGAATATCTCCAGATGTTGTGGCTGGGACTGACAGGTGTTGTAGTTTTAAAACAGCCGGAGGGCACCCAAGATGAGAGCTCGCTCTGGTCCATCCTTCTCCTGCTAATTTTCCAGCTTGCTAGGAGCCTTTCTTTTAGGCGAGCACTCAGAAACATGACTCTCCCTCCATACACACACAACTGTAGTGGGGAGAGCCAGGGTGGTGTTGTGATTAAAGTAGTGGGCTACAGCCTGGGAGGCTTGGGTTCGAATCCTCACTCAGCCATGAACTTCACTGGGCCAGCGATCTATAACTCAGCATTAAAGCCGCTTCCTATAGTCCTGCGTATCGTCTCTCCGTAGAACTCTTCCTCACTGCCCTCTTGTTGACTTTCAGCGACATCGAAGTATCCCGGTCCTGCTTCCCCAAGCCCATCGGCCAGCTGGCCAAGGAGATCGGTCTGCTCTCAGATGAGGTGCAACTCTACGGCCAGTGCAAGGCCAAGATTTCGCTGTCGGCGCTGAAGCGCCTGAAGGACCAGCCCGACGGCAGATACGTTGTCGTAACAGGGTAGGTTTCATGTGTCCGTTTCTGCTACTCCGGTCGGCTCATAGCCTTTTTCAGTTGGGGACATTGAGGAGCAGCCTGCCAGGTGGGGTGGAACCAGCCAGTGGCGTAACATGGGTTTCCAGTGCCCAGGGCTGCTTGGAGCGGGGTGGGTGGGAGAGAGGGATGGAAACAGACAGAGTATGCATTCACATTCAACTGCCTAATGGTGTCCGCGTCACTCAGGAGTATTGCAGCCACTGTGATAAGAAAAGAGGAGTCGTTCACTGGAAGTGCATGTCGGGATCTCCGCTCGGCCAAGCTGATAAAGCTCATCTTCCGCCGACTGCTCCGGAATCGCCCCTGATGAATAATTAACGACCTGAGCCTTTGATGAGGCCTCAGGCACGTTCCCCCATTCAGCAGAGAATCCAAAACAGCATGCGGAAGTGATGAGATTTATGGCTACATGCTATGCTTTATTACTAAGCTACGTAGAGAGCAAAGGAAAATACATCCTCTCTCTGTGAGAGCAGAGAGCAACTGAACAACAAAGGAACAGGAAACCAGTAACGTCACATCCGTCTCCCTTCTCCCGTGAGACTGGAATGTCTCTGGAATGTAAACAGAGCCTTGTGACTCTAAGCAGCTGCTCAGTGGCAAAACAGAAACTAACAGTGCACAGCTGTGTTGAGGCAGCTCTGGGTGCTGAAATTATGCACCCTAAACAATTTTGTGCCCAGGGCAGCTGCCCCGTGGCCCTAACCATGCTATGCCACTGGCTGGAGCCGCTGCACTGACTTCCCAGGAGGCAGGTGGTGGTTGTTTGCTGGGAGAGGCAGAGGTGAGGCAGCACGAGATCGGCATCATGGCCGTCCTGTGATTTGCTGGACCCCAAAGAGCTTGTCTTGAGCTTTGAATACCAGCGCTAAGGGTGCATGCAGGAGATCACCTTGTTCATAGCCTGTCGGCTTTGCTCAAAGGAAACAGGTGCATTTTCCCAATGCCTTGGGGTTTGTTTGTTTTTTTGCATTTCAGTATAACGCCCACACCCCTGGGAGAAGGGAAAAGCACCACAACAGTGGGACTGGTTCAAGCGCTGGGAGCATACCTTGGTCGGAATGCCTTTGCCTGCGTTCGGCAGCCTTCGCAAGGACCCACATTTGGAATTAAAGGTACGTAAAGGTGGGCCGTGGGCCTGATCCAGCAGCCTCTTCTTATGTCCAGGGTGCACCTGGAGATGCTGCAGGGGGGGGCGGGTTGAACCTGGAATCTTCTGCATTCAAGGCAGATGCATGGCCACAAGCTATATCCCTTCCCAGAACATTACAGTGGTACCTTGGGTTAAGTACTTAATTCGTTCCGGAGGTCTGTTCTTAACCTGAAACTGTTCTTAACCTGAAGCACCACTTTAGCTAATGGGGCCTCCCGCTGCCACTGCACCGCCGAAGGCTGATTTCTGTTCTTATCCTGAAGCAAAGTTCTTAACCTGAAGCACTATTTCTGGCTTAGCGGAGTCTGTAACCTGAAGCGTATGTAACCCGAGGTACCACTGTACTGAAAATATTGTTTCCGGTATCAGTAATTTGGACTTAAAAGTTATGAGATAACACAAGACAATTTACAGATAAGCACATAATCTACTTTCATCTCTGGTAATCGGATGCAGGAGGTTTTCGGGCAAGCCCTTTTTTTGACACCCATCACTGCTGAGAGAAGTTTGTCGGTTTTAGAAGCCTGTGCATCCTCTTCATAATCTAAAGATGCTCACGCTTTTAAGAAATTTAAAGAATATCTAGCTAAATATTGTAATCTAAGATAAATAGGAAATTATTGGAAGCAATAAATAGGCTTAGGGGTAGAGTAAGAATATGTGGAAGTAAATATTAAGGATTTGAATATTAATAAAAGAGAAGAGGTTAGTAAATGAAAGGAGTTAATGTTATTAGAAATATGAATTTGGAGAACTGTTAAACAGGTGATATAATGAAATTCAGTTAGAGGGGATTTGAGGAAGTCACTTATCAATGTAACGAAAATTAGGGATTTGAAGTAATAATTCTTTTTTGCGCTTTTTTCTCTTTTTCTCTGTTGTGTGTTTTGTAATGTTTTCTTTTTCTTTCTGTGATAAATGTGAAAATCAATAAAAAAATAATATAAAGATGCTCACACTTTTTGCAAGCGCGGTCTGATGAATGGCATCCTTTCTTTTTATACAGGTGGTGCGGCTGGAGGTGGATATTCTCAGGTTATTCCTATGGAGGAGGTAACTTGATTCCTTAATTTACGACTGCATTTGAGACAAAACGGCTGATGTGGGATTAGCTCAGTCAGTAGAGCACGAGACTCTTAATCTCAAGGTCGTGGGTTTGAGCCCCACACTGGGCGAAAGATTCCTGCATTGCAAGGGGTTGGAACTTGTGGTTCCTTCCAACTCTACAATTCTGTGATTCTGTGTTTAAAGCAGGGCTGGGAAACCTTTGAGAAGCCTGTAGTGGTTGAAGGAACTTGTTCTACGATACAGTACCCACTTCCCTGGATCTCTGGAAATTTTGCAGTGTGACATCAAGAGACGGCTCTTGTCTCTTACCTATCACAGAGCAACTTTCTAACCTCGCCTGTAGGAACATTGCTAATAATAATAATAATAATAACAATAATTTATTATTTATACCCCGCCCATCTGGCTGAGTTTCCCCAGCCACTCTGGGTGGCTTCCAATCTAGTGTTAAAAACAATACAGCATTAAATATTAAAAACTTCCCTAAACAGGGCTGCCTTCAGATGTCTTTTAAAAATAGGATAGCTGCTTATTTCCTTCACATCTGAAGGGAGGGCGTTCCACAGGGCGTGCGCCACTACCAAGAAGGCCCTCTGTCTGGTTCCCTGTAACCTCACTTTTCGCAATGAGGGAACCGCCAGAAGGCCCTCGGAGCTGGACCTCAGTGTCCAGGCTGAACGATGGGGGTGGAGATGCTCCTTGAGGTATACAGGACCGAGGCCATTTAGGGCTTTAAAGGTCAGCACCAACACTTTGAATTGTGCTCAGAAATGTACTGGGAGCCTATGCAGGTCTTTCAAGACCGATGTTATGTGCTCCCAGCAGTCATTCCCAGTCACTAGTCCAGCTGCTGCATTCTGGATTAATTGCAGTTTCTGGGTCACCTTCAAAGGTAGAGCGCATTGCAGTAGTCCAAGCGGGAGATAACTAGAGCATGCACCACTTTGGCGAGACAGTCCGCAGGCAGGTAGGGTCTCAGCCTGCGTACCAGGTGGAGCTGGTAGACAGCTGCCCTGGACACAGAATTAACCTGCGCCTCCGTGGAATATTTCCCTCTCCAGCTCATAGTCCTGTTTTGGGACTTGCTGGGCTTTAACAGAGGGTTTGAGGTTGTAGTTGAGATCCTCTCCACCCCGATCCAATTTGTCATGGATATTCTACTTTTTGTCATGGATATTCTACTCAATATTGATCCAGGTTAGATTCCATTGTATAGTTAGCAGAGTAAAAAACTTAAACATGTTGCAAGATTCCAAAAAAAAAAATAGACCAGAGGCAATTGTATTTCATCCAGCAGAGCTTTACTGCCACTGAAGGCAAATGAGCATAATGGTCACAAATCCAATGCATTCAGGATTGGCCCTGTCCATAAGAAATCCAATAAGTCTGAATCTTAACACTAAGCATACTATGTACAGTCATACCTCATGTTACGTCCGCTTCATGTTACGTTCTTTCAGGTTACGTCCCGCGGCGACCTGGAAGTACCGGAAAGGGTTACTTCCAGGTTTTGCCACGCGCATGTGCAGAAGCGGCAAATCACAACCCGTGCGTGCGCAGATGCGCCGCTGCAGGTTGTGCTCTTTTCATGTTGTGAACGAGCCTCCGGAACGGATCCCGTTCACAACCAGAGTTACCACTGTTCAGAACACCACACCAGAAGGAAAGAGAGATAGAAAGAGAAAGTGTGAAACCCAGGCTCCTTCTGGCCTATTTTTATAGTCAGCATGACCTTGACTGAAAGAGAACAGAACTAGTTTAAACTAGCTGTACTCAGCTTCTCTGAAGAAATAACCCAAACATCATGAACCTTCTTTCACACAGAGAAGCTTCCAGAACCCTCTTGAATTAATTAGAATAGGAAAGATCTCAACACATCAGATCAGTACTTTCTGCGCTAAGAAATGCAAACTGACATTTTCTGTCCTCTCTAGTTCAATCTCCACCTCACTGGCGACATCCACGCCATTACTGCAGCCAATAACCTGGTCGCTGCCGCTATTGATGCCCGCATCTTCCACGAGGCCACGCAGTCTGATCAGGTAACATCTTTTCCCCTGTAGCATTTGTGTGTGTGTGTGTGTGTGTGTGTGTGTGTGTGTGTGACTTGTTGAGTGCCCTGCAGCCGCTAATGAAGTGCCTTTGCTCCTTAAGGCTCTCTATTCCCGATTGGTCCCTTCTGTTGACGGCGCCAGGAAGTTCTCCAACGTCCAGATCCAAAGATTGCGGGTGAGTTTGCAGAGCCTGTTCCGGTAACCAATTCCAGGTCCCTTCCGTGTGGATGATTCATGGACTAAATATTCAGGGATGTGACCATCTTGCATGTTTGCAAGCATAGAATTTGGTGCAAAGCCCAGAATCCTTTTATTTCATTTTAATAACTTGTACTGAAAACAGCAAAGCATAGAAAAAAACCAGGCAAACAGGAGGCAAAAAATGCAAGGTTGGGTATCTGGCAAATGTATGCAAAGAGAAAAAAGGTACAAAATTTAAAAGTCACACTTTTCGGACTAATCAAGAGCACCTAATGAAGTCATATTTGTGCATCAGTGTTGTCATGTAAGCCATCAGGAGCCAGCAGACAGTTGCAAAACCCAGAATCTTGGCCCTGTAATTTATGAGATTTGCACCCAGGGAAAGTGTAATGTACTATGCCAGCCCTTACCAATGCCCTCCAGCTGTTTTGGTGGATAGTCTGAAAGAGCTGGAGGGCACCAAGTTGGAGAAGGCTGATTTGTACAAGTCTCTCTTTATTTCTTCAGGAAAATCTGGCTCTACATTATATATCTTCTTTCAGATTAGGCTCCTGTTCAAGTTAGCTAGGCAGGAAACACACTTAGGACCCATATCTATAGCTGGCCCATTGAAGCTGAAATTCTGGCTTTAAAAAAATTCTGTCACTAAAATCATTCCTGGTTTGCACAGGATGCTAACCCATGGCTTAAAGAAACCATGGTTCAGAGTTATGTGCAAACCATGCTTTTTCACATTTCTTCTTGGCAGGTTTCAAGTTTCAGCCTAGGCTTTTAGAAGCAGCTCTCCCTTTATTATTTTGCTTTAAGAACGATTCCAACCCCCCCCCCCCCGAAGTTGCTCATTTCTTATAACTACCCACCATCTTATTTCTCTCCCCCTCCTTTTGTTCCTCCTCAGAGATTGCATATTGAGAAAACAGACCCAAGGGCTTTGACGGATGATGAAATAAACAAATTTGTGAGATTGGATATTGATCCAGACAGCATAACGTGGCAAAGAGGTATTGGCACAAAAATTACCCACAGTGGGCAAAGTAGAAAGACGTTTAAAAGCGTGCGGGAGTTTGAGCTTTAGTATTTGTGTGTGTACAAAAAAAAAAAATGGTTTAAGGTTTAGACTTAGAGATTCCTACTTATTTCCCTCCACTGCCTGTCCCCATCCCAGAGCCTTCAATGTTAGCCAAAATCTGATTGCACACAGATTATAGATAGTTATGCTCCTCCGCTTCCCGTGTAGCAGAACTGTCCATCCTCCAAGGAGACTGCCGTTGCTTCTCTGCATGAGTCATTGCTCTGGGCTTGCCGACTTCCAATCAGGAACATCCCCAGAATTACAGAGTTATTGATAGGGCTGGCTCAAGATTTGAGGAGGGCCCTGTGCAACATCCCCTCTGCTGGGCCTTCTCCTTCCTATGTGCTCCCTCTCGGTGGGCTTATGTGGCAGCAGGAAGTGGCCGGCAGAGATGTTCTGGTCAGCACAGGGAGCTACCATTTAATTAGATTTTCTTGGCAGGCTAGCCGCACGGACGCTGCTGGGCAGCTCTTGAGATGTAGCTGCTCAGCGCTGATTGGAACGCTTGTGGAAACTGTTGACCTCTAAAAAGTTTTTGGGAGGGAGAGGGCTGTGCACCTGTGTCTGTGTGTTCCTGCATGTCTTTGAGTGTGTGCACGTATGAATAGGCATTCGCCTTTCAGCAGCTTTTCTGAGCTAATGGGGTAGGCAGCCTAAGGCCCAGGGGCCAGATGCAGCCCAACCACCTTCTCAATTCAGTCCGTGGGCAGTCCGGGAATCAGTGTGTTTTTACATGACCATAATGTGTCCTTTTATTTAAAATGCACCTCTGCGTTATTTGTGGGGCCTGCCTGGTGTTTTTACATGAGGAGAATGTCTGCTTTTATTTAAAATGCATGTCTGGGTTATTTGTGGGGCATAGGAATTCGTTCATTCCCCCCCCCCCCAAAAAAAATAGTCCAGCCCACCACATGGTTTGAGGGACGGTGGACCGGCCCACGGCTGAAAAAGGTTGCTGACCCTTGCTAGCCCCCCCCCCCAAAAAAAACCCTGCCTAAAATCCCCATATCACAGGGTCCTTTTTAACCTGCTTTCAACCATCCATCCATTCATTCTCTCCTTCCCTCCCTCTCCTCACTTTCCCTTGCTCAGTGATGGACACAAATGACAGGTTTCTGCGGAAGATCACTATTGGGCAGTCTCCAACCGAAAAGGGGTTCTCACGCACAGTAAGTGCCCTTTCCTCTCTCATTCCGAGATGCTTTCTTATTGCGAGGGTGGTGGTGGGGAACTGGCTGGTCTTTGAACAATAGCATCTTACCCTCCCTTAGCAACTGGGTTGACCTTAAGCTAAGAGGTGTTGGGGTTTTTCTTTCCCCACTGAGTGTTTTTCTACAGTTGATGTGCATGAGAACATAAAAGTGTTGGGGGGGGGTAATAATATGTACCTGTTGCTAAATTGCTCTGAGGGGCTGGCTTTTCCACCCACCGTGTTTTGGAGTACAGTGGTACCTTTGATATCTGAAGAAGTGTGCATGCACACGAAAGCTCATACCAAGAACTGACTTAGTTGGTCTTTAAGGTGCTACTGGAAGGAATTTGTTTTGTTTTGACTATGGCAGACCAACACGGCTACCTATCTGTAAGTGGTACCTTGGTAATCAAACAGCTTGGCTCCCAAACAAATCAGCTCCTGAACGCTGCAAACCCAGAAATGAGTACAGTGGTACGTCTGGATGTGAACGGGATCCATTCCGGAGCCCCGTTCGCATCCTGAGTAGAACGCAACCCACGACTGTGCGTCTGTGCATCATGATTCGCCACTTCTGCACATGTGCATGACCTTATTTTGAAGGTTTGCACATGCACGAGTGGCGAAACCCGGAAGTAACGCGTTCCGTTACTTCCGGGTCGCCACAGAGCATAACCTGAAAATGCTCAACCTGAAGCATATTTAACCGAAGGTATGACTGTATTCTTGGGACGTGGGTGGCGCTGTGGGTTAAGCCACAGAGTCTAGGACTTGCCGATCAGAAGGTCGGCAGTTCGAATCCCCGTGACTGGGTGGGGAGCTCCCATTGCTCGGTCCCTGCTCCTGCCAACCTAGCAATTCGAAAGCACGTCAAAGTGCAAGTAGATAAATAGGTACCACTCCGGCGGGAAGGTAAACGGCATTTCCGTGCGCTGCTCTGGTTCGCCAGAAGCGGCTTAGTCATGCTGGCCACATGACCTGGAAGCTGTACGCCGGCTCCCTTGGCCAATAAAGCGAGATGAGCGCCGCAACCCCAGAGTCGGCCACGATTGGACCTAATGGTCAGGGGTCCCTTTACCTTTAGCTTTAGCCTTATGACTGTATTCTGCTTTGCAAACGTTTTCAGGAGCTGAACGTCCAACGCAGCTTCCATGGCTTCTGATTGAGTGCAGGCAGCTCCTGCAGCCAATTGGAAGCTGCACCTTGGTTTTTGAACCATTTCAGGAGTCAAACGGACCCCCAGAACGGATTAAATTTGAGAACCAAGGTACCCCTGTAGTCCGCTCCATTTCTGACATCTAGTTTGCTTGACTCTGTGTTGTCCTTGGCATAAAAAATGGCACCTCTTCCAGCACAACCTTGCACTATCTTTCCCGTGGGACAGGGGTAGTGGTTGGAAACCTTTTTCATCCCTTCTGGGGACGGCATGCAGGTGGTAGGTGGAGCCAGAGGCAAAATGTGGGTGGAGCAATGGAGTTGACTCTTACCTTACAACAGGTGACTTTCCAGCCATACGAAAGTGAGAGGTGTGTGTATTGTAGACACCCGTCCTTTATCTCTATTTTATTTGTATATTTTGTTTCCCAAGATTTAGACACCACTTGATTGTAATAAAACCTCAAAATGGTTTACAAAAACACTAACATTATCAGGGGTTGGGGGAACAGCTAATAACGACTGGGAACATTAAAAAAAAAAAAAACAGAATCGGTGATCAGCTAAAAACCAGATTAATTTGAACAACCACAGGCAACACGCAGCTAATAATGTGCTAACAAAATATTTACAAAATTATAATGTTTCACAATTCATGAACAGAAAATATGCAATGGAGTAATGAATCATCGGAGTCAAATAATGTTCATGAACAACAATAGAGAGCGTAGTTAGTCAGTGTCAAAGAACCTGGAGATGGAGGCAAAATGCCTTTCAACAGTCACAGTCCTGCAAATGAGCAGTGATTGGTGCTTCGAATATAGCGTAGAACAGTTTTTACTGCACTTCTCGGTGACTGCTGATTCTTTGCTACTAGGTGTACCTGTAAGGACAATTCATTTGCTGATGAAGAATTACCGTTGAAACAGTTCGTCATCCGGAAAAACTGTTCTGCACTGACTGTGACTGTTATTGTTAGCAAATTATTAGCCGCGTGTTGCTTGTGGCTGTTCAGAGTTGTCTGTTTCGCAACACAGGGGATTTCCTTTGTTGTTTATTCAAAAACCAGATTAAAGCATACATAATCATTCTGCACACCTTAAACAAAGATGTTTTTAGCAAGCAGCAAAAAAAGTACAGAGAAGGCACTTGCCCAGTCTCAACAGGCAGCGAATTGCAAAATGTGCTGCTGCCACAGTAAAGATGGATTTCTTCCAGGCAAGCGAGAGGCGTTGTGGCAGTTCATGTTGGAAAACGCCCTGAGGTGCTCCTGCAGCCCCCACACTCCAAGCATCCTCTGGTATGCGCAGCTCTGGAAAAAGCATTTCCCTTCTTCTCCAGTCTGCTCAGCGACGTATACCAGATAGTATATGCACACTAATCTTCTAGCATTGCACAGCAAGAAGCGCAAGACATCGTAGAGCTAATCTACGTATTTATTTACACACTATGTACAGACAAAGAATTATGGCGTCCTCTCTCATCAGCTCTGAGAGAAGATAGGACGAAGTAAAAGCAGAAGTACAGTCCCAACAGTACCCACAACGGAAGAGAGAAAAGGCTGTCTTCCGTTCCCACCGTCTTCCCAGACAGGCGTGTGATTTACACCGACCACATCTGCAGCATCGGATGCATGAAATACTAACAGTTCAAGGATTCATTCCAGAAAGGGAAAAGCACTCAAGGAAGGTGTAGCTTGCAGGATGTGGGTGACCTGGGAAGCGTCTTGGGGGCCAAGCAAAAAGGCCGCATTGGCCGCTGTGTCTAATGCTTCTCTCACCTGTTAACCACAAAAATCCATCTTGCCGTCCATGCAAGCAAGAGAAACTCTTGCAGTTCACGGCGAGAACCAGTGTGGTGTAGTGGTTAAGAGCAGTAGACTCGTAATCTGGTGAACCAGGTTCGCTTCCCCGCTCCTCCACATACAGCTGCTGGGTGACCTTGGGCTAGTCACACTTCTCTGAAGTCTCTCAGCCCCACTCACCTCACAGAGTGTTTGTTGTGGGGGAGGAAGGAAAAGGAGAACGTTAGCCGCTTTGAGACTCCTTCGGGTAGTGATAAAGCGGGATATCAAATCCAAACTCTTCTTCAAGGACACATTCCTGCCAGGCAAACCCACTTGAGGAGGGCAATGAACAGGGTCAAGGAGATGAGGCATGGAGAGAGTCCTGAGTGGGATGGAGAGGCTTGAGGTGCCATATTCGTCCCCTGGGTCTGAGGCTCCCCACCTTTGCCAGGGGTATCATAGAGCTGGAAGGGGGCCTATCATCTACTCCAAGCCCCTGCAATGCAGGAATAGGCAGCTGTCTCTTACTGGAACCAAACCTGCAACTTTGGCGTTATCAGCATCACACTCTAACCCAGAGCATTCCAAACGGTGTGTCGCATCACGTTAACATGTCGGCTGCAGTGTGTAGGTGTGTCATGTGAATGCTCCCTGTGCTCCTCATGGGGCTGGAAAGGGGTTAGTTTAAACCTCTGGCTTGCTAGTAAAACTGAAGTACCGTGTCGCGAAATGATGCATATCTAAAAAGTGTGTCACCGATATGACAAGTTTGCAAAGCTCTGCTAAGCAATTCAGCTACCCAGAGGTCCGGGATTGAACAAAGTGTATCAGGTGAAGGAGAGGGGTTTCGCTCCAGCCTTGCCCACTTTGGCCCTCCCCACCACCAGGGTGCCCAGATACAAAAGAAGGCAAAGCTCTGGCAATGTCAGTGTGTGTTGTTTGCAGGACAAGCTATCCCTGTCGAAATCCCCTCGTCTTATCTCAACCTCTGCAGTTTGCAGGAGCCCTGACCATCCACTAGCATGCAGCCCCCAACTGCTTCCCTCCAAGGAAACAGGGCCCTTGCGAGGCATGAAAGAGTCCCCCACCCCACATCCCCACTATAGAGTTTGTATCCGGAGACAGTGGTTCTCCATTAAAACAAAAAAATGCCGCATGCGTTGAAAGGAGACTGTTTTTGACCCTGTCCTTCCCTCCGGCAGGCTCAGTTCGACATCACGGTTGCCAGTGAAATCATGGCGGTCTTGGCTCTCACAGATGGCCTGGAGGACATGAGGCGTCGCCTAGCCAAAATGGTGGTGGCTTCCAGCAAGAAAGGCGTTCCAATTACCACAGAAGATCTGGTACGTAGGCCGTAAACCTAAGCTGGCTCCAGGATAACTTAGAATCATGGTATTGTGGAGTGGGGACCCAAGAGTCATCTAGTCCAGGCATAGGCAACGTCGGCCCTCCAGATGTTTTTGGAACTACAACTCCCATGATCCCTAGGTAACAGTACCATTGGTCAGGGGTGATGGGAATTGTAGTCCCAAAACATCTGGAGGGCTGAGCTTGCCTATGCCTGATTTAGTCCAACCCTCTACAGCGCTGGAACGAAGCAGAACCTGTGGAGCATATTCTTCTTTGCGAGCCCCTTGTGATTCAGGTAGTCTGAGGAGGCCCTGCTCCAGAATCCCATTGTGTGCCGAAGGTAAATTGCCCTGGACACCAGCTTTAATTTACATTTTAAAATTAAAAATAGGGAGAAGTAGAGGCCTCGCACGCACCAAGGCTGGTCTCTTCGGCACTCGAGCACTATCCCAGAGGTAGATCGTACATGTGTGAAATTAACCTGCCTGTAATTGTGGAATTTTTAAAATGGTGAGCATGGCATCCTCCGCTGTGTTCATTTAGCATCCTATTTCTGTCAAGGTGGAATAGTGGGCTCCCTTGCGGTTCTTGGAGCATCCTAAACCTGAAGAAATTGGCAAGAACTGCCACCCAGGTAACTCTAAACACTTCTTTCTTTAGGGAGTTAGTGGTGCCCTGGCAGTTTTGATGAAAGATGCTATTGAGCCAAACCTCATGCAGACTCTGGAGGTAAGTGCATATCTTGTGCAAGCTTTGTGCTTTCAGTTGGAAATCAGAAAACCTACCTGCCACCCCCCCCCAACGCTGTGAGGCAGTGGTTCTCAAGAACATTTTGCACCTGACAACCAATCACCCCTTCATGGTTTGCCTTGTTTGTTTGCTGTGTTTCCAAAGTGGTTTGCGATTAAAAAACATTAACACAAACAAATGGGATAGCTCAGTCATGAGACCCTTAATCTATGAAATGGTAGAAAAATAATCTCACAGTGGCATCAGCTGCCGATGGCACTAGATCCCTGGCCTGGATTTATCCTCTTCTGCCTGCCCCCAAGGGGGGGGGAAATGGCTGGGGAAGGAGGGACAAAGCTGCCTCAACAGATCTCCCAGGCCACCGGTGGTCCAGTCGGGAGCTGGTGGCTCTCTGCTCCTAGGCTTTTCTGCCTTACCTCAGAGCACACAGGTTGTAAATAGGGGGCTGGTCTTCATGTTGCTTAAAATAGAAATTATATAGACCTGTCAAGGGCAACTGGCCATGATCAATAGAACCTCCCCATGCAGAGGCATGGAATACCAGTTACTGCGAGGAAATCAAGAGGAAGTGTTGTTTATCCAGAGGTGGTGTTGGAATCAGGATGCTAGCCTAGTTGATCCAACAGGGATTCTTGCAAACCCTGCAGGCTCTTAATCCAGAGGCAAAGCTCTTGCTGTTTAAAGTTAAGTGCCGAAATATAACGCAGCAGGAATGGATGTGGTTTGCAGAGTTGTCACATTCCCAGAAGGTGTGGGGGTGGCCAAGAAAGGACTCTGAGCTATGAGGGAAGCCAGTTCCTAAGAGGCAAGATTGCATCTTCTTCCTCTACCCTCAGCTAGCAGAAGTGGGGGGGGGGGGGGTTGCCGTCTGCATTCCTGAAGGAGCCAGAAAGGTTTAAACTTCCTGGATCCTGCCCATTCTGTGCAGGAAAGGATTTGGCTTGAGAAGTGAGAGGTCCCTCCTCTCCTGTAGAACTGTTTGGCGCAGAAAGAGAGCGTCTCATTTCATTTCACTTTCAATTTGTATACCATCTTTCTATATTACTATACACAAGGCGGTTTGCAGCAACAAAATATACACACCTTATAATAATCTGATCCAGTACAAAAAGGCATAATGAAACCTAACTTTAAAAATGACTTATGTCATATAAAGTGATATTCAGTGATGTGTTAGAATATAATAGAACACAACAAAATTAACTTTCAAAACACCAGCAAATAATAATTAAATTCACTCTTAACAATTACAATAAAAATCGCTCAACTTGGGGCGACACAGAAGGGACTGTGATGGGCTGATTTTTCCTGCTGGTTTTCAGTTCTGCCCAATTTCCATTTTGTTGGGTTGTTTCACCAGAGACACTTGAAGTGCTGCAAGATTTTTAGAGCCCTAACACATGCTTACTCGCAAGCAAGTGCCGTTGAGATCCATGGAATTTGCTTCTGAGTAAGTGTGCGTAGGGCTTGCTGATCAGAAGGTCGGCGGTTCGAATCCACGCGACAGGGTGAGCTCCCGTTGCTCGGTCCCTGCTCCTGCCAACCTAGCAGTTCGAAAGCACGTCAAAGTGCAAGTAGATAAATAGGTACCGCTCTGGCGGGAAAGTAAATGGCGTTTCCGTGCGCTGCTCTGGTTTGCCAGAGTCATGCTGGCCACATGACCCGGAAGCTGTACACCGGCTCCCTTGGCCAGTAAAGCGAGATGAGCGCCGCAACCCCATAGCCGGCTACGGCTGGACCTAATGGTCAGGTGTCCCTTTACCTTTTAAGTGTGCGTTGGGCTTGCAGCATTCCAGGTGGCAAAGCAGCTGTTCTCCCTTTGCATTTCCTTCTTCCAGTTGCATTTCCCCCTTCTCTTCACAGGGCAACCCTGTATTTGTCCACGCTGGTCCATTTGCCAACATTGCCCATGGCAACTCATCTGTCCTGGCAGACAAGATTGCCCTGAAGCTCGTCGGCAAGGAAGGGTTTGTGGGTGAGTGTTTGTGCACCAACTTTCATGCACTGTTTAGTTACGGAATTCACGGCTGCACAATGCAGTGGGTGGGGGAACCTGTGGCCATCCATAGGTTTCTGGACTACAACTCCCATGATCCCTGTTGGCCTCTCTAGCTGGGAATGATGGGAGTTGGAGTCCAACAACATCTGGAGGGCCATGGGTTCCCTATTATTGCTGTTGCACTGAAAAACATTTGTGAAATTGACCTAGTAATTCAAAGAGGAATAGCTTTGTGAAGTTGTGTCCCCTTCCCCAAATTTGTTTCCCATAATCTTTTCAACGATTCCTCGGCTTGTTTACTTGGGTGTAAGTCGTATTGAACACAGTGGACTTACTTCTGATTGGGCATGCTAGAACTGCTACGGGTTTTTGCAAGGCAATTCTTGTTTTTTAAAAATAAAATAAAAGAGCAGAGAGAAATTCAAGCCTAAAACAAAAGTCTTGTGTTGTTCAGAAAGGCTTGCAAGGAACAACATGCTGTGAGTTCATCTATTTAACAAGCCTGCTTCAGTCACTGCCCTTTCTCTGGAGGTGTGTTTAACACTGCACCTCACGGATAAAATGAGATGCTTGAGGAACAAGCCGCCCACTCTGTAGAAGCGTGTATTTTTCTGCATAAATTCAGCTTCTGTCCACTGAACTGGCAGCCCCCAGGGAATGGCAAAGGAAGTGGCTGTGTTTTCCACCATATTCTCAAAGAGCACCTCAGAACAGAACTTCATGGGGGAAACAAAATGGCTGCACCTCTGTTTCAAATCGCGCCAAAATAATTTCACCTCACCCTGGGATTATAGCAAGACAAAACAGCCGGTTTCAAAGTGGGTGAAGTGGCTGAGAAAATGGGCTTTGTCACTTTGGTTCACCCTTCTGGCTGCCATCATTTATTTATTTAGAATATTTACATGCAGGATTTAAATCAGAAGTAACCGAGGCAGAGTGCAACATCATCATCTTCTCTGACGATCACTTATAGCCGAGTAAGATTGTCTTCCGTTTGAGGACCTGGACATTCTCAGGGAAACCAAAATAATCTTGATTCCCAAAATGCAACACAATAACTTAAGACAATCCACTAAAATACATGAAACACCATGAGGGTTTGAAAATCTGCATCTTCCAAATCTAAGGAACAGGTTTTATTTTTGGGTGATTTTTTTTTACTTTTTTGCCAGTTATTTTTATTGATTTTCCATAATTTTTATCAAATTGTCGCCAAATTAGTACAAATTTAAAAGCTGACTTCCAGCTCCACCCCCAAAAGCGAGATAAGCGCCGCAACCCCTGAGTCGTCCATGACTGGACCTAATGGTCAAGGGTCCCTTTACCTTTAAAAACAAACAAACAAACAAAAACACACTAGAGTGGATGGCTTAAGGACGGAGATTAAAATGAGAATGATCCTAATGCTGCCAAGCAAATAGAAAGGAGATTGTACATAATATAATGCAGTTTTCTCCTTTTGTTCCGCCTGCAGTGACAGAAGCTGGCTTCGGAGCAGATATTGGCATGGAAAAGTTCTTTGACATCAAGTGCCGGTATTCTGGCCTGCAGCCCCATGTGGTCGTCTTGGTGGCTACTGTCCGAGCTCTGAAGATGCATGGTGGAGGCCCTACGGTGAGTGGCAGCCTTGGCGATAGGGAAGCCCAGAGACCAGTGCTTAAGTCATTTTAGTTCCCCCATTCTGGTGCCCTCCAGGTATTCTGGACCACAGTGCCCATCAGCTCCAGCCAGCACGGCCATTAATACCTGTGGATATTATCCACATGTATGTTATGATTTCTGAAGACTTAAAATTCAGGATAAATGAAGATGCATACAGAGAGGTGATGGGACAGAAGGGACCTTTGGGAGAGGCAGGCTGGAGTGGCTTTTCTCAGGGCGTGTGACTGACGAAGAGGGAAGCTCTCCCCGGTGAGAGCTGAGAGGTTTCGCTTCTCTGTATGAGGATCAAAAATTAAGATATAATAGAGGGCTATATATATACAACTCTGTGCTCTCTTTCTTTTATCGTTTTCTCCCTTCATTTTCTCCCTTCATTTTCTGTATTGTTGTTGCTGTCATTTTAATAAGTATTTATTTTATTTTATTTTTTACATAAAATGCAGTAAAAATCAAACTAAATAACAGAAATAATAAGAAACAAAGAAAGGACAAGAAAGGAGGAAAAAAGAGGGGGGGGAGAAAGAGAAAGGAGGAAAACATAATAGCTATAAGGGCCCTTTATCACATTTATATCATATGATAGAATAAAAAACCCAACTAGTCTAAAATAATAATAGATGCGCCCTTTAGCACTTTTATTGTTGTTGTTATTTTAGACGAGTTGGGTTTTTATTCTATCACATGTTGAAAACTCTTAATAAAATTTATATTTTTTAAAAAACTGGAGGGCACCAGATTGACTTATCCTTCCCCAAAGTGTGCAGTGATGTTGAGGAATCTGGCTCCACTTTCCAGCTGCCCTTATTGGGTAGCCAGTGCTCTCAATTCCTCTCCAATCTCCCTCAGTTTCTTTTTCTGATTCTGATCCTCTCCCTTACCATCCGTCATGATGTTTATTCTCTTTCTTCATTGGAAAAGCAAAAAACAAAAACACATTTTGCTCTTTTCCCCACTCCCTCTATACAGTCCTCTGCTTGCTTCTTATTTAAAATTTAAAAACGATAGCTTCTGTCAGTATATAAAGTGATGGTTATCGTTATGAAGGCGTCGGGCTTTTAATTTGCATTTCTCCTTTCCCCTCGTGGCCCTTGCTGTTTGGATAAGCAAAGCCTCCTTGCAGAGACTTGTCTCTGATGAATTAGGTTTACATTGGCCGCGTTGGCGGAGCAACCAGACTGCCATGTTCCAGAAACAAATCTCCATTTTGGGTAGGCAGCAAATGCTCTGCTTTTCTGTTTCTTACAGATTCCTTAGGCTTTGCGGCATAAGCAAGAGGCAGTTTCTCTAGCTGCCCCCTTTTTCCTTTCTGTAGCCTAATCCCTGATAAGTATTCTGAATATTTTCCATATTTAGCTTCTCCTTACAGAGATGTCAAGCAGAATTACTGCCCTTCTGTGTCAAAGAACGTTTGCTTTTTTGCCAGTCTTAGAAATACCTTACTTCCTTTTTTATCTTTTGAGTTCAAAGTGATCTTATTTTTTAACAGACTGTGTGTATGTGTGTGTGTGTGTGTGTGTGTGTGTGTGGCTAAAGATGGAGTAAAAAGAGAGAGAGATTTGCACACACACACGCAAACACAAGTCGAGCTTCCTGGTGACTGGCAAACAACCTCTTCTCTGCTTAGCTTGGAATAGGAGCTAAGATAAGTTATTCTCCAGAAAAAACATTAAGAGTCTGCAGGAGGAAGGAGGAAGGTCAAATTCATTCCCTCAGCATTGCCCACTGCTTCTTTGCTAATGAGATCTTCTGTGTGCCGCTGGCTATCGTCTTCACAGTCTGGTGTCTCTCTTCCTTTGGCCTCAGAGCCTTGTGCTGAGAGGTAATGATACGTCCCTGGAGGCAGCCATCTATTCTTTGTGAATTCATCACAGGGAAACAATTGCTGCTTGGTTCATTATGTTAATGTGCAGGACTCCTAGACGTGAGCCAAAACTCACAACCTTTGCTATGTCCTTGTAGAAGAACTCCCCTTCTCTCTCGAAGTGGGGACCTTTCCTAAAAGTCTAATTTGTGCCCACTCCACCTCTGGTCCACTTCATCCTGCTTGTGAGGAATCTGAAGGAGCGTCTCCACCACCACTGCTCAGCCTGGACACTGAGGTCCAGCAACAAGGACCTTCTGGCGGTTTCCTCACTGCGAGAAGCCAAGTTACAGGGAACCAGGCAGAGGGCCTTCTCGGTAGTGGCACCCGCCCTGTGGAACGCCCTCTCACCAGATGTCAAAGAGAACAACAACTACCAGACTTTTAGACGACATCTGAAGGCAGCCCTGTTTAGGGAAGCTTTTAATGTTTGATCCTGTTTGTTTGTAGCGTGTTGAGAGGGCTGTGATGTCTTGTTCTATTTTGCTAATTTTTGAGGAGGTTTGTTTTTTAAGGAAAGTTTTCTATTTTATGCAAGCTCCTCTGGTGACCGCTTTCATTGTGTCCCATAGGAGGGGGGTTGTTATACTGTCTACATCGTTTTCCTTGAAGTAGTTTTGGAGGGTTTTTGTGAGACTCTCTCTAATTTGTTTGTTTGTAGTTAGGATGGGACTGAAGGACCATGATGGGGTGGTTTGTGTTCCTTCTCCTATTTTAACGATGACTTCTACTGGGGCGTGATCTGTGATTTTAATGTTACCGATGTTTGTTGATTCCACTGAGGGGATCAGACCCTGTGTGAGTAGAATGCTGTCCAGTCTGGACACTGTATCATGACGTCCCGATTGGAATGTATGGCTGATGTCTCCCGGGTTTTGCTCACTCCAAATGTCGTAGAGACCCCTGTTTTTTAGCATTTTTAGTAACTTGTAAGAGTTCCTAGTTGTTGGGGGTTTCCTTCGGAGGAAGGTTGCCCATGGGGTTGTAGGGTGGATATCTTTCAGGGATATACCTTTCATATTTAGATTGAGGTCCCCTCCTAGGATTGCTTCCCCTTCAGAGAAGGAGAGGAATTTGTTTAGTGTCTTCTGGAAGAATTCTAATTGTTTCGCGTTTGGGGCATATATGGAGCCAATTGTCAGTTTGATTTTACCATCTAGTGTCCCTTTAGCGAAAATGAATCTGCCTTTTTTGTCCCTGAGGACTGTTGTGGCAGTGAAGTTCAGGTCTCTACTGAGTATTATGGCTACACCGCGAGCTTTCCCTGAGCCTCGTGCGACCCACTGCTGACTGAAGCGGGGGTCGCTCAGGAGTTTGCTGCCTTTGGGTGGGTTGTGTATTTCTTGTAGGAAGGTGATGTGTGGTTTCATGGTGTTTATGTATGAGGTGATGCGTTTTCTTTTGATGGGGTTTCCCAGCCCCCTCACGTTTAATGTAATTGCTTTTAGGTTAGCCATCTTGCTTATCTATTATGTGGGGCGATTCCCTGCCAACCCGTTCGGGTTGTCTTGTGTCTCTCTCTTCGTGTTGTTTAAAGAACCAGTGGGGTTGCGCTGACCTTAGGGTGCTTTTAATGTTTGATGTATTACTGTATTTTAATATTGTGTTGGAAGCCACCCAGAGTGGCTGGGGAGGCCCGGCCAGATGGGCTGGGTATAAATAATAAATAATAATAATTAAATAGGCTCCCAGGTAAACTCCAGGGTTGGGAATGAAATTAGAGTTCATTGGTTTTTGCTCTTTGCAGGTCGCAGCTGGAGTTCCCTTGCCAAAGGAGTACACTGAAGAGGTAACAATAATTTGCCGACTCTATTTACTGTTCCCTGATCTAATAAGAACTTTGCAAGACACAAGGCAGCCTCAGCACCCTCAGTACGTGCCCTTAAATGCAGTACATATACTTCCGCTCTGAGGAATAAAGATTGCTCATTTTGAGCCAAGATTCGGGGACCCAGTTCTTACATCATAATCCCAGGCCAGTAAACCATGGTTTGTTGGTCCCCAAATGATCTGTGTGGCCACACCTCCTTCCCTCATGTACCTGATGCCAGCACTTCTAGCCTAGCTTGTTGGAAACCACAGTTCCAGCCACAGAGAAACCATGACTTTAAGCCCTGCTTAAAGACCAGGATATGAAATCAGTTTGTAAGCAGCTTTTAAGCCATACGTTTCTCTAAACCTTGGTTGGTTTGTCTAACTTTGCTTTCCCCGTGTTTTTTGTATCTTGCCACGCATCAGGAATGACGCGGCCAGGTTCACACATAGCATCGAGTTATAAATGAAATGAACCGAGTGTCGTAATCCAACAAGAAACCATCAGGATTGTGGTTTGTTGGCAGTAAACAGTAATTCAGCCACTTGGCAGGGTTCACGTACAACACGAAGCTATAGTTTAATAAACCATGGCTTGGCGTTATGTGTGAACCAAGCCAGTGGCAGTCTGATATTGAATGTAAGCAAGAATATATGGTAAAGACTCAAGCTGCTTCAGGTGAGGAAATTAATCCTAAAAAGGGGGTGAGTCAAAGCTTCAGAGGAAATTTAAATTACTTAAGTATTAAGAGATCACTCTGTAGCTTGGCCAGAATCCCCACCCACTGCAGCTCAGGTTAGGAAGTTGAAAAGGAGAGTTTTTCTCTTAGACATTTTGTTTGCCGAGAAAGCAGAATGTAGGGTGCTCTCAGCACACAAAATGCCTAAGAGAAAAACTCTCCTTTTCGACTTCCTAACCTGAGCTGCAGTGCTTCATTTTTCTAATGACACTTTGGGCTTGCAGTGCTCGCTGCTCGTTTAATCCACAGGTCTACTTAAAATTTTCCATGCCAATGGTTTTATCTCTCTATAACCTCTCTGTTGCTGCAGCTGTGCTTTTTTTTAAAAAAAGTAAAGTGCCTGGGAGGTAGCTGAATTCAGGTCAGGAAAATGGTAGACTGGGGCTAAGGGTAGCTTCTGGCTGTTTGGTTGAGGATTATTTGTTTGTATTTTAGATAAGCCCAAGCCACTGGGTGCTTTACAATAAGGCAAGTAGATAAAAATCCGCAAAGTCCCTAAAATAACAATCCGTTAAAAACTCCTAACAAATCACAGAAGAGCAATTACTAACAAAAGCAGCAGCAATCAGAGTTTGCTTCCAGACACCCTCCAAAAAATATGCATCTTGGCTAGCCATCTAAAACAAAGCGTTTACCTTTCTCCACCAATATAAGCTCCTGAGGCAGCTTACGGCAAATGATGTTGCAGTGCACAGTTTACCACGAGAAAAAGCAACGTTAGATAGAGCAGTTGATAAAGCAGCTTAAAAATCTTTCACAATTGGACGTTAACTTTCTTAACTGGCCAAGATTGGCGGCGGGTTCCAGAGACTTTTATGGCCAATTTCTATGGCAGAACGAAGGTGGAACACTCAAGAGTAGACAGAAGATGGACAGATTCATGTAGACTCCCTCGGGAGGTTGTAGACTCTCCTTCCATGGAGGTTTTTAAGCAGAGGTTGGGTGGCCATCTCGCCATGGATGCTTTAGTTGAGATTTTTGCATCGCAGCGGGTTGGACTAGATGACCCTGGGGTCCCTTCCATCTCTGCAATTCTGCTATTCTATTATTTAAGTGATCCTGAGAATATGCTTCCGAAAAAAGAGGCTAAAGATGCCGTAACAGCTGTACTGGGAGCCGGCAAGTTGCAAAAAGCTACCTAGCACTTGTTCATCCCCAAACAAACTCTCTCCTCCCCCCCCCCTTTCCTTTTCGTACAGAACCTCCCACTTTTGGAGAAAGGGTGCAGCAACTTGCGCAAGCAAATCCAAAACGCCAGGACCTTTGGCATCCCGGTCGTCGTAGCTGTCAATGCATTCAAGTAAGTAAGAGAGCTAAAAGTCCCTGCCTATCCATGCAGGAAAATAAAACAGTAAAGGGGACTCACACTACTTCAGACTGTTGTTTTGGAACTGCAGTGAAATAGTAGCATATTATCGCAGGGCTGTTGTCACATGGGGCTGCCGCTGAAGATGGTTCGGAAACTTCAGCTAGTGCTCAGCTTGGCAGGCAGGTGGTTAAAGAACACAGGGAGGTGGGATCTCTTAACACCAGTTCTGTCCCACTGGCTGCCACTTGGTTTGCAAACTGAATTCAAAGTGCTGCTTTTGACGTTTAAAGCCCTACATGGCTCAGGACGCCCCCATACCTAGAGGGTCCCCTTTTCCCATATGAACTTGTCTGGACAGTGCAATCAACATCTGAAACCCTTCTCAGCGTCTTATCTCTTGAGTATGGAGATTGGTGACTGGAGACAAAGTCTTGTGGATAACGGTTTGCCTCCCTGGCCCCATCTGTAAAATGGGGGTAATCATGCTGTCTCACTGTACAGGCTTCTTGTAAGGATGGCGATAAGATAATGCACATGATGTGCTTTGAATGCTGGAAAGCACCATTTATATGGGTATTATTATTATTATTATCATTATTATTGTTGTTGTTGTTGTTGTTGTTTAGTCGTGTCCGACTCTTCGTGACCCCATGGACCAGAGCATGCCAGGCACTCCTGTCTTCCACTGCCTCCCGCAGTTTGGTCAAACTCATGCTGGTAGCTTCAAGAACACTGTCCAACCATCTCATCCTCTGTCGTCCCCTTCTCCTTGTATCCTCCATCTTTCCCAACATCAGGGTCTTTTCCAGGGAGTCTTCTCTTCTCATGAGGTGGCCATCCTACACAAAAGCAAGTGGACCCTCCCAGCTCTTACCTGGGGAGCTGCCCAGAGTGACTTGGACAACCGAGTCAGATGGGTGGGGTACAAACATTATTATTATTATTATTATTATTATTATTATTATTATTATTTTATTTTCCCGCAGCCAGTGTGAGAGACGCATATGAACTTTTCTCCAGTACAGTGGTACCTCGGGTTAAGAACTTAATTCGTTCTGGAGGTCCATTCTTAACCTTAAACTGTTCTCAACCTGAGGTACCACTTTAGCTAATGGGGCCTCCCGCCACCGCCATGCGATTTATGTTCTCATCCTGAAGTATTGGAATCTCAACTTCAGGATATGTCCTTCCAGTGAGCGCTCAGGGCTGATTTCCTTCAGAATGGATAGGTTTGATCTTCTTGCAGTCCATGGGACTCTCAAGAGTCTCCTCCAGCACCATAATTCAAAAGCATCCATTCTTCGGCGATCAGCCTTCTTTATGGTCCAGCTCTCACTTCCATACATCACTACTGGGAAAACCATGGCTTTAACTATACGGACCTTTGTTGGCAAGGTGATGTCTCTGCTTATTATTATTATTATTATTATTATTATTATTATTATTAACACCTCCCCCAGTGGCGCAGTGGCTCAGTGCAACCAGAAGGCTGGTGGTTCGAACCCACCCAGGGATGGCGATGCATAAAATTCCAGCACTGCAGTGGGTTGCACTAGATGACCCTTGGGTCCCTTCCAACTCAACAATTCCTTGATGTTATTATTATTATTATTCCAAGTAACATAGGAAAGGGTGCATTCAGATAAGGTGTTTCTCCTGATAAGGCCTTGGTGGTCCTGATACATCCAAAGGCAGGCATGGCCAAACTTGGCCCTCCAGCTGTTTTGGGACTACAACTCCCATGATCCCTAGCTAACTGGTCCAGTGGTCAGGGATGATGGGAATTCTAGTCCCAAAACAGTTGGAGGGCCATGTTTGGCCGTGTCTGCGCTTAGGAAACCACCACGTATGGGTGACTGGCTGAAAGGTGGCAAGCTACCCGCACAATATCTTGTTCGTGAGCCCAAATTAAAGCTCTCCTGCTCCTCCCTGGTCCCCGCCCCTCCTTCCATGCCATCCGTGAGTCATTCTGCATGTGTCTTAAATGTGATCTGCATCCACATGAGATGTTGCTCTGAAGTGCATTTGAGAAATGTTCTGTGGCAGCTCTCTGCTCTCGTCTCGTTTTCAACCTTGAATAAAAGAAAATGTCTTCGCTAATCAGGCAGTGCTTTTTCATTCCTGCCAGCTGAATCGTGGGAGGTGGTGGTTGGGATGTCATGAAGATTAAGCACTTAATGGTTTTCAGTGAGCATTAATAGTCAAAATTAAATCTCCCTATGCTTCTCCCTCTATGGTTTACATCATCATTGGCTCAGTATAGTGATAGCATCTCTTAGGTAAAGCTCAAGACGCGGGTGGCGCTATGGTCTAAACCACTGAGCCTCTTAGGCTTGCCGATCGGAAGGTCGGTGGTTTGAACCCCCATGACGGGGTGAGCTCCCATTGCTCTGTCCCAGCTCCTGCCAACCTAACAGTTCAAAAGCACACCAGTGTAAGTAGATAAATAGATACCGCTGTGGCAGGAAGGTAAACAGTGTTTCTGTGCGCTCTGGTTTCCGTCATGGTATTCTGTTGCTCCAGAAGCGATTTAGTCCTGCTGGCCACATGACCCGGAAAGCTGCCTGTGGACAAATGCCTGCTCCCTTGGCCTGAGATTTTTATCTATCCTGATAGCAAATAAAAGTAAAGGGTGTACAGGAAGAGGCACTGAATTTTCCTGCTGTTTGCTAAGGTGCATTGACCCAAGAAGAAGAAGAGTTTGGATTTGATATCCCACTTTATCACTACCCAAAGGAGTCTCAAAGCGGCTAACATTCTCCTTTCCCTTCCTCCCCCACAACAAACACTCTGTGAGTTGAGTGAGGCTGAGAGACTTCAGAGAAGTGTGACTGGCCCAAGGTCTCCCAGTAGCTGCATGTGGAGGAGCGGAAACGCGAACCCGGTTCCCCAGATTACAAGACTGCCGCTCTTAACCACTACACCACACTGGCTCTCCACACCACACTCACAAGGAAAATCATCCACTTGTTTCCCCCAGTGTTAACTCTCCATCAATGGATATCTTTGCAGATCTGACACAGAGGCGGAGCTACAGCTGGTCATCCGGTTGGCTAAGGAAGTGGGCGCTTTTGATGCTGTGAAATGCACCCACTGGGCCGACGCAGGGAGAGGAGCCATGGCTCTGGCCGAAGCTGTACAGAGAGCATCGCTGGCCCCCAGCAACTTCAAGTTTTTGTACAATGTGGAGGTAAGGATTCTCACTGAACCCTGTGTGACTCCTCTTCCACCTTTGGGATGTTCGAGTTATAATGCAGAAAAAGGGAAGTTCTTTTGAGGAAAGGAGTCTGCAGCTGGGCTAGCAATGATTCTGGTGCATGGGTGAGAAACACAGGCATATAAGCAGCAGCTCCATCTCAGTGACGCCTTCTCTGGCTGACAGCAGCTGTCCAGGGGGTCAGACAAGGGCCTCTCCTAGCCTTAAGATCCCAGGGACTGAACCATACACTTTCTTCATATAAATTTTAAACCTTCCACTAAACTCAGGAACTGCACGTATTGAGTTTGCAAAAAGAAGAAAACAGCCCATGCCAACATATAGCTTATAAATTGCCACAATGAGAGTTGTTCCGGCGAAAATGAATCTTGTTATTTTTACAGGAGCTTTTCACGTTACAAATCTTGCTCCTCCGATTTCCAGTACAGCCGCACCTTGGTTTTCGATCAGCCTAATTCTCGAACGTTTTGGCTCCCGAATGCCGCAAACCTGGAAGTGACTATTCTGGTTTGTGAACTATTTTTGGAAGCTGAGCATCTGACGGGGCTTTGGCAGCTTCCCATTGGCTGCAGGAGCTTCCTGCAACCAATCAGAAGCCGCGCTTTGGTTTTCGAACATTTTGGAAGTTGAACGGACTTCCGGAACGGATTCCGTTCTCCTTCCAAGGTACGACTGTATTTATCTGTTTCACATTATTCACTTCTTCAGTTATACATCTTCAAAAATATATGTACATAATAAGCTCCCATCAATTACCAGTCTTCTGCATTCATAAACCCAAAGACCCTAGCCTTTGTTGCTCACCTATTTTAATAGTTATTTTTCCCCCTTAGAATTTTTCTTTAACTCTTTGGAGTAGGGAACCTTTGTCACTCTGGCTCTTGCTGCACTAAAGTTCCCAAATATCTGGGCCATTGGCCGTGCTTGTGGAGTCTGATGGGAGCTTGCAGTTCCACAGCATCTGGTTCCCCACACCTGCTCTGGGGGAAGATACCGATAAGCTTGTGGGAGACTTGGGAAAGACTGGCTGATGGGGTGTGTGAATGGCTTAGGGCCTCAAAATTATCATAAATGCTCTTGCAGGCTCTCTTTCCACGACTAGCCAAGCCAGGTACCCAGCAATCCCCTCTGTCTCTCTCTCAGGCTAAATCTAATTCCTTGCCTTTGAGTCAGCGGCATAATCAAATTGCTTTCTAATGTCCCTGGGAAGACACAGAATTTTTTGTTCCGAATGCCCAGAATCTGATTGGCATTCTCAAAGTGATGGGGAATAATGTGGTTGTGTTTGTGTGTGTTTTTTTAAAAAAAGTGACTTAAGGAATAATGGATAGCTTAAAAGGAAAATGCAGATTGCTGGGCCAAGGTGTTCTGAGTTGCCTTCCACTGTTTCCTCCCTCCGCCTTGAAATGAATTTTGGTTCCCTCTGAGAAATGAAAGGCTCCCTTCCCCTTCTGCACTCCCCTTGCAACTCTCCTGGTGTTTCAACTGCACTTATGGGGCTTTTCTGAAGGCTTGACTGGTTAGTAAAGGTAAAGGACCCCTAACCATTAGGTCCAGTCATAGCCGACTCTGGGGTTGCGGCGCTCATCTCGCTTTATTGGCCGAGGGAGCCAGCGTACAGCTTGACTAAGCCGCTTCTGGCGAACCAGAGCAGCGCACAGAAACGCCGTTTACCTTCCCGCCTGAGCGGTACCTATTTATCTACTTGCACTTTGACGTGCTTTCGAACTGCTAGGTTGGCAGGTGCGGGGACTGAGCAACCGGAGCTCACCCTGTCATGGGGATTCGAACCGCCAACCTTCTGATCAGCAAGTCCTAGGCTCTGTGGTTTAACCCACAGCGCCACTCGTGTAAAAATAAGAATGCACACATGCACCTATGTATTTTAACGTTCTATATCCTCTCCAGTCTTACGCATACAGGAACATGGCCTCTACTGAATCAGGACATTTATTTTACTTATTTTTAGAATTCCTACACCACCCTTTGTCAAAAAAGACCACAAGGCGGTTTACAACATAGATCATAATAAACGTGTGTGTGTGTGTATCCATCCAATCAAAAAAGAAAGAAACTGTCATATAAATACGATGCATCATAATAAGTAGCACATCGTCATAAATGATACACAATGGTTCATAATAACTAATGAGCAATGCATGCTAAGCAGCAGTAACAGACACTGTCAGCCCAGCAAATAAACATTTGGGGAACTTCGGGCCTAGCCCCCCCCCCAAACAGCCCCTAGGCCTCTCCACACATGCACCCCCTCTCCCCAGCCCAATCCCTCACAGACTCTGCTTTCCGCTCTTAAGCATTCTTGCCTGCCTGAGATGTCCCTTCGACTCTGCCTTATCGGTCGTGGCACCCGCCCTGTGGAACACTCTCCCATCAGATGTCAAGGAAATAAGGAGCTATCCTATTTTTAAAAGACATCTGAAGGCAATCCTGTTTAGGGAAGTTTGTAATATTTAATGCTATATTTTTTTAACACTTGATTGGGAGCCGCCCAGAGTGGCTGGGGAAACTCAGCCAGATGGGCGAGTTATAAATAATAAATTTAAAATTGTTGTTGTTGTTTAGTTGTTTAGTCATGTCCGACTCTTCATGACCCCATGGACCAGAGCATGCCAGGCACTTCTGTCTTCCACTGCCTCCCGCTGCTTGGTCAAAATCATGCTGGTAGCTTCGAGAACACTGTCCAACCATCTCGTCCTCTGCCGTCCCCTTCTCCTTGTGCCCTCCATCTTTCCCAACATCAGGGTCTTTTCCAGGGAGTCTTCTCTTCTCATGAGGTGGCCAAAGTATTGGAGCCTCAGCTTCACGATCCGTCCTTCCAGTGAGCACTCAGGGCTGATTTCCTTAAGAATGGATCGGTTTTATCTTCTTGCAGTCCATGGGACTCTCAAGAGTCTCCTCCAGCACCATAATTCCAAAGCATCAATTCTTCGATGATCAGCCTTCTTTATGGTCCAGCTCTCACTTCCATACATCACCACTGGGAAAACCATAGCTTTTAACTATACGGACCTTTGTTGGCAAGGTGATGTCTCTGCTTTTTAAGATACTATCTAGGTTTGTCATTGCTTTTCTCCCAAGAAGCAGGCGTCTTTTAATTTCGTGACTGCTGTCACAATCTGCAGTGATCATGGAGCCCAAGAAAGTAAAATCTCTCACTGCCTCCATTTAAATTTAAATTTAAAATACATATTATTAATCACGAAAGCGAAAGGTGGGAATCTTTTTCGTTGCCTTTTGGGATCACATTCCTGTGGTGGGCAGGTCCAGAAGTGGGTGGAGCAAAGAATGTAAATTATTTACCTTTGCACAGTAAGCTAGTTTCCGCACACCCCTCTCCATCCTGATGGGCAAGAGAAATGAATTATCAAAATTCAAGTCCAGCCAGGCAGAAGCACCCGAGGAGGCAGGACCATTGAGAGGTGTGATCTAAGGAGAGGGTTGTGGCTTGGGGAGAGTACAAAGGGCCATACAGAGAGGTCTGGGGGGCCACATCTGTGCCCTTGGCCTGAGGTTCCTCCCCATCACCACCACTCAGGGTAAGCCTTCCATTTTCTGGTGCAGCCCCTCGTCCGTAAGTTTTCTGCTTGGGAAAATGATGCGTTCATGTTGCTTTCAGATTACCATGATTGGCTACGTTCCTTATTGATTTGGCATCCCATGGCGGTAGGAAAGGAATTGGGCTGACTCTCCCTGCTCCCTTTCCTGTCTTTCTAGCTTCCAATTCTAGACAAGATAAGAATTATTGCACAGACGATCTACGGGGCGAAGGACGTTGAACTGCTGCCAGAAGCAGAGCAGAAGATTCTTCTGTACACCAAGCAGGTATGCTAGCAAAACATCCTTGCAAGATTGGGCTCTTACGTTTGGATTCTTTAGTGCACGTTCTGATTTTTCCTGTGCACGTAGCCTGAGTTGGTCAACAGCTACCAAGACTGTCTTAATTAATTTCTTAGGAAAGAAGCCTAGAAAATGCTTCTTCAGAAAAAACAGGCTTCATTTTGGCATGTTGCCTATTCTTGCTTTCTCTCTCTGATAAGATGCTGATAATTAGGGCTTATTCTTTTTATGAGCTTGTAAACTTAATTTGTATCTTCTCCTATTTTAGTGGGATGTCATTCGGCTTTTCTTGACACCAAATTCAGACTGCCTTAGTTAAGGATGTTAACATTTTGTAGCTTGTATGCGCATTTGTAAATTTCGAAAAGAAGGTTTGCACTGTAAAAGCATTCCTTGTTAATATTCCATAGGCCAATGATATGCAAAGCTGTTTGCACTTTATCCTGTGTGTGTCCATTTAAAAAGCATATTTGGAGTTTTTGCTTACTGCTGCTTACTCACCACTCCTTAATAAACTAAAGTTACGGAACTCGCAGCTCCAGTTAAGTATCTCAGTTGAAACTTTGCTTCCAAATCGCTGGAATGAAACTGTTTAGAAAGCCCAAGGTCCATATTGGCTCCTCGCAAAAGCACTTGCAATTAGCAAATTATCTTCATAGAACAGCAAATGGCAGCATTAGGGGGTCTTTTACTTTCCCTTTGGGGTAGCAGTGCTACTCCGTCGCAGCAGAAATTACACATGAAGGGCTTAGGGTTGCAGCCAGATTTAACAGTGCAACCCTATAACACAAGCATAGGCAAACTCGGCCCTCCAGATGTTTTGGGACTACAATTCCCATCATCCCTGACCACTGGTCCTGTTAGCTAGGGATCATGGGAGTTGTAGTCCCAAAACATCTGGAGGGCTGAGTTTGCCTATGCCTGCTATAACACATCTGCTCAAAAAATAAGTCTCCATTGAGTTAATGGGGAATACTCCCAGTTCAGTAGTTTTACAGCAGGCATAGGCAAACTCGGCCCTCCAGATGTTTTAAATCAAGGCACGACAGAGCTGAGTACACTTTAATTGGAGCAATTGCATAATGTTTTACTGGCACGCTGTTCAAAAGTTTTCCTACTCTTCCTTGTGGTCTCCTCAATCCATCATCCAGGGTTTTGGGAACCTGCCTATCTGCATGGCGAAAACCCACCTGTCGCTGTCTCACGACCCAGAACAGAAAGGGGTGCCCTCTGGTTTCATCCTGCCCATCAGAGACATCCGAGCCAGCGTGGGCGCAGGATTCTTGTATCCGTTAGTAGGAACGGTAAGTGCTACATATCGAAAGCTTTGTTGTGTGGATTGAGTTGGAGCGGGTAGCAAACATGTAGAGCTGCCTTCGACCTTTTGTCTATGTAGCCCAGCACAGCCTTTGACCAACCCTGGATTCCCAAATGCCGTTGCACTACAAATCCCATCATCCCCAGCCAGCATGGCCAGTGGCCAAGGATGATGGAGGTTGTAGTCCAGCAGCATCCGGGGACCCAAAGTTGAGGAAAGCTGGATTAGCGAAATGCTGTTTCCAGATGGAAGAGAGGGCTGGAGGGACTGTGAATCTCTGCAGTTTGTGTGGATCTCATTCTCTTCATGTTAGGCCATAAAGCGCCCCTTCTCGTTTAAAAAGCCCTAAACAGCCTCAGGCCTGTATACCCCAAGGAGTGTCTCCACCCCCATCATTCTCCCCAGACACTGAGGTCTAGCTCCAAAGGCCTTCTGGCAGTTCCCTCACAGCAAGAAGTGAGGTTACAGGGAACCAGGCAAAAGGGCCTTCTCGGTAGTGGCGCCCACCCTGTGGAAGGCCGTCCCATCAGATGTCAATGAGATAAGTAGCTATCTGACTTTTAGAAGACATCTGAAGGCCGCTCCGTATGTTTCGTGTTTTATTGTTTTTATACATGTTGGATGCTGGGGTGTGGCTGAGGTACAAACAAACAAACACCTGTTTTGTGTTGTGCAAGCTTACAAAGCAATTTTACTTTCAATGCTTTGTACATTAAGTCACTTTTGGTTTTTGGTTTTTTTAAATCAATAAATCTCCAGCATGCTGTATTAAACCTGTAGCCCAGTGACACACTTTCCTTATCCAAACAGACCTTCAATTATTTTATGGTGAATATTGCTGATTTTGGGTGAATATTGCTGATTTGTGGCCAGGAGAGAGTTGAGGGGAGGAGCTCTCATCTAAGATATGCTTGTTAGCCCAAGGGGGAAAAAATGTTCTCTGGTATAAATAGCAAAGCACATGTTGCAGGAATGTTCGGAAGACTAAAACATTTTGTCTTGTTTTGGCGTCTCCAAATTTGGACGGCTTGGCTTTTAATTGAAATCCCCCAAGCATCTTACGCAAGTCTGCCTGTAGCACTAGATTCTTGCTGTTGTTTTTCCAGGCTCTCACAAAACCATATGATATTTTAAAAAAGAAAAGACTCTCAGGAGCTGTCAGCTTAAGGTAATGCTGCTTATGTTCAGGTGGAAGAGCCATAACTCATTGGCAGAAAGAGCCAGCCTTGAGGTCCTGGGTTCAGTCCTCAGGTTCAGTAGCAGGGCTTGCACAAATCCCTGTGCATTTGGAGCACCATTGTCAGAGTAGGCAGGACACTACAGGTGACTGAACTTTCTTGGCCTAAGGGACACATCACCCCTGCAGTTCCTCTGGGAGGGGCAGGAACGCTGAACACGAGCGCTTGGCGATACCTGTTTTTCAGCATTGTAATATATCACCAGCTAAACATAGCAATATGGGTTAAGAACTTAATTCGTTCTGGAGGTCTGTTCTTAACCTGAAACTAACAACAACAACAATTTATTATTTATATTCCGCCCATCTGGCCGAGCCTCCCCAGCCACTCTGGGCGGCTTCCAACACAATATTAAAATACAGTAATGCATCAAACATTAAAAGCTTCCCTAAACAGGGCTGCCTTCAGATGTCTTCTAAAAGTCTGGTAGTTGTTGTTCTCTTTGACATCTGGTGGGAGGGCGTTCCACAGGGCGGGTGCCACTACCGAGAAGGCCCTCTGCCTGGTTCCCTGTAACTTGGCTTCTCGCAGTGAGGAAACCGCCAGAAGGCCCTTGGTGCTGGACCTCAGCATCTGGGCAGAACGATGGGGGTGGAGATGTTCCTTCAGGTATACTGGGCCGAGGCCGTTCTTAACCTGAGGTACCACTTTAGCTAATGGGGCCTCGCACCACCGCCGCGCAATTTCTGTTCTCATCCTGAAGCAAAGTTCTTAACCCGAGGTACTATTTCTGGGTTAGCGGAGTCTGTAACCTGAAGCATCTGTAAGTACTACTGCATTCTGATACATCACAATGTCTGAAAGAAAGATGGAACTATGTAGAGGCATTAGCTGGCTTCATGGTTTTTCCTGCATCACAATTTTTGCCAGCGCCTGCGCTTGTGATTCGCTGGAGTCAATGGAGAGCTGAGCAGGCAGAGAGAAGCATTGGCTGGCTTTGCGGTTTTTCCCACATTGTGATTTTTGCAAAGTACACACACGCACACACACACACCATGATTCACAATATATTGCCAGGTCGAAAATTATGAAACTGATATCACAATAAGGACTTCAGTTTTGGGCAATATATCGCCCAGCCCTACTGTAGGCGTGATTACCCCTGGCAAGATGTCATGGACTGGCTGGTTGCAGAGGAATGGTGGGAGGAGCCAGCCGGGGAACCCCCAAGGGAAGGAGGCTCAGAGCCTGGGAATTGGTGGTGGGATGACGATGAGTGGTCAGAGGGAGAAGAGGGATCAGACTGGGAGGAGGAGGAGGTGTTGGAAGCTGAAGAGGTAACAGGGCTTAGTGAGCAGGAAGAGTCTGGGGCAGAGAGCAGTGCAGACTCTGAGGCTGAAGCAGAGGCTGGAGGGGAGGGGGACCAAAAGGCAGAGTGAAGACAGGCTGCTGAAGATTTCAGGGTGTCCCCACTTCCTGCTGCGACCAGCTCCGCTCCCTCCTTGGTCTCCAAGAACACACAGAGCAATGAAAAGAGTGGGGCAGAGATGAATTGTGTGCAGCTGCAGTTTGAGACTGTATGGGGAGTCAAGGAGCCTTAGGGGTGGAAAGATGGGGACATCCAGGCCTTGCAACTGCATCATCGGGGCAAGACCTCCTGAAAAGCGTTGCTGAAACCACTAGGCCCGAGCTGCAGTTTGTTTCCCTCAGTAACTATTTACTTGAGTGCTTTATTGTTTTTGCTGACAACCTACGCCTGACATAAGCCACTCAAAAACCAAAGACTTATTCTGGCAGTCTTGGGAGCACCGGTTGATGTCGGCCGGAGGGGAGGGGGTGCGCTCAGGGGGTTGAATTTGGTCTTTGACTCCACCGACGTTCTCTTTCAAACTGCATCCCGGAATAAGCACACGTCAGCCAACGAGGCCATTAGCATAATCTTTATGCTTAACATTATTAAAACCCACTCGCTCAGCGCAGTGTCGTTGCTCCCGTTAACATCACTTCAAAATGCAAAGATTATAAGGAGCCCTGCGGGTCGGAGCTGGTTTTGTAGCCGGGCTGCTGGAGGAAGCCTTGTATTATGGTCTGTACGGCACAAGCCTGCAGTCCCCTCCCTCCCTGACTGTTTGCAACCTCCCCAGAGAGCGCCAAACACTCGTCTCTTTCTCACTTTTGTGGAAACATTCATAGCCCTGCCAGCTGTGGGAGTGGAAACGAGAGAATGGATGTATTATGCTCCCCTGTACTTCAGATCAGAGGTGCACAGCGAAGGCAGCATTTGTTCGCTTCTACCCTGTGACAACCGCCCACTCGCCCTGCAAAGCTCAGGAACAGAATAAGCACCAGAGGCCTATCGAACACAGCATCCTGCGGCCAGCCCAAAGTCCTTGAGATGCCCCACAAGGAGAACAGAACCGCCCTAGGCCTCTCCTGTTGCAGCAGCTGAAATTCAGAAGCATCAGTTCCTCTAATCCAGCAGGGAGCAGTCATCATCCTGACTAGTAGCTATGGATATAGTCTTCTCCTCCATGAATTTATCCCAATTCCCTTCTAAAGCCTTTTTCAGCACCACATCTTATAGTAAGGAACAAGTGGACTGGGAAGATTGTGGCTGGAAGGCTATTGGTATAGATTATTTTGCTCTGGTTGAATTTATTTGGGTGTGTGGGATAGGAGGGTGTTTTTTTAAAAGAAGTATTTTCAGAGTTGCATCATGTTCTCTCCATCTCCCACAGCAGAATGGGATGGCAGAAACTTGAGCGTATGAAACATATTGCTGTGGTCTGCAAACGGGCGGTGCAATTGATTCTGTCTGTCCCCAATCTAGAGAAGATAAGGAGACTGTTAATCTTAGGGTTGTGGGTTCAAGCCTCATGATGGGCAACAAGATTCCTGCATTGCAGGGGTTGGACTAGATGACACTCGTGGTCCCTTCCAACTCTACAATTCTATGATTCTAGTCAGCTCTGTAGTTCAACAATGTGAGGAAGTCTTTTTTCTTTTTCTGTCCTGAATTTGCCGTCACCATATGGCTTCGTTGAATGACCCTGGCCTCTAAGAAGAGTGGGGGGAAATAATGTATTTCATCCACTTTTTCTACACCGTACATTACGTTATGTGCCTCTATTGTGTGTCCTGACTTGCTTTTTTCTAAACTATAAAGTCCTAAATATTTTAGTCTTTCCTTGTAATGGATTGCTGCAGTCCCCTGGTCATTTGGTTCCCCTTTTCCAGCTCTACAATACTCTTTTTAGAGGCCAAGCAGCTAGTACTGTAAACAATATTCCCTTTTTTGTAATTTTTTTATTTATATTTTTCCATTACAATTTTTTAACATTTCATTGAATAGAACTATATATTCGTAATCTTCGACTTCCCTCCCCGCCCCTTCCATTGTTCTCTTTATTTATCCATCACAACTGCATATTCTAATGACCCCATATGTTCACATTCTCTCCCTTGTAAACAGTATTCCTCGTATTGTCCTGGTCTGAGACACCACTCACTATTATATATTTTTGTTGTTGCTATGGAAGGGGAAACGCAGGCCTCTTGAGCAACAGAAATGCAAAAGGGACTTGTTTTAGGAACACCTTTCCCCTCCCTATGCCCATTAAAATATTTGTGCTATAAGAGCAAGGCTGTGGGATAGGGTGGACACTGGCTTTGACGGGTCTGAAAGCAGCAGGTGCAAAACGTAAAGGACGGCTTAAATCTCAGTCTTTTCTGTCTGATTGTCAGCCCGTGGGTGTTTCTGATGGGCTTGTACCAATGTGAATAAACATCATCTCTCCCTGCTTTTTTTTTTTTTTAAAAAAAAGTTCTGTTATGTAAAGTTCTTTAAGAGAAGGGAGAAAGATCTGGACACATACCGTATTTTTCGTTCTATAGGACGCACTTTTTCCCCACCAAAAATTAAGGGGAAATGTGTGTGCGTCCTATGGAGCAAATGCAGGCTCCTTGGCTTCAGCGATAGCAACGGGAAACCTCCGAAGCGCAGAGGGAGCGCTTCCTCCGCGCTCCGGAGGCTTCGCGTTGCTTTCGCTGAAGCCTGGAGAGCGAGAGGGATCAGTGCGCACTGACCCCTCTCGTTCTCCAGGCTTCAGCGAAAGCAACGCGAAGCCTCCGGAGCGCAGCAGGCGTTCCCCCCGTGCTCCGAAGGCTTGCGGATAGCAGCCTGAAGCCCGGGGAGCGCAGCGCCAACTGAACAGGTCCGGGGGCTTGTGGGGCTGGGGGTGCACTCCGAAGGCTTGCGGATAGCTGCCTGAAGCCCGGGGAGGGCAGCAGGAATTGGTGCTGCGCTCCCCGGGCTTCAGGCTTCAGGCTGCTATCCGCAAGCCTTCGGAGCGCGGGGGGAACGCCTGCGGCTAAAAACGAAGCCAAGACAGCGAGCGAGATCCATCCGGGATCCTCTCCCAGCTGGAGAGGTTGCGCGCGGCTAAAGAGGAAGCCAAGACAGCCAACGAGATGGATAATTCCCCCCCCTCTATTTCCCCCCCCTAAAAACTAGGTGCGCCCTATAGTCCGGTGCACCTTATGGAGCAAAAAATACGGTACTATGGAGAGAGAGAGAGAGAGAGCACATGGTAGAGATTTTGTGCAAGAAAAGCACCCCGATGGTCATTTTTCCAGGCTGCCCAAATCTTGTAACGCAATCCTAGGCATGTGTATTCAGTGGGGCTTTCTTCCGGGAAAGTGTGTTTTGAATTGCAGGCGAAGGTCGTCCCACCCACAGTGAACCGAGTTCTGCAAGCAGCTTGCTGTATAAGGCAAGGGCATCTTGAAGGTGAAGCAGGAAAAAAAAATCCTGCTTCTCTTGCTCAAGATTAAGCAACCCTTCCTGGCATGTTCTGATCGAACGGCGCTAGAGAGTTATAAATCCAAAAAGGGGGGGGGGGAATAGGAAGCCTCTTGCACAGAGAATTTGCTTCTTCCTTGTTGCCGTACCTGATTATTTTCTTGAGCAAATGGTTAAGCCAGGCATTAAATGGCTTTGCTGGTCCGCAAGCCCTGCTACGGCCGACTCCTTTGAGCAGATTTACAGCCCTTTGTATGCTGGTCGCTGCTTATATCTGCAGCTGCGTGAACGTCCCTAACCTCTATTAACCTGCCATGTCTGCTGCCTGCAGATGTACCCATTCAGCACTGACGCCGAAATCCCAGCCAAAAAGGCAAATGTTAAGACCTTGTAAATGAAGTTGTCGACAAGGCTCACTTATTCCGGGTGGGAAGAGCAAGTAGCTTGAAAGCTCGTGCCGTAATAGATATATTAGTCTCTAAGGCCCCATCTTATCTCCTGGTTGAATCCATACATTCCCCCAACCCTCCTCTTTGCAATCAAAGGAGGTTAACAAGACTAGCAAAAGAAAAAGAAAAAACACTATTTAGAATTCATTCCCATAATGTTCTGGGGAGCCAGATGGGAGCCATTTTCAGAGTGTAATAGGTTTGCTTTGTGGGTTGTTGGGGTTTGGTCTGGTTTTTAATCAGAAATGCTGCTTGCTAGAAATCTTCCCGTCTTTTCTTGTTTTTTAAACACACGGGTTAATCTTTTAAAAATGTCTCTCGCGAGCCCGGCTCACCTGCAGAAAGAATACCACTGATTAAGGGTTATGATCCCTTGTGTGTGAAGCGAGCCTTCTAAAGAGCTGCATAAAAATGTACCATTGCTTCAGAAGTAATCTTAGCGGGGGGGGGGGTGGAAATACGTCAGCCAATTTGCAGCTCTGTCTTGCTTTAAGACTCTGCTGCCTGCATGGCCCACCAGCCAGGATTAAGATATTGGAAGCAGCGGCTCACGTCTCAGCTAAACTTGGAGCTTTCTTTCGCAGTGCTGAGCAGGAAATTCTCCATCCACCTAATTGAGCTCTCTGCAAAATGGGAGAAAGAGTGGTGGAAATCTTTTTCTCTCTTTTTTAAAGAAAGAAAGAAAGAAAGAAAAACGAATCGGAAATGTGATTAAGGTTCATCACCTAATGCCTGGTGTGGGAAAAGTGAGTGGAGATGCTTTTCATTCTCCCGTCTCGAAGCTACAAGGTCATTCCATGAAGCTGCATGGTGGGTGATCAAAGCAGAAAACAGCGTCTTCCTCACACAGTAAAATTGCAGAGCTGGAAGGGACCCCAGCTGTCCTGTGTGAGTGCCTGGAGGCGGTTGGAGGATGGATGGCAGCTAACAGATTGAGGTTGAATCCTGACAAAACAGAAGTACTGTTTTTGGGGGACAGGAGGCGGGCGGGTGTGGAGGACTTCCTGGTCCTGAATGGGGTAACTGTGCCCCTGAAGGACCAGGTGTGCAGCCTGAAAGTCATTTTGGACTCACAGCTGTCCATGGAGGCGCAGGTCAGTTCTGTGTCCAGGGCAGCTGTCTACCAGCACCATCTGGTACACAGGCCGAGACCCTACCTGCCCGTGGACTGTCTCGCCAGAGTGGTGCATGCTCTGGTTCTCTCTCGCTTGGACTGCTGCAACATGCTCTACGTGGAGCTACCTCTGAAGGTGACTTGGAAACTACAACAATTCCAGAATGCAGCAGCTAGACTCGGGACTGGGAGTGGCCGCCGAGACCACATAACACCGGTCTTGAAAGACCTACATTGGCTCCCAGTACGTTTCCGAGCACAATTCAAAGTGTTGGTGCTGACCTTTAAAGCCCTAAACGGCCTTGGCCCAGTATACCTGAAGGAGCGTCTCCACCCCCATCATTCTGCCCGGACACTGGGTTCCCTCACTGCGAGAAGCCAAGTTACAGGGACCCAGGCAGAGGGCCTTCTCGGTAGTGGCACCCGCCCTGTGGAACGCCCTCCCACCAGATGTCAAAGAGAAGAAGAACTATCCGACTTTTAGATGACACCTGAAGGCAGCCATGTTTAGGGAAGCTTTTAATGTTTAATGCAATATTGTATTTTAATATTGTGTTGAAAGCCGCCCAGAGTGGCTGGGGAAGCCCAGCCAGATGGGCAGGGTATAAATTATTCATAGAATCATAGAGTTGGAAGAGACCACAAGGGCCATCGAGTCCAACCCCCTGCCAATCATCATCATCATCTAGTTCAACCCCCTGCAATGCAGGAATCCTGCTCACAGCCATCCCTGGGTTAGTGTATAGTTTAACTATGGAATTTGCTTCCACAATTTGCTTCCACAACGGACTTTTAGAAGACATCTGAAGGCAGCGCTGTTCAGGGAAGCCTTTAACGTCAGGACCCCCCATAGTGGCTGTGGCAACCCAGTCAGATGGGTAGCATACCACTAATAATAATAATAATTATAATAATAATAATAATTATAATAATAGATTCAGGTAGGTAGCCGTGTTGGTCTGACACAGTCAACATAAAAAAATAAAAATAAATTGTCCAATAGCACCTTAGAGACCAGCTAAGTTTGTTCGGGGTATAAGCTTTCTTGCGCATGCACACTTCTTCAGATACACAATAATAACAATAGTTATTAATCAGGGTTCAGATTTGAACATTAGCAACCCACAAAGACCACAGGCTCAAGATTGTAGCGGAAACGAATCCATACGTTTACTGGTGCTTCATTCAAAGCGTACTGTTGCCTTCTCATGAACTTTGAAGCCAAACTCGAAGCAATGAGCTTTCCTCTCGTACTTTCCCAAAGAGCCCCACCCAAAACAGCAGGGGCCTGTTTGCAGCAACCAAGAGGGCAGCTGGCGTTTTGGATCCGGGGGGGGGGGGGGGGTTGTCTGGAATGTCGAAGAACTGGCAGGCAGATGGAACTGTCTTAATTCCTCCCATACCTCCTTTCTGGTAGAGCCTTTGCTGGAAAGAAGATCCCAGCTTTGCTCCCCTGTCCCTTTCTCCTTGTGAAGCCACAGGGCAAATGTCAGCTGTACCAGTGGCAATCCTGCCTGGGAAGAGAGGTGCCAAGTTTTTCGGCTGTCTAGCCAGCAGGAAGAGGGTTGAAATGCCTTTGCCTTGGTGGTCTGCTTCCTGCTGGTTAATAGGACTTTGGCTTCAAGCTGGTCCACTGACATGACCCAGATCCAGCAAGGAAGCTCTTAATGTTCTTTGCTCTTGTTTCCAGCTCTGGTTTTGATACTTGTTCAGTTCGTTTCAGTTGATTTTCCCCCCTTTTAATTCCTTCCAGATGAGCACAATGCCGGGACTTCCAACTAGGCCTTGTTTCTATGACATTGACCTGGACCCAGCGACTGGAGAAGTGACCGGCCTGTTCTAAAATGAACTGACAATCCAAAGTGAGTACTTCATTGCTCGCTATCCTGCAGGACTCCCTGCTTGCAACTGCTGGATTTTCCCAGCTCTGCAATCACACCTGGTCCCACCATTCACTCTTCCCTGAAATAGTGTGGAAGCCTTTTTTTCCCATCATGCAGTCCCTATTCTGCAATCCCAGGAACATGCATGTGAAAGAACTACATAGTTGTTTGACCTACATAGCTCTAGAGAGCTGCAGTTGGCCATCTATTTTCTGCATTTTTCATCATGGCTTGCAATGCTGAGGACTAGTGACATGATTTCTTTTCTTTTTGTAGGTATCCAAGCAATGCCAGTTTGGCAAAACCTGAAGAAGGTACCTCAAGGGGACACTAGGAAGCCTTTGGAAACAAATTAGCCTGCTGCATTTTTTAAAAAAATAATAATAATCTGTAATACTGTATTTTTAATTAGGTTGTCTACTTTTTAGTCACTACAGGTGAAAGTCTGCATCATGTTAAATGCAAAGGGTGATCACCAGGATTAGTCATATTCAGGAGTAGATCTATGGACTTAAATGCATTGATTTCAGAGGGCCTACTCTGGCTAATGTTGGATATCACCCAGAAACCTTTTAAAATGGGTTCAAAACGTGGTTTTAAACAGTCAGTGAAAAGCAATATGTGGTTTTAACTAGGGTAGCAAACTTATTAAAGATGTTTTAATTGATTAATCACATGAGTTTCGATCTATGCAGTATGCATATGGGTAAACAGAATATTTCTAAGCAAAAGGTGGTATTTTCTTTATTGGTAGATTGTATGTGTCGTCTTTGGCAATATCAAAAAAACGTTCTTTTGGAAAGAGATGCTAGAGAAGGCTTCTTTTAGAATGGTGTTTGCCTTCTGCACTTTTTATATTCGCAATACTTTGTTAAAAAATCTGCCCAGCTAATTGGAGGAGATCCTTTTTTGGGTTGGTTAAAAAAAAAATGTGATCATGTAATCCTAACTGATTAATCAGTTCAAACACTGCAGCCCTAGCATCCTCTATTAGTGCCTAATGTACAAAAGTGTGTTTTTAACGTCTTAAATCTTTGGTGTAATTATGAATGCTAGTACATTCCCATGGAATGGGGCAGGCAACTCTGCACATATCCCCAAGCTGCACAGCCCGTTCCGAAATCGGCAAGGCAATGCACTCTTCAATGGCAGAAGCATGCAGATGGTAACCCAGGTTCAATCCCTTCGGTTAAAAGGATCTCTGGAGGAAGGCCTGAGAAACTCCTGTGCCTGAGACCTTGCTTCTCATCGTAGGCCAGGGTCATCCAGTGCAGTGCCTTCCAAATGAAGGATGAACTACGACTCCCATAAACCCTGGCCATAGGCCATTGCTGGTCGAGATTCATGGGCATTGGAGGCCAACAACAATCTGGAGGGTGCTGCATTGCCTAAGTTGTTAGTAGACAGTGCCTGCTAGTCACGATGGTCGTATAGTGCCTCCAGGATCAGAGACAGTATGATTGTTGAATGCCAACTGCTGGCAAATAACAATAGGGGAGTGCCGTCATCCTCTTATCCTTCTGGAGGACTTCCCACTGAGGCATCTGGTTGGCCACTGTGGCCAAACAGACCAGCATTCTGACGGTGCAGATGATACTTTGCATGGTCTGTTGTTGTTTAATCGTTTAGTCGTGTCCGACTCTTCGTGACCCCATGGACCAGAGCATGCCAGGCACTCCTGTCTTCCATTGCCTCCCGCAGTTTGGTCAAACTCATGTTCGGAGCTTCGAGAACACTGTCCAACCATCTCGTCCTCTGTCGTCCCCTTCTCCTTGTGCCCTCCATCTTTCCCAACATCAGGGTCTTTTCCAGGGAGTCTTCTCTTCTCATGAGGTGGCCAAAGTATTGGAGCCTCAGCTTCAGGATCTGTCCTTCCAGTGAGCGCTCAGGGCTGATTTCCTTAAGAATGGAGAGGTTTGATCTTGAGAGTCTCCCCCAGCACCATAATTCAAAAGCATCAATTCTTCGTCAATCAGCCTTCTTTATGGTCCAGCTCTCACTTTCATACATCACTACTGGGAAAACCATGGCTTTTACTATACGGACCTTTGTCAGCAAGGTGATGTCTCTGCTTTGCATGCTCACATCAGTTTAAATGGCCTTCATCTCCTGTTCGGCAGCAGTCAACTCCCCTAATGCAGGCCTGCAAATATATGATCAGCCAATCTGAATGCGTGGATGGGGGCCCATCAGGTAGCTTGGATTTGGATTTGATATCCCGCTTTATCACTACCCTAAGGAGTCTCAAAGCGGCTAACATTCTCCTTTATAGCTTGATCAACCTCCCTTTTTATTTAGTAGTCCTTGGGAGGCAGCAAAAAAATAAAATAGAGGACAATTGATGAGCAGGTTGGTGGCGTTGTGCTTGGCTCAGCGGGCGACAAGTGGTCTATTCTGAGATGTGTAGCTAGTTTAAATGATACAGGGAAGTGGGCGGATGATTGTGTTCCCTCTGGCGACAGCTCCCCACGCAGTGGTACAGAACTGCCCATCACTTGAGCAATGCTTCCTTGGGTAGCTGCTTGGTTTACTTGCTTATGCACACACCTGTCTGAGTGTATGTTTGCTTTTGTGAACCCATGAACAGAGCCTGTCTTCCTCACAGCAACTGGAGAAAGGAAAACTCCAAAGCCAAACTCTGTTTAACTTCTTCTGCTTTTGCACTGCTTGGGAATTCATTTAACAAGCATCTTAGTTTTCCCGTCAGGGATTGGGACCTGGCACATGTTCAGCGCAGGCTGCAACCAAATAGGTCATCTTGTCGCTTGGATGCCAGCCAGCCATTGTAGCAAACTGCCCAGATCTCTTGGGATCCCTATGTTGCCCTCACTGTGTGTTGGTTCTAAGTATACTTTTCCCTGTGGGTGCTTGATGTCTGCACGCTGCACCTTTTAAAGTCCTGCTGTGTTTTCATTTTGCATTGCTTCAAAGGCTCTGCTTGTTATAGGAGTTGTTCCGTTCCTGGTTTCATTCCAGATCTGGAGTTTATTTACGCCTACCCTAATCATTGTCAGAAAACAAGGATGGCTGGGAACAATGTGGACTTGTACGGTCAACCTTGATGGCTTCTCGGGTGATTGCAGAGGCATCTGCTGCCGTAAGACACCTTGTTTGCCCAGGATGTTCCCCTGCACTGGGAATGTACAAAATACCTGAATACCTCTCCTTTGAGTCCTTTTCTGACTCTCAGTCGTGCAACTCTGACAAAAGAAATTAGAGATGATGGATAGGAAACTTTCCCTGCTCCATGCTTCTCTCTTATTTCATAAAAGGACAAAGTTCTTGGTTTTGCATGCAGAAAAATATCCCAGGTTCCATCCACAGGTAGGGCTGGGAGAAAAAAACCCTTTTCTGAAACCCTAAAGAGCCACTGCCAATCAACGTAGACAGTGCTGAGCCAGATGGACTGGGTCTGTATAAGGCAACTTCCTATGTTCCTGTGGGTTTTTAAAAACATATTTTTAAATTACTTTTGAATATATGAACATACAATCAGCTTCAGTTCCCCAACCCAATAACAACCCCAGCTATGTACAGTTGCATTAGTAACAATAAAGTAAAACATTGACTTGATGGCTGCCGATTTATAAAGTGCTATTCCACAGGCTCCCATGTGTCTTGGGTGGTTCATATGCTTGTTCTTCCTTTGGTGCAAATGAAATAATTCCTGCGGTTTTTATGATGGGTTTACTCCTGTTTGAAGTCCAGATCCTAACCTCCAAGAGAGACCCAAATTGGCCAGTGCTCTTTCCATCTCCGTCAGCTTCGCATAAGAGAAATTTGCATGCAGCCCTGATTTTTCTTTTTTCCAGAATCCAAAGTCCAAAAATCCAACTCCAAAGGCTTTGCCTTCAGTGCTCCTTGGTGGGCACCTCTTTCTATTTGTGGGGAGACTGGATCTCCCACATAAGACCTCAAGGATGGGACGTTTCCTCCCGCTTTGCCTTTTTAATAGGTCCCTGGTGTTCACTGCCAAACCTTTATTTCTTTTGTGCAACATTCATGTTTCTGTTCAAGTGATCAAACAAGATGCAAAAGCTGTTTCAAATAAGGTTTGTCTCTCTCTCTCACACACAGAGGAACATCCTCTTTCCTCTCCCCCAAAAGATATATTACTTCCTAATGTGAAAATGCAATTGTTGCCAGACTTGTAATTAACACAAATAAACTGCTACATCTTTAAAAAGCTCTCGGGTACTTGATGAATGTGCTGTGATTAATGTAGAGGAACTTGTTTTTATTATGAGTTCCAGAACTGTTTTGGGCAAGAGCTCTGGTTACTGGAAATGGATTATAAATGCTGCAATATTTGCATCTGCAATGCACCAACATGGATGGGGTTAAACCGGGGTCCTGAGTCTCTGGAAAGGGGAAAGGGAAATGTTCACATATAGAAGGAAATTCTAAGGCCAGACATATAGTCAACTGGATTTTGATGTATATCTGAGCTGTTTTCATTGCCTGTGTGCCATCGCCCTTCGTTCAAAGAGATTGAGGGGCATACGGCTTCTCATTGAAACTCTTATTAAAGCCTTCAGTTTAACTTAACCCTTATACTCCTTACCTCCTCAACACCTACTGAAAATAAACCTGAATTCATTTTAGATTATTCTGTAGCTTAGTGGTGGTGCATATGCTTTACAGGTAAAAGATCTCTAAACCACTGAGCCTCTTGGGCTTGCCAATCAGAAGGTCGGTGGTTTGAATCCGCACAACAGCGTGAGCTCCCGTTGCTTTGTCCCAGATCCTGCCAACCTAGCAGTTCAAAAGCATAACCGTGCGAGTAGATAAATAGGTACCACTACAGCAGGAAGGTACATGGCATTTAGATCTGCTGGCCACATGACCCAGAAAGCTGTCTGTGGACAAACACCGGCTCCCTCGGCCTGTAGCGAGATGAGCTCTGCGCCCCATAGTTGCCTTTGATTGGACTTAACCGCCCAGGGGCCCTTTACCTTTTGCCTTTTTAAAAGATCTCCATTTCAAACCATGGCATCTCTAGCTAAAAAGATCAGGGTTGGAGGGGAAGGGGAATACCTTTCTCTGAGACACTGTAGAGATACTGCCAGCCAGAGTGGGAAATACTGAGCTCTATGGACAAATAGTCTGACCTGGTGTGAGGCTGTGCTCTACATCGGGGGTGCCAAAACCTGTGGTCCTCCAGGTGTTGAATCACGGCTGCCATCATCCCTAGCAATTAGCCATCCTGGCTGAGACTTATGAGAGCAACCTCTTTAGTGTGGCAGCTTCTCCACCCCTGTTCTGCTCGCAACTGAAAGCATATTCCTTACCATTTTACTACCCATTCACTCAGTTTGCAAATGTCCTTTTGGAGTTGTTTGCAATCTCTCTTTGTTTCACTGACTGAACTATGCAGTATTATCAGCAAACTTGGCCACCTCACTGCTCCTAATTCTCTATGGTTTATGAACAAGTTAAAAAGCACGGGTCCCGATACCGTGCCTGGTGTTTTGTATGTGCCATAGAAGTTCACTCCATTGGTTAATCTCACCATAGGAAACAACTGTGTAGAAGAGAGAGCTTTTACTTGGCAAACACCAACACACCCACAAGCTGTTGGCAGTTGCTACAAGAAGTATTCACTCTCTGAGCCCAGAGAGGGTTCTTTGCTTTCAAAGTCCACAAGGCAAGTACTAAGTTGAGATGCTTTCAAAGTCCTGCAACTTCCAGAGTTCTCTTGAGTCCAGAAGACTTGTAAGTTGTCCACTTTCTCTTAGATGAGCTCTTCTCAAAGCTTCCACAGTTCCATAAATTTCTCCAACAGTCTTCACAAGTCTCCACTACGTCCCAACAAAGAATACCATAACCAGAGCCCTTTATGTACCTAATGCTATGTGCTAGTTTGCCAAGCAACTCAGATAAGACAGTCACAGGATGCTTTGCTGAGTTGGAAGGGACCACGAGGATCCTCTAGTCCAACCCCGGCAATGCAGGAATATTTTGCCCAACATGGGGCTCAAACCCCCAACCCTGAGATTTAAGAGTCTCATGCTCTACCTACTGAGCTATTGCCCACCCATGTCAAGTGCACACCCAGGCTGGCTTCTATGCAGTGTGTTATGTGGGCATAGAATGCAGAAAGGGGCCATAGCTCAGGGGCAGAGCAACTGCTTTACACACACAAAGTCCCAGGTTCAATCCCACGTATCTCCAGTTAGGTCTGAAGTGGGAACATCCCATGCTTGAAGTCCTGGCGTGCAACTACCAGCAGTGTTGACACTACTAAGCTAGGAGGACCGGTGATCTTACACGGTATAAGGCAACTTCTGGTGCTCCTAAGTTCTGTAGTGGTGGCAAACCAAAAATTTCTGGAGTTGCTTTCACAAGGGAGGAGCCCCTGTGTAGGCGAAAGGCTTGCTATATATAGCCTAGCTATTGGGACACGGGTGGCGCTGTGGGTTAAACCACAGAGCCTACGACTTGCCGATCAGAAGGTCGGCGGTTCGAATCCCTGCAACAGGGTGAGCTCCCGTTGCTTGGTCCCTGCTCCCGCCAACCTAGCAGTTCGAAAGCACGTCAAAGTGCAAGTAGATGAATAGGTACCGCTCCAGTGGGAAGGTAAACGGCGTTTCCGTGCGCTGCTCTGGTTCGCCAGAAGCGGCTTAGTCATGCTGGCCACATGACCCGGAAGCTGTATGCCGGCTCCCTTGGCCAGTAAAGCGAGATGAGCGCCGCAACCCAGAGTCGGTCACGACTGGACCTAATGGTCAGGGGTCCCTTTACCTATTGGGAAGAAGGAAATTCATGCAACAATTAGTTTATTGTCTTACCTGTAAAGAGCTTTGAAGCTTAAGATGTTTCATGTTCCCTTTAAACCCCCCACCCCCATTTTTAAGCATTGTGTCAAGCAGTGACAGCTGATAGGGGTCTCCAAGGCAAAAGGAACCAACTGTTTTGGTGTCCTCCTAAGGTAGTTATTCTGCATGCAATGTGCTGTACCCTGAGAGACTGGCAACTGGTGTGCTATGAGGAATAAATCACGAAAGACTCCTGCGCCCAGCCACCAAGGAGGCTGTTGCACGCCTGTGTGATTTATTGCTGTCCCTTTGCCTGCTCCCAGTCATTCTTTACTCACAGCGAAGCCATAAGCTCATCCGTCTTCTACAGCTCTGTGCTGGAAATTATCTGAACGGGCGCTCTCTGGGCGCCGAGATTGCAGCAGAAGTCCCTCTCGTCCAGTATGTTGTCTCTGCATAAATCACTATTAGAGCACCGCCTTCCAAACAGCGTTGCACACCCAGAACAAAAGGGTCGTTAGCAGAGGGGCTGTAGAGGTTGTGCTTTGCAAGATTAGGCAGCAGGTGCTGGGAAAGACCCTATAGAGCTGCGGCCAGCCAGAATAGATTGTACTGGGCTAGATCAATAGTTTGAACTGGTAGAAGGCCACTTCTTCTGTTTTCATGTCCCTATGTGGGAAGGTAGTTCTTCTTGCACAACCCAGCAGGTGTTTTTTTGGGAGGATCATAGAATCATAGTTGGAAGAGACCCTGAGGTTCATCTAGGCCAACCCCCTGCAATGCAGGAATATGCAGCTGTCCTATACGGGGTTTGAACCTGCTACCTTGGCATTATTAGCACCATGCTCTAACCAACTGAGCTGTAAGGTGGTGTAAGAAAAGTGAAGAGTACCTCTCAATTTCTTCTTCTTCTTCTTTGAAAAACTACCCATTGGGAGTGTTACTACTGAGCTGAATCCTAGAACAATAGGATCCAGAATGCAGCAGTCCGATTGGTCCGCAGGAGCCACCCAATCCAGTTCCAGGTGCAAGTGAATCAGTGACCTGATTGGCCTGCAGGAACAGCCAATCAGACTTCTGGAGGAGGTGAATCTGCAACCTGATTGACCTACAGGAGCAGCCCGGAATTAGCCAATCATGCAGGGCCCATTGTGTAAATAATGTATATGTAGCTAGACGTTTTGGGGAAAGATTCATTCTTTGCTACTATGAGCTGAATAAAGAGCATGAAATTCACACTCAACTCTGAGTATATTTCAGGGGGAAAGTGTCCTAAGTTTTAGAGGACGCAACCGGTAGAAAAATAAGTGGTCCGCCATGACCGGCAGCTATTCTCAAGTGGTCCATGTGGGGGAAAGAGTATGGGAACCAGTAATCTAGGGTGCATTCACAATTAAACATTTCCACCCCTCCAGTTACTTAACCAAGGCTTTCTGCCATTCTATGGGTCTGTACTGAGAATTGCTAAATTGGAATCTCCATTCAGCCACAAACTTGCAATTGAAGAATAGTGGCAGAGAGATTACTCTACCAACGGCACACGTACAAATTTGTGTTAAGCCGTGGGTCTCAGGTTTTGAGAAGAGTCCCTTGGCAGGGGCATACAAGACACCACACCTTGGGGAAAGGGAGTGCAAATTTCCAGGAAGGAAGAGGTTCCAGAGGGAGGCAATTTGGAGACAAACTCTCTTTGCGGCATCATTTAACTCTGCAATCAGCCAAAACGCTCCGTTAGCCAAGCTAGCTGCAGATGAGCAGATAGGGAGATAGGACTCATCTCTTGGGCCAGCTCATCCGTTGCAAAGGATTTAACTCTTATTAGGACATTAATCCATATTATCTTTACAAGGCCAAGCAAAATATTACAAGATGCTGTGCAAGCTTTCACGTTCTCCATAACTCTTATTTGGGGTTGCTGGTAAACAAAGAGGAGAGGAGAGGAAGGAACTTGCTGTTGCTAAGTTCTGGAGATCTGTAAGCACAAATTTATTAGCAGTTGGGTTTACATTGCTTGGGAACCGAATTCTTATGGAAAAATCAACTGGCAAAGATACATTGACAAAGCAGCAATGAAAATTCAGGTAGGTTTTCTGCAGCTTGCTCCAGTTTTACATCATAAACACTTTAAAACAACATGAGCACAGACCACCTGCTTCTTCTGAGGAAATGGAAATACACTTTTTCTGAAAGAGGGAAATTGTTTGTATTATACTGACTAATTTGTTTGACAAGATGCTGCACTCTTTGAGGGGCATTCTGTTTGTTATATCTCTCTGTGTATAATTTATTAATTGATTATAATTATTATTATTTATTCAATTTATATACCACCCTTTTTCAGAAGATCCCAGGGCGGTGTACAACATTAAAAACACATTACAGAACATCAATGGTAAAATAATAATAAAGACAGACAACCTATCATACATATTAAAAGTAAGGCGAATGGCAGAGATTTACAGTTAAGGAACGATAAATGTATTTGCCAGGTATGGTTGCAACTCAGGTTGCTAAGAATGTCGTCTGCGCATTTCCCTACAAAACGTTGATCATTTCCCCTACATAGGCAGTTATATTTCTACAAGGGCTGACATGGATGCCAAAATCCAGCATCATCTGAGCTCTGGGAGCGCAGCGTTCTCCTGATGGAAGTGCAGAGTGTTTGAGGACCGGGACATTCGCAGGGAAACCAAAATGCTTGTTTACAAAGCTATTGTCCTACCAATATTACTGTATGCTTGTGAAACATGGACCACTTATAAACGCCATCTCCAACTCCTCAAAAGATTCCATTAATGGTGTTTCCGAAAATTTTTACCCACCACTTGGGAAGACAGGTGAACAAATGTCAAGAAGAAGCAAAGATCACCAGTGTTGAAGCAATGATTCTTCAACATCAACTTTGTTGGACTGGTCATGTGGTTCAGATGTCTGATTATCATCTTCCAAAGCAACTACTCTATTCCAAACTTGAGAATGGAAAACGAAATGCCAGTGGACAACAAAATAGGTTTAAAGATACTCTCAAGGCAAATCTTTAAAAATGCAGTATAAGCATGGATAATTGGGAAACACTGGCCTCCCGCTGGAGAATAGCCTCTCCCAAAGGTGTCGTGGACTTTGAAGACGCTCAAACTCAGGACGAAAGGGAGAAACGCGATGAGAGGAAGGCACACTTGGCAAACCCTCGCTGTGAACAACTCCTGCCCGGAAACCTATGTCCCCACTGTGGAAGGGTATGCGGATCCAGAATTGGCCTCCACAGTCACTTACAGACACACTGTTAAGACCATATCACAATCTTACTCAGTTATGAGTGATCACCAAAGAAGAAGAAGTTCATGAATTCTTTCTCCAGGCCAAAACAGAGCCTCCTTGTCAGGTGCAGGCTACTAGCAGAAAAGCTAGATTACAAGGGTTTTGTGTTATGGAGAATCAAGGCAATCTTAACAAAAAGAAAGTGGGGGTTAATTTAAGGTGGTGTGCTAAACAGAAAAACTAACAGAATCTGTTAGCAGTGCTTCTTCAGAGAAAGGGGATCCCATAGGCTTCTGGAATATGCTGGACTACAACTCCCATCGTGCATGGCTATTGGCCACACTGGCTGGGGATGATGGGAGTTGGGAGTCCAACAGCCGTTGGCGGAATACCTCATAGAATGAAGTCCCATCTCCAGATACCCCACATTTCCTGCATCACAGGGGGTTAGAATAGATGCCTCTTGGATTCCCTTCCACCTCTACAAGTCTGTGATTCTACGAAATATCCTCTTCCTTCAGGCTAGGATCGCACTGCTGAATGGCCGACTTTGGCATTCAGCTTGATAAAGCTGGTGTTTTCATTAAAGGGTTTAATCTGGAATGCATCCCCAATGTTTGCATGAGTCGCAATGGTGGGGGAACCCATAGCATATCAACCAGTCTGAAGACATTAGTATTGCAATCACCGGCTGCATCTGTGCAGGCCTGGCCTCTTGTACTCGTTTCCCATGTGCGGGAAGACAGCCAAGACAAATTGGATTCGTTTGATAACGTTCAGACTGGACCAGCTGCTACTGCATGAGCATAAAGGCCTAAGCCAAGATGGCGGCATTCTATCTCCTGTGTGAGAGGAAGGAAGACTCTGAATGCCAGTTGGTGGTGCTTCGATTTATTACATTTATATGCCGATTTCCATTCAAATGGGTCTCAAAGTGGCTTACAAGCAATAAATAACAATAACATGCTGGCTAGAACATAACAGAACGTCACAAATACAGAATAAACTAAATCATCAGTAAAACAATTGCAGTCTATAAAGCACAAAGCAACAACTTAAACAATAAGCCATATTATATTATTAACAAATCAATTCAGCATTTATAATCTATAACACAGAGGTCAGCAAACTTTTTCAGCAGGGGGGCAGTCCATGGTCCCTCAGACCTTGTCGGGGGCCGGACTATATTGGAGTGGGTGGGCGGGAATTAACGAATTCCTATGCCCCACAAATAACCCAGAGATGCATTTTAAATAAAAGGACACATTCTACTCATGTAAAAACACGCTGATTCCCAGACTGTCCACGGGCTGGATTTAGAAGGCAATTGGGCTGGATCCGGCCCCCAGGCCTTAGTTTGCCTACCCATGCTATAAAACAATATTAACCTTTAGCCAGATCCAGCAGGGCTTCTTATGTTGTTGACAATGGAGTGTGCCTCGGGGGGTGAAGTCAAACTGCTGCGTTAGGAGACCAGTTTGGGGCACAAGCCTGGGCAGTGTATATTTAGTCCTGGGCTGCCCAGAGGACAAGACCTGCCTCTCAGCGCTCGTGGTGTGGTCCAAAGGAAAGCAGAGCAGTATGTTTGGCACCAGCTTGGCTGTAGCAGTTGCAGGAAGGAGACACACAAGGCACCATCCATCCATCCATCTTAGGGACTCCATTCTGGATTTGTGGAGGGTTTAATCCTTAGCCTTTTCGTCTCTCCAATATGTCCCCCAAGGCAGCGGAGGTTTAGGATCAGAGTCTTCCTTCCCAGGTTGACGAGCCCCATGTGCCTCTTGTTCATAAACACCCCATCAGAATCCCCAAATGCTTGTGTAAGCCGCATCTCCCATTAGCCCTGGTCACCGGGGTTTCCTGGTTGGAGCAGATGGGAGTTGGAGTCCCACAACACCTGCAGGGCCACAGGCTCTGCATCCTTGACCTCATGGATGTTCTAAACCAGGCTCCTCCAGTCTGATGTTGTCCAGATGTTGAGGACTACAAACCCCATCAGCCCCGGCCAGCATGCCCAATAGACAAGGATTCTGGTGGCTGTCGGGAGTCTGCAAAATCAAGAGGGCACCCCTGCAGGTGTGGAAAAACGCCTGGAGGTGAAGAATAACAGGACAGGTACCCAGACTTGTCTCAAACAGATACAGTGGGCAGTCATGGGATAGAGCACTGGCTGCCAATTAGTTTCCGGGCCCAGTTCAAAGCGCTGGTTTTGACCTATAAGGACTTACACAGCTCAGGAGCTCAATACCTTAAGGAACGTCTGTCTCCATTTGAACCAACCTGAACACTGAGTTTGTAATCTCTATATCCCCACCTCCTTGAGAGGTTTGGAGGGTGGCAGCATGAGACAGGGCCTTTTCTGTAGTGGCTCCCCAACTATGGAACACTCTCCCCAGAGATGAAAATATTCCTCTTTACCCAGGCGTTCAGTTACTGAATAATCTATCGCCTGTTAAATGTGCGAGAGACTGTTATTATGATTACATGGTTATTATGATGTGTATTATGTTTTCATTATTATGCTGAGTAAATTATGTTCTTAATGTTGTACACCGCCCTGGGACCTTTGGATAAAGGGAGGTATATAAATTGAATAAATATTGTAGTAACCTGGCTGCACTATAAAAGCTGGTTCACACATTCGTGTTTGCTAGCTGATGAAAATACAGTAAGGCACAGTAACTTGTAGATGTGAATGGGGCCATCATTGCTCTGACACAAGGGAGGCAGTGCTCATACCCTGAACCATTACAAACACCCCCATGTTTGAGGGGAGGGGAAGGCGCTACCTCTGCGTGGAGAAGGTGTCAGCTTCGATCCTCGGAAGAAATAGTTTTGCTTTTTTTTTTTACAAAGGATCCGGTATGAGACGACGGGAAAGGCTCTCCGCCCAGACCCTGGAGAGCCATATGGGGGCTTCAAACGGACACACAGCACTTCCCTCCAGCGGCCTCAGAGAAAACAACCGACGCGCGTGCGAACGTGTGAACCTGCGCCCTTGCTGCACTATGCGTAAGAGAAGCGCGCGTTTGCAGGACATGCGTTATGGGAAACGTTTCCATCTTTCCACGCAGCAGCGACACCTGCATGTTTCCAGGGCACGCAGGTCTGGTTCGTCACCTATACGCTAGTTTCTTGGCGGGGGAGCCGACCCGGCGTCTGTTAATCCGAATTAAGGACCGGGGGTGGGCGGCACTTTTCCTCCTGCCTTTGCCGCGACCCGATCCTGGGCGGGGAGCTTCGCCTTGGCGCGCCGAGGGGGCGCCCGAAGGACGGCTCCCCGCCTCCTCTCCCCTCCCCGCGGCCGTCCAGTGGGCGGATCTCGGCGGCGCCGCGGCAGGAGGAGAGCGCGAGCGGCGGGCGGGCTGGCGGGCGGGCAGGCAGGACGGCAGCGCGGGCGAGGCGCGGGGTGCGGCGGCCGGAGCGCAAGGTGAGCCTGGCGGGGCAAGCGATCGCCCCGGGGAAGGGGTTGCACATTGCCAAGGCGGGAGCGGGGATGCAGATCCGGAGCGGGCAGGCAGGCAGGCGAGCACCGAGGCAGCAAGCGCGGAATCCAGCGGGCAGCAGCTGCAGCAAATGCCCGGGGGTGCATCGCGCACGGCGGCTGCCCGGGAGTGCCAAGCGCCCGGGAGGAAGAGGGGCAGGACGGGCCAGCAGCCGCAGGCAGCCCCCACCGGTGCAATGAGGGGGAGCGCGCGGCGTGCAGAGCCGCGGAGGCGTGCAGCAGCAGCGTGCGCGCTGGGGGCTTGGCGGTGGGGCTGTGCGCGCCGGGCGCCTTGCAAGCGCGAGGCTTTTGCAGCTGCACCAGGGCAGCGCGCCCGCTTGCTCTGCAAAGAGAGGCGCCCCTCGAAGCTGCAAGGCGCGCCCGCTCCCAGGCTCCGCAGCCGGGATGAGGATCGCCTGAGCGCCAGCAACGACGAGGTGCAGGTAGTTGCAGGTTCCCCTTAAATGATAGGCAGTGGCGGGGGGGAGTGATTAAAAAAAGAGAGAGCGGTGCATGGCCCAAGGCTGGACCTCCGCGTAAGCCGCTTGTTAGAGATCTCGACGATTAAGCGGCATACAAATTTTTCAAAAGGGATATGTGCAAATCTTCGCGCGGTCAACCTGAGCATGGTCCCTTGGGGCAAAGCGAAGGGCTCCTTCTCAGCCTCAGTGACTTGTCTGTAGAATGGGTGCATCGGGGATCTCTTGCACGGTGGTTTGGAAAGGTCTTGCTGGTTCCCGGAGTCGGTGCTGGCGGCTTCAATCCTTTGTCTGAAGAACAGGTGGAATTGTAGACTGGCACACTTTCTGTGAATCGAGAGTCAGCAGTCCTGACTGCAGGTATCCGGGGCTACCTTTACGATGTATCTTTAAAATAAAATAAAAAATCCCACTTAATGGATGCCTGCAAAAATGCTGGGTTTGCAGTACAGAAACTACCTTGTAGGGGCTTTTTGCTCTTGTGAGTGGCATCAGATTTTTGCTAATCAAATTTGCATGCTATTAGATACATTAGAAATGCACAAGGCAGATTGCGTTTTGCAGGGTTTGGCTAATTGATTTAAAAGGTTATCCGGCTTAACCGAGTGTCAATTTTTAAAATATATGTATAATATACCCATATTGTGGTGCCTGGCAGGTAGCAGCTTAGAATGTGCCCCCCCCTTTTTCTTGAATAGAGGAAAGAATGCTTTCAGTGGAACTTGATGTGACAGGTGGAAATCATTTTTTATCCTGGCCTTTAACACCTGCGATAGGTGTTCCCACCCTATTCCTGTGACTGTAATTTGTTTTAACTGTTTTCAATACCCTTTTTTTAAAAAAACACCTTCCAAACTATTGTTCATTCATTTGCAAATAAATATTTATTTATGTGTTGTTTATGTGTTGTTTTTACCTGTATGGGCCTATGGCCGTAATAAATATTGTTTGTTTGTTTGCAAATAAATACCAATGTAATCAGATAACGAAGTAGTAGGATCGACTAACATTTCTTTCACCCTGGGGTTGTGCTTGCAGAAATATATACAATAATGGCTGTCACTGCAACTCCCCCTTTCTCTCAGTGCAAGGACTGCTAAAAATGTTCTTTGCACTATATGGCTTCATTCTGTGCTCTGGCTTTCTTCTCTGCCGCTGGCTGCCTTTTTTTTTTTTTGCAGCTGGCTCTGTGTACCGAATTTCGATCAAGACATGCAAAGAACTTCCCCAGTGGTCGTGTAGAATGGGTGGAGGTACATAACATTGTTGTTTAGTCATGTCTGACTCTTTGTGACCCCACGGACTAGAGCACGCCAGGCACTCCTGTCTTCCACTGCCTCCCGCAGTTTGTTCAAACTCATGTTTGTGGCTTCGAGAACACTGTCCAACCATCTCATCCTCTGTCGTCCCCTTCTCCTTGTGCCCTCCATCTTTCCCAACATCAGGGCTTTTCCAGGGAGTCTTCTCTTCTCATGAAGTGGCCAAAGTATTGGAGCCTCAGCTTCAGGATCTGTCCTTCCAGTGAGCACTGCGGGCTGATTTCCTTCAGAATGGATAGGTTTGATCTTCTTGCAGTCCATGGGACTCTCAAGAGTCTCCTCCAGCACCATAATTCAGAAGCATCAATTCTTCGGTGATCAGCCTTCTTTATGGTCACCTTCCTTCAGTCCAGCTCTCACTTCCATACATCACTACTGGGAAAACCATAGCTTTAACTATATGGACCTTTGTTGGCAAGGTGATGTCTCTGCTTTTTAACATTGGGCACCTTTAATGATGCAGTGTCAGACTAGGACCTGGGAGACCAGGGTTCAAATCCTCCATTCAGCCACGAATCTCACCTTTTTGGGTCTAGTTCACACACGCATTTACATTGCTAGATTTCTCTGCGCTTGGTGGCTGTGTGAACTGGCTCCCGTTGCGAGTGGTCTTTGGGTTTGTCCCATGGCACATGCTGATCACCAGTGGAAGCTGTCGTCAGTGGCTAGGCTAATACGTAGGCATGGACCTTGCATCTTTCTCTCGCTCTCTTTTCTTTGCAAACTTCCTCGCGTTTCTGATCTTAACAAGTTCGAGTCCGACGGGGTCAAGAGCTGCTATCACAGCTCAGCCGGCTTACTCCAGGACACAGGTTCCTATTTCTGGGAACAGTCTTGAACTTTGCCATTCTAACAGAGTTGCTGCTTTCTCAAATACTATCTGCCCATGTGGAACCATTTAAATAGAGCGGGTGGAATTCAGCGCTGCGCCGTTCCACTTGTTCCGGCTTTCACAAGCAATTTCAGCTTTCCAGTGCTGTCATGGGCACTCTCCCTCCACCCAAAGAGTGAATTTCACAGGGATGGGGGAGCCTGGTTTTGAGAGCAGAAGTTTTTCCACAGGGCACCTGCCAATGGAGGTGAATCGCGCCGAGTATAAGTACCGTATTTTTTGCTCTATAAGACACACTTTTCCCCTCCTAAAAAGTAAGGGGAAATGTGTGTGCGTCTTATGGAGCGAATGCAGGCGGGAGGCTCTTCTCAGCGCTCCCTTTAAAGAGCCGCGTGGAGCGTGAGTGCGGCTCTTTGGGGCTTTTCCCCGAGGAGGGAGAAGGGGTGCCCTGGCTTCTGGGATTCAGAATTTTCCCCCCTTGTTTTCCTCTTCCAAAAACTAGGTGCGTCTTATAGGGCGAAAAATACAGTGATTGGTTTCATATGGTGCCTCTTTAGAGCTAGGCATGGTGGTTAGAATACCAGACTCAGTCTGTGGAGAGGAGGAGGAGAGCCGGTGTGGTGTAGTGGATAAGAGCAGTAGTCTCGTAATCTTGGGAACCAGGTTTGCATCTCCGCTCCTCCACCTGCAGCTGCTGGGTGACCTTGGGCCAGTCACACTGAAGTCTCTCAGACCCACTCATCTCACAGAGCGTTTGTTGTGGGGGAGGAAGGGAAAGGAGAATGTTGGCCGCTTTGAGACTCCTTAAAGGGAGTGAAAGGTGGGATATCAAATCCAAACTCTTCTTTTTCTTCTTCTTCTTCAAATCCCCACTAAGCCAGGACTGGGTGACCTTGAGCCAGTCACCAGCCTACCTCAAAGTTTTGTTGTAAAGGTAAGTTGGGGGATGTGGGTGGCGCTGTGGTCTAAACCACTGAGGCTCTTGGGCTTGCCAATCAGAAGGTCGGCAGTTTGAGTCCCCACGATGGAGTGAGCTCCGGTTGCTCTGTCCCAGCTACTGCCAACCTAGCAGTTTGAAAGCACGTCAGCGCAAGTAGATAAATAGGTACCGCTGCTGCGGGAAGGTAAACAGCATTTCCATGCACTCTGACATCCATCACAGTGTTTGGTTTCACCAGAAGCAGTTTAATCATGCTGGCCACAAGAACCAGAAAGCTGTCTGTGGACAAATGCTGGCTCCCTCGGCCTAAAAGCGAGGTGAGTGCTGCAACCCCAGAGTCGCCTTTGACTCGACTTAGCCGTCCAGGGGTCCTTTACCTTTTACCTAAGTGGGGGGTGGAAATACAGGTAGTAATAATATTTAGGTTTATACAGCACAACAAGCTTCAGGTCATTGGTGGCTTGCCACAAACTAGTCCAGGGCTGAAATCTTTTTCATGCACAAACTACACATGTATAGTTGGTTGCATGGACTTTCCAAACGGACTTGGGTTTTTACAGAAAGGAGGTCATAGACAGACGAACTTCTGTTGCAGCAAATCTTCATAGAATCATAGTATCGTAGAGTTGGAAGCAGGGTGGATAAAAATCAAGGTTTGTTTGTTTTTTTTAAACCAAACTAACATATTTATTTAAATCAGATTTTTTTATTTAAATCAGATTTTAAAAATGTAAATACTTTTTAAAATTTAAATCAGATTTTAAAAATAAAATGCTTTTGGAGGAAATATCTTTCTAAAGATTTTCTATTTAAGTTACATTATAGTGCAAATGCTATTCATCAGGACATAAGGATTTGTTTAAGTTTTTCATGTGTGCTAAAACTCAGTCTAAGTTGTTGGGTTTTTTAAAAAGATTGTTTAACCACATCAGTTAACAAGCATGGATACATATGCTATAATGTTATTGTTTTAGTTAAATAAATTGTTTAAATTGCTATGAAGGAAATGATTATTTTTCTCGTTCCAATAAAGTACAGCAGAACAGTTGTCAAAATATAAACAGTTCACTTATTAAACCTCACCATAATTTCATCATTATTGGTCTATGTATTTCTAAGAGTATCACCAAATCAGTAATTTTTGATAGAACTGTAGAAACAACTCTGAAAATTTATTATTCCAAAAATGAAACCTTCATCTAGTTGTAAATATTAAGATGATACCAGCAAGAATGAGTCTTTCTGTAAAAAAGAAAAGAAAAAAGATTTAAATCAAGTCTTACAGACTAGTTATTTAAATCATTAGTCAGTAAGACGTGATTTAAATCATTTTTTAAAAACAGATAGACTCATTCTTGCTGGTATAATAATACTAATAATTTATTATTTGTACCCCGCCCATCTGGCTGGGTTTCCCCAGCCACTCTGGGCGGCTTCCAACAAAGATGAAAGATACACTAAAATGTCACATATTAAAAACTTCCCTGAACAGGGCTGCCTTCAGATGTCTTCTGAATGTCAGGTAGATGTTTATCGCTTTGACATCTGATGGGAGGGCGTTCCACAGGGCGGGCGCCACTACCGAGAAGGCCCTCTGCCTGGTTCCCTGCAACTTGGCCTCTCGCAGTGAGGGAACCGCCAGAAGGCCCTCGGAGCTGGACCTCAGTGTCCGGGCAGAACGATGGGGGTGGAGACGCTCCTTCAGATATACTGGACCAAGGCCATTTAGGGCTTTAAAGGTCAGCACCAACACTTTGAATTGTGCTCGGAAACGTACTGGGAGCCAATGTAGGTCTTTCAAGACCGGTGTTATATGGTCTCGGCGGCCGCTCCCAGTCACCAGTCTAGCTGCCGCATGCTGGATTAGTTGTAGTTTCCGGGTCACCTTCAAAGGTAGCCCCACGTAGAGTGCATTGCAGTAGTATCACCTTAATAGTTGGTTAAACATTTGGTTAAACACTTAAGATGTGGTTAAACATTTCAAATCCACCCTGGTTGGAAGGGACCCATAGGGGTCATCTAGTCCAACCCCCTGCAATGCAGGAATCTCAGCTAAAGCATCCATGGCAGATAACCATCCAACCTCTGCTCAGTGTTGAAGCTCCTCTAAGTCACCGCTAGCGAATGTGCGCAGCTATCCTTGGAGTCCACTGGCCTGATCTGAAGGCAGGAGAAATGTTTAGATGGGGCATCTTGTTTTACTGCAGCCACCCACAACGTGTGGATATCGTTGTCTTCCAGACTCCCATCAGGCCTTGCCAATGGGCAAGGATGATGGGAGTTGTAGTCCCAAGAGGGTGTCAGATATCGCCAGACCATGGTTCCATCTGCCGCAGCCCTCTCTGCTCCCTGAGAGAGGTCTGAGGTGCAGGATCCTTCCCCAAACAGCTCCAATAGAGCCCTTCAACTAGAGGCGCCAGGTGTGGAAGTTGAAGTACTCTACATGCCAAGCATGTGCTCTGGGCCAGGAGTCCTCTGGCTGTTAGACAGCTGTTAAAACAGCTGCTCTAAACCAGCATTTGAGGTTGGTGTACCAAAGGCTTAGCTCCCTTTATTCCTGCATTACAGGGGTTTGGACTAGATGGCGGCTTGAGATTACTTCCAACTCTACAATTCTATGATTTAAAATGTTTTTTCTGCCCCCCCCCCCTAATAATAATTATTAAATTTCATACAAAGACATAACTTAAACATAACAGAAAAAGAAATAAACAATAATAAAAGAAAAAAGATAATAGAGAAAATAAAATATTGCAAACCTCCCATATACCACCACATACATAAATACAATAAGACTTAAAAATTAATTAGTTGAACTTCATAAACATATTACTTGACTTCCTCTAATCTCTTCCAACTGAATTTCCTTGTAATTGAATGTAGCATTTTCCAATATCATTATTCCATATAACAATATTCCGGTTATAATCAAATTTCCTAACTTTTCGTATCCTTCTGTTTCTTATTTATTTATTTAATCCTAATTTAACCCTAGGCCTAATTAGTTCTTTCAAGAAATTACAAATCTTTAATATTAAAATATTTATTCAAATAGTCTTTAAATTTCTTCCAGTCTTCTTGATATTCCTCTGCTTTCTGGTCGCGGATTCTCCCGATGAGATCAGCCAGCTCCATAAAGTCCATCATCTTCATCTGCCATTCTTCTACCGTTGGTAATTCTTGTGTTTTCCATTTTTTGGCTATTAAAATCCGTGCAGCAGTTGTGGCATACAAAAATACTTTTACATCTCTTTTGAGCAATTTAGAACCTATTATTCCAAGGAGAAAGGCTTCTGGTTTCTTCATAAATGTATATTTCATCATTTTTTAAAATTCATTATAAGTTTTTCCCCAGACGTCTTTTACCTTTTTTTTTTAAGAGTGACTTTTCCTCTTGCAATGTGCTTGCAATTTTTAAAAATAATAATAATAACAAATGAAAAGGGGGGATGGGGTGGGCATCCAGGAATTGTTATTATTTGATTCCACCCACCACTGAACCCAGTGGTGTTTCCATTTCATGTATACATGCAGAACCTGGGAATCTAACCCTCCACACAAGTGGGTAGACGCCTGTGCTGTTGCTATCACGAATTATTTGTAAGGGCACAGTGATCTCAACGAAAGCTCTTAGAGTGAGTAATCGGATGTTTGGGATGAGCCTGAGGCTTTGCTGCAAATCTTGGTTCTTGGTGCTGTGAATCTTGGCGGAAAACTCTCCCTCCTTCCTTCCACCCACTTTTAGAAGTACAGTGGTACCTCGGGGTACTTAATTCGTCCCGGAGGTCCGTTCTTAACCTGAAACTGTTCTTAAACTGAAGCACTACTTTAGCTAATGGGGCCTCCCGCTGCCACCACCATGCGATTTCTGTTCTCATCCTGAAGCAAAGTTCTTAACCTGAAGCAATATTTCTAGGTTAGCAGAGTCTGTAACCTGAAGCATATGTAACCTGAAGCGTATGTAACCCAAGGTACCACTGTATCACAATGGCATTTGCGGTTGAAGGGCTTCACCCGTAGGTAGCGCCCGCGAAATGCTGAAGACATGTGCTTGGCGATTTATGCTGCAGTTGCTATGGAAAGGGAAGGCAAGACTATAAATAAACATCCCTCGTGCAGCGCAGCTCGCATTTTTGAAGAAGAAAGCCGTGGGTGCTAGCAAGAAAGCGCCTACATGATGTTTGTGTCGCAAACGGGACTTGGGTTCCCACGAAGTAGACATCCCTTCCTGTCCACGGCACCACGGCCTATTTTTTTTTTGCAGAACCTGAGCTTTCTTCAGGAGTTTGTTGATGGTGGGGATGACTCGTCCTCTCTGCTGCGGAGGGCCTTCTCGGTAGTGGTGCCCGCCTTGTGAAACGCCCTTCTGTCAAATATAAAACAGATAAATGACTACAGTGGACCCACCGGATACGAATTAAATTTGTTCTGGGGGTCCATCCACATGCCGAAAAGTCCGGAGGCAGAAGCGCTGCTTCTGTACGCGCGACACGCAGAGCACTTCTGCACATGTGCGCATGGCAAAACGCGGATGTCAGAGCTGCCCCGAGGTCCCAGCTCACAGAGGACCAACGCCAGGTCGTCGTTATATACAAAAGTCTTTATTGAAGTTCAGTTTCCATTTTAAAGCCGTAGCGCGCAGCTCTACGTCTTAAACCCTAGACCGCCGAAGTTCCGTCTGAATCTCCTCCCCCCGACACCAGTTTAAGATTCTAGCCCTGCTCCACCTCTTCCTCTGCTCTCTCCTCCTCTGGGTCCTCCTGTCCGCTGAGGCATTCCCCTTTCTGGACTCTTCTGACGCTGAGTCGCTTGACTCCTCCCCCTGCCTCCGGCGGGCTTTAGGACCTGGTTCCCAATCCTCGTTCTCTGCTGTCCCGCGTGCCTGTACATTTGAACTTGGCTCTCGCGCCAACCCAGTGACCTTCCTCCTGACCGTTACACTGCTTCCGTCACTGCTTCCCTCTTCCGGGATGCTGGCTGGACCTGACCTCCCCTCCGTTGCCTGACTCTCCGATGGAGGCGTGGTCAGCCCTGACTCATCTTCTTTCCCTGCTGGGGGAGACGCGGGCCCCGATACCTGGGACTCTTTCCCCCCACTATGCTCTGGTGGGAAGCTGGTCCTGATCTCCAACTGCTGCTCTGGGAGTCCCCGCTGGCCCCTTGCTTCTGGAGTGTCCCCCTTGGGACCCCCCTTGCCCTGGCCACCGGCGCCCCCTTCTGTGAATCTTCCGATTCGCTGGAGAGGCTCATGGAATCTCTCGGGCCACTGTCATCTTCTCCTACGCTGCCCTCAGATTCTTCCCCTTCGCTCCATTTCCTCCCTTCCCTGTGCTTCTGCTCCTGAGCCCCTGACAGCGGAAGTATACACTTCCAGGTTTGCAGCATTCGTAGCCCGAAAACCACGTATCCAGAGTGGTCCGTAACTAGAGGGTCTACTGTATGTGACTTTTAGAAGACATCTGAAGGCAGCCTTGTATAGGAGAGTTTTTAAGGTTTGATGCTTTATTATGTTTTTATATCTGTTGGAAGCTGGAGTCAGGGTTCGATGCAATTCTCCACAAGATAAGTCATCTGAACTAGTCAGATGTTTAACTGATCATCAAAATGGCAACTGGACATTCCATTTTGGCCACTGTAACTTTGGTTTAATGCCTTTGGATGCCTTGCTTATACAGTTGTACCTTGGTTTTCGAACAGCTTCGTTCTCAAACGTTTTGGCTCCTGGACGTCGCAAACCCGGAAGTAACTATTCTGGTTTGAGAACTATTTTTGGAATCCGAACGTCCAATGGGGCTTCCGTGGCTTCTGATTGGCTGCAGAAGCTTCCTGCTGCCAATCAGAAGCCACGCTTTGGTTTCCGAACGTTTTAGAAGTTGACCGAACTTCCAGAACGGTTTGCATTCGACTTCCAAGGTACGACTGTATATCTGAGGTATGACTGTATATCTCCTCCACTGTATTTTCTGTTTACGGCTGCATTCAAGAGATGTAAAACTTGGGGCCCCTACAGTCAAACCCAATACCTGCCTACAAAGGTAGTTAAATATAAATAAAAAATAAAATAAAGCACTTCTCCCTCCCCTCCCTTGCAAAGCAGTCTGATTTTTTTGGAGCATTAATTTGTGTGGGCACCCTGAGTACAGTGCAATATTACTTTCCCCCATTTTTCTTTCTCTCCCCCCCCCCTTGCAGGTGCCCACAAAGCAATCCCATCAATGAGGAAAGTTGTTGCGTTTTATAACCCGAGGGATGCTAATTGGAAAATGGACCAAAAGGCAATAAGAAGCAGACTTAGAAGGAGACAGGGATGCCTCTCCCTGAACCAGTTTATGAAGATGGCCTTCTTTGTAGTCGCTTGCATGCAAAACCCCTGATTGGGAAAAGGCACGTATATTTGCAAGTGGATGTTGTCTCCCGGGGCTGCCGTTAATGGAGCAGGGCCAGTCTCTGTGATTATCCAAAATCTATTTTAAACTATTAAAGCGCCAAGCTTCTGATGAAAGAGTATCGCCCATCGCACCGAGAGATGATTAAAATTGATGCTCAGAGGCGTCGGGCAGAGAGTTCTTCAGTAAGATACATGGAAGGGGGTAAAAACACCCTGCTGTCAAAAAAAGAAAAATCTCACTCTTTTAAAAAACAAAAACACTAAGCGAAAGAGAAAGCTGCCTTCAGGTGTCCATCAAAAGATGTTTTTGTAAAAAATAGAATAAAATAGATAGGTCATCTTGAGGTCGTGAGAAGACATCTCAAGGGATGGTTTGTTGAGTTTGATAACAGCATATCAGCGCTGCAGATGCAAACAGTCGTCTCCTCTCTGCAGGGAATTGTGGTTCTAAGGATTTTGTCACTTCCCAAACTACAATTCCAAGTATTCACAACTGCTATAAAACTGATACGTTTGTGGTGTGGATCTGCCATAAGGATGCCTTTCCTCTGAAACGATAGCTAAGGGACAGGGATTTAAGAATGGAGGATGCAACGAAAGAAATTCAGACAGAGAGTATGCAAGAACCGGAAGCCTCAAATGCGGAAAAGCCTTTCCTTCCACACGAGAGCCCGGCCCAAAAGGCCTCCGCAATTTGCTTTAAGAAAAGGAAGAAGTCCTACACAACAGAGAAAGACGAGGATCGTGAATCTGTAACCCGAAAGGCTACAAACCAGCTCTCCAACTCTGGGCAAAGCCAAATGGAGGCTTCAGATCTATCGTGGACGTCCGGAGGGGCCTGGTTGTCCTTCAAGCGTCTTGTGACACTGAGGAGGAGGTCCAAATCCGCTTTGAAGAAAGAAGCACAGTCTGGTTCCCGTGTGCAGCTGGAGACGAATGTGGAAAATTCTGGCGCAAAGGAGCGCACCAGCTCCAACCATAAAATTCCCTGCCTAAGGTTCTGTAGAAGCAAGAAGTCCTGCCAGGCTGAAATAACAGAGGAGGGGGATCATGGCGAGAAAGCCAGCGAAGGGGCGAGCATTCTGGATAACAAAAGGAACAGTGAACCGGAGTCTGTGTCTGCGGAAGGTCTTCTGAACGCTGACCCCAGCGGTGCCCTTGAAAACGAGGGCGACAGGGGGGTTGTAAACAACTCTGAAGAAGTGGCTCCAGCCAGGAGAGAGGACGCTTTTTCAGAGATGAGTCCGGGTCCTGACCAGTACACAGACTTTACAGCTCAGTCAGAAATTATCCACTCCGAAACGGTCCTCAAAACAGAACAGGAGAAGCAACTCTTCCAGCTGCATCACGGAAGCCTCTACGGAGAACCTGAAGAAGTGAGAAACGAGAGGTTTGATTTTGAGGGAGAGGTGGGCTCCCTGCTTGCCCAGGACCTGCCAGAAAGCCAACCCAACATCTTGGAAGGAGAAGACTCCAAGAACTCTCCTGTCAAAGAGGCTGAGTTGGAACAATCAGGGGAGGATGCTGTGCTGGAGATGGACGGTGCCAAGGAAGGCGATTCGGTTGAAGTGATGCTGCAATGCAATCTGCCTGTGTCCGAAGACGAGGCTTCACAGGAGCCAAATTGTCCCATCCAGGAAGCAGAATCCGACGAAAACAAGCTTGCAATGCCTGGGGCGGGCATTGTGATAATGATCACAGAAGCGGAGGCCTTCCAGGAGGAAGAGGAAGAGGAACCCAGCTATAGCTGCGAAACGTTTTCCTTTCCGCAAGCCAGCAAACAGAAAGCGAAAAAGAAAACCAGCAAAGTCCCCGATTCCAGGTCAGGGAGGGAAGGCAAGATGTGTCCGCAGGCCCAGCCACCTTTGGGTGCCAATGACCAGGAGCACTGGGCTTCAGAACAATACGAGGTGCTTCTGATTGAAACGGCTGCCTCACTTGTGAAGGCGGCCATCCAGTCGTCCATCGAGCAGCTTGTGAATGAGATGGCTCTGGAGCAAAATAAACAAAACAGTTTTCTATGATAGGGTCACCGGAGCTCCCTGGTGGTCTTTGGCCGGGCCCTGCCATCAGACTTCCACAAGTACTGTAGCGGATTCTGAGCACCGGGGAAAAGGTGCAAGGGACCTGCTGTTTAAGTGGCTTGGCTGAATTTTCTGCATCAGTTGCCAAAACTACCTGTCCTCGCCTTACAGGTTAATCCAGTATTAATGCCATAGGAAGGGGGAAGGAAGTCCTACAATATTTGAACTCAGCATGAAAGACATCGGATGAAACCCCGAGTTAAATTGCAGTACTCGCTGCGATTAGCTTAATTTTGCATGTCGGTGAGACGAATGTATCATGTACGTAAAAAAAGGATTTTTGGAAGGGTGGGCCCTTTGCTGCATGGTGATGTGTTAATGGCTTGTTCTGCGTAGTAGAGCTAGGAGAGCAAGAAGCCACCTCTTCTTTCCCATGTCCATTTATTTCCCTTACTTAGAACCAAGCTGTTCGATTCCCATTATTGCCAAATGCTTGAAGAAGCCCTACGTTAATCAAATTTAACACCCGCTAAATTGCTTTTGGTTAAGTTGCTGTTAGAGGCAAGTTGTTGAACTGGGATCAATTGACAGAACAGTGAATGAAGGATGCACACGTTGAAACTGGCAAGCAAGACGTTTTTATCGGAGGTCTTGCAGAGGCCTTAAGAGCCATATTAGCAAAACTTCAGTGTTCATTTAGAAAAGTGTAACTTTCTAGAGCCTTTCGGCACTGTTTTTGCTCAGAATAAATGTTTCGTTTTCAGAGACTTGGAGCTCACTTGATCTTCCAAAGGGAAACCAAAAAGCAGCAAATCTCACTGAGTACAGATTAAAACTATCGTCAAATATCAGGTGGTGTAAGGGATCGGAAATAAGACTCCTAATGCCGTTATACAAATCTGTGACGCGGTCAGTTCTTGGAATGCAATATGCAATTCTGGTTGCCGTACCTGAACCAAGGATATTTTAGAGCTTGTAGAAGAGGGCAGCCAAAATGATAATGGAGGTGCAGTATGTTTCCTAGGCAGAAATGCTGCAACACTGGAGCCTTAAAAATATATATATTTAAAGAGTAATTAAACTGTTCCTCCTAAGGCTTGGTTTCTAGACCCTTGATCATTTTGGTCGCCCTCCTCGGCACATTTTCCAGCTCGTCAATATCCTTCTTAAACTGTGGCACGCAGAACTAAACACTTGTTGTTGTTTAGTCGTTTAGTCGTGTCTGACTCTTCGTGGCCACCTGGACCAGAGCACGCCAGGCACTCCTGTCTTCCACTGCCTCCAGCAGTTTGGTCAAACTCATGCTGGTAGCTTCGATAACACTGTCCAACCATCTCGTCGTCTGCCGTCTCCTTCTCCTTGTGCCCTCCATCTTTCCCAACATCAGGGTCTTTTCCAGGGAGTCTTCTCTTCTCATGAGGTGGCCAAAGTATTGGAGTCTCAGCTTCACGATCTGTCCTTCCAGTGAGCACTAAACTAAGCAACTAAACACTACTGGAATGATAAAAAAGATTGGCTGGAGTGTTTTTGAGGAGATCCAGCAAACTAGGCACTGCTTTGGCGCTTAACCGTTTTCAAATGCAAGGGCTCCATCTACTCCTTAGTTTTCCTTAGGTCCACATAGGTTACTCTTGCACAAGTGCAAGAATGAATCATGCCTACCTATTTATTTCAGGAAAGGGTATATCCCTCAAGCCATTTGAGGTTCAGGAAGCCTGTGGAAAGTCCCCAGAAGAGTGTTTTTTTTTCTGGGAGGTCACCAGAGATCAAGAATGGAGAACGTTTTCAAGCTGAGGGCCACGTCTCCACGTAGGAAGGGGCCACATGTGGAGGTGGGCGGGGCCAGAGACAAAAGTGGGTGGAGGAATAACGTGACACTTAACCTTTGCTGGCTACATTCCAACCATGCAAATAATCGAGAGGCTTCTACACCTGCAGATATAGGCGACCAATAGGCATTGTCCCAGTTAAACACTTGAGGGGATGCAAAAGGTTCTGGTAGTGGTTGTTACTGTGAGATTTTGACCAGCTTCGGCCCATCTGAAGCTGAAGCTGATACAGGCTCGTCATATCTTGAGCCCAAGCAGAGCGTCGTCACACAGCAGAAGGATAAGCAGTATGTGCCACATTCTTAACTTTATTTACACTTCTATGCTGAGAGAATACAAACATGCATCTTGCCTCTGTGAGAGCAAAGAAGCAACTCCTCTCGGAAACAAAGAACACCGAGAGAACAGTGAAAAACAGGAAACCAGTGAACGTCACATCCAGTCTCCCATTCCCGTGGGAACCCAACAGTAACTCTGACTGTGGAATGCAAAACAATGTCCCGTGACTGCAGTTGCTGCTCAGTGAGGGAAATAGAAACCAACAGTTACCTGGGGACAGGTCAGGACCTAAGGGAGGGTCCTGAGGGCCAGAGAGTGGCCTAGGGGGCCACATTTAGCTGCGACAGATGTTCCTGGGGCTGCCATCAAGATAAGAGTCATTCATCCAGGATTGCTGGAGTTTTCATATAGCAGTACCTGCACATAACATTTGTGGTAAGGAATAAAAGCTCTGGGATTGTTTTCTGTAGATGCCTGTTAAACATGATGTCAATCCGGGTGAACTTGGGAGTTTGCAGCTGTTCAGACCTACACAGTCGGTCCATATGCATTGCACCGTCTCCAGAAGTTAACCAAACCTCCTGCATACATAGCAGTGGGCAATGCAAGGAGTGACCCTGAGCCTTCTTGGTGTCGATTCTAGTCGCCCCCTTCCCAAAACTGGGAGAAAAATGAAAACGGCTGCAGAGAATTGGGCAGTTCATAAAATTCACTGAAAAATTGTATTTAAAACACACAGTTCTTGATTGGCACATAATTATAGGCAAAAAGGATATTGGAAGTTGTGCAAAGGAGAACCTGAAGCTGATCTCATTTTGTCAGCACCCAAACAGTATTTAATTCAGGTCCAGTGTATGTGTTTATAAAAATCACATGGTACAGCCCTATTAAGCTGGGACCGTACCACTTCAGAATTGAGGTTAATTTTTGGTTGGGGTATTATGTACTTGATTGCTTCGGTTTCAGCCTCGGCTACTCCGATGTTTTACTTTTCTAGGTGCATGGAATACGGTTTTGGTTTTTGCTTTAAGTAATAATAATAATAATAATAATTTTTTATTTATACCCCGCCCTCCCCAGCCAAGGCCGGGCTCAGAGCAGCTTACAAGCAATAATAAAAACAAGTTGAATGATTACAACTTAAAAACAAAATTAAAATACAACATTAAAATATTACAACGTTAAAATAAAATGTAGCCTCAACGCAGGAGGAGAAGGAAAGAAAAAAAGAGAGGGAGGGAATCAAATTGGCTCCAAGCCAAAGGCCAGGCGGAACAATGTCTTACAGGCCCTGTGGAAAGAAATCAGATCCTGCAGGGCCCTGGTCTCATGAGGCAGAGTGTTCCACCAGGCTGGAGCCAGAGCCGAAAAGGCCCTGGCTCTGGTTGAAGCTAATCTAACTTCCTTAGGGCCCGGGACCACTAGGGTGTTGCTATTTATGGACCTTGAGGCTCTCTGGGGCATACCGGGAGAGGCGGTCCCATAGGTACGAGGGTCCTAGGCCATGAAGGGCTTTAAAGGTCAAAAGCAGCACCTTAAATCTGACCCTGTACTCTACCGGGAGCCAGTGCAGTTTGAAAAACACTAGGTGAATATGCTCCCATGGCAGGGACCCTGTGAGGAGCCACGCTGCAGCATTCTGCACCCGCTGGAGTTTCTGGGACATTTTCAAGGGCAGCCCCGCGTAGAGTGAATTACAGTAGTCAAGCCTGGAGATGACCATCGCATGGATCACTGTGGCCAGGTCGGGGCGGGAAAGGTAAGGGACCAACTGCTTGATGCGGCGAAGGTGGAAAAATGTTGCCTTGGCTGTTGCTGTAACCTGCGCCTCCATGGAAAGGGAGGCGTCAAGGATTACACCCAAACTCTTAACAGAAGACACTGGCACTAATTGGGCCCCCGCAAGAGAAGGGAGTTGGTCCCTCATCCCCATGCCATCCCGACCCAGCCATAGGACCTCTGTCTTTGAAGGATTTAGTTTCAGTCGGCTCCCACGAAACCATCTAGCCGCAGCTTCCAAGCATCTGGTCAGTGTGTTCGGGGCCGAGTCGGTGTGGCCATCCATCAGCAGATAGAGCTGAGTGTCATCAGCATACTGGTGACAGCCCAGCCCAAAGTTCCGGATAATCTGGGCAAGGGGGCGCATAAAGATGTTAAAAAGCATCGGGGAGAGAATTGCGCCCTGCAGCACTCCACACACCAAGGAGTGGCGCAACGACATTTCCCTCCCTAGTGCCACCCTCTGTCCCCGGCCAGAGATAAAAGAGCACAACCAGTTGGGCTATGCCCTGTATCCCCACGTCTGCGAGGCGGTGGTCCAGAAGATCATGATCGACCATGTCAAAGGCTGCTGACAAATCTAAAAGGATCAGCAGTCCTGACCCGCCTCGATCCAGTTGTCTATGGAGATCATCTGTTAGGGCAACCAGAGCCATCTCTGTCCCAAAACCAGGACGGAAACCAGACTGAAATGGATCTAAAGCCTATGTTTCCCCCAGAAACCTACCAAGCTGTTCAGCAACCGCTCTCTCAATTACCTTACCCAGATATGGAAGATTTGAAACTGGGCGGTAATTGGATAGGTCTAAGGGATCTAATGAAGTTTTCTTTAAGAGTGGACACACCACTGCTTCCTTCAGTTCCCCTGGGAATGTCCCCGTGTCAAGGGACAAATTGATAATTTCAACCAGGGGGGTCCGCGTAACATCTGGACACTCCCTAATCAGCCAAGATGGGCACGGATCAAGGAGGCAGGTGGTGGGCCTACCAACTTGGAGGAATCTATCCACATCAGCGAATGTGATAGTGAAGTGAGAGAATCCTAGAATTGTAGCATTGGAAGGGACCCTGAGGATCATCTAGTCCAACCCCCTGCAATGCAGGAATATGCAGCTGCCCTGTATGGGGATTGAACCAGCACCCTTGGCATTTTTAGCACGACGCTCTAACTAGCTGAGCTCTCCAGTCCTGCAATCCCAAATCTGCCTTCTGAAATGACACAGCCTTGGAGGTTAGAAATCCTGCACCAAGGCTAGCAACAGCCCCTTCTCTCTCCCCCAAAATAATCCATTAATGTCCCCAACTTCCTTTCCTTTAAAGAGGCTTGGTCTTTGGTGCGATCCTGTGCATGTCAGCTCAAGTTTTACGTCCAGGGTTTACTCGGGTAAGGCAGGGGACACGGCGCTGTGGGTTAAACCAGAGAGCCTAGGGCTTGCCGATCAGAAGGTCGGCGGTTCGAATCCTCGCAACAGGGTGAGCTCCTGTTGCTCGGTCCCTGCTCCTGCCAACCTAGCAGTTCGAAAGCACGTAAAAACGTCAAAGCGCAAGTAGATAAATAGGTACTGCTCTGGCGGGAAGGTAAACGGCATTTCCGTGCGCTGCTCTGGTTCGCCATAAGCGGCTTAGTCATGCTGGCCACATGACCCGGAAGCTGTACGCTGGCTCCCTCAGCCAATAAAACGAGCACCACAACCCCAGAGTCAGTTACGACTGGACCTAATGGTCAGGGGTCCTTTACCTTTTAAGGTAGGGTGGTAGATCCACATACTCTGCCCCTTTCTGCTGCTGGTGATGAGCAATTCATATTGGAGATAAATTGTTGGTTGATTTATTTCACATACCACACGGCACAGGTGTCAAACACAAGGTCCACGGGCCGAATCTGGCCCGCCAGACCTCATCATGTGGCCCGTGTAGCCGCCGCCGGCCGCCAGCCTTCACCTTTTATTCTCGCCTTTTTTTCTTTTTTTTTTGACACAAGAAAGTCGCCTCTTCAGCGCATGCACGGCAGCTTACAAGCCAGAGAACGTCTGCCCTCTAGCGGCGCCGGCTGTTCTACACTGGAAACCTCCACTTTACATGCATTCAGGAAACCCCCACTTGTTTTTATATTGAGCGCATGCCATCCTGTGATGTGATTATTCTATGTTTCTGCTTTCAGAGCTAGTTATTACTTACATTATTACAAAAAACAGTAATAATTGAATGCAGTGACAATAATTTATGATAATAAAGAGTGGACACATAGTCCTACAGATACAACCGGCCCTTTGAGGGTGACCAAACTGCTGGTGCGGCCCCCGATGAATGTTTGATGGCATGCATCACCCCTCCTTTTTTTCCTTACAGCTTTTGTCACGTATAAAGGTAAGCATGCAAGTGAGAAGGGAGCAGGGTGTGCGTGTGAAGTAATACAAAAGAAAAGGAGCTAAACAATGAAACTGAAGCTATTCCTTGCCTCTCCACTTCCATTGTGATTGCACAAAAGAGAACTGCAGAAAGAAAAACGAGGCGGCTCTGAAAGAAGCCTCAGGAAACGGCAGAGAAAAATGGAAATCAGACAGAAGGCAACATTTGCTCTCAAGCGGCTTAAAACCAATATAGACACCTTGGCCCCAATCCTTAGCAGGTGATACTATTGTTGTCTAGGGATCTGTACAGCTAGGCTGCAACATAGCAAACCTTTTCGGTTATATGTATGCAGGAAAATTGCCTAATCTAAAACAATCCATTTGGGTTTTGTGTGTGTTCCCTCCTGGGTCAATGGCTTCTCGTTTCGTTCAATTTGCTTTGGTTTTGATTACTTTAGGACACTCCCTTGCTATTTTTTTGGCGGTGCTATTTTCCGTTTTGAGTTTCACAATACGCCTCTTCGGGTGCTTTTTTTGGTCACAAACATCCCTACAAATAAATTGTGGGGAGTGCAATAGGGAACTAGTGAATTTGCAGCAAGAATTTCTGATCAGCAAGGGGGAAAGGTCCATTCTTTTTGCTTCCTCTCTTTTTCCAATTACATCCTGATCTGCAATAAGTCGGATGTGGATTTGCACTTGCATATGTGGGGCATCTTTGTTTTGAAATATTTTTACTCTGCCCTCCAGTGGAAAAGGGTTGTGTCAGGTCGATAATCTGGGACTCTGGAAATAATGCATCTTCTTTAGAGGGCAACGTGGAGTACTTGCTTCAGAATGGTGAGCTAGCCCTGTTTTTGTTTTTTTTTAAGCACTTTATTGAATAGTCACCATACTTTTAGGTTTAATACGGTACTGTATACAGGTCCTTTGGAACGGTTTTATCAATAACATATCAGTTTTTTGGAGAAAGCAACTGCCTTGTGGGGCTCTGCATCCAAAACCAGCTAACTCTTCTGCTTCTGTGTTCCACTAACCACACAGCGGAAGGAATCTATCTTCATGCTTTCTCATACACTCTGGTGCAGATAACGTTGTTCATTTCACACTCCACAACCAGCTTTCCATCTTCTATTTTTCTTTTTATTGTGGTCTCTTTGCCATCCCATTTCTGCAACTGATTGAGCGACCCATTGTCTAATGTTACAATACTCTTTACTTTCCTGTCATCTGCTGTGGTCTCATCAAACAGTTCCCCCAGTTTGAAGGAAATCTCGGTGCTCTTTAAACTGCTCTGTGTTTTGATGGTTATAACATCTCCATTGCAACTGATGATCACATTGGGCTTGGCAACACCAGCCAACTTCCTGGTGGGAAAGCCCACACCAAGTTCTTTCATATAGTCATCAAATTTTTCAGTGGAAACAAGCTTCCAAGTTCCTAAAAATTGTTCACACATGGTGTGGGATTAACTAAGTCTCCTGAGGAACTTCTTACAAGTTTAACTAAGCACCACAAAGAGCACAGCACCTCTGAGCTAGCCCTGTTGTGTTGGGGGACCCGTCTACTCATTCTGCTGAGTGGAGCTGTGGACCTCTCTGCCCTAAAAGCGCCACTGCCTAAAGGGGACAGCACAAAAGGAAGAAGGGATGAGGTGGGGAAAGGAAAACAAGACACACGGTTTGGGAGGCGGGGTTTATCAAAAAGAATCCAGCAGGAAAAGAGCGCTCAGAACTCAAGACTGCATTTCCTTGCCATTACAGTCCAAAAGAAAAGCTTTCAAGTATTTCCCACCTTCAGTAAAAACACATCTTTCTAAAAAAATAAAATAAAAATTCTTTCCCGCCTCCTCTTCATGCTCTTCTGACATGTGTTTCAAAATTCCCTCATAAATCTGAGTGACTCACCTTGTGTGTCAGAGAATTGTTGCAGAAGAACAGTGGGAGGCGTGGAGCGGGTGTGTATGTGTGGAATAACAAAAGGCCTTTTAGTGGAGTTTACAACTGGCAAGTTCACATTTTAATTTGAGAAAAGAACATTGTTTGCACTTTGCTGCCACCTGCTGGCTGATAGACAAAAGCTGGAAAGGAGGACTTTTTGCATGCATTCACATAGAAACCTGGGCCAAATCCAGAACTATGCCCCTTCCTACCACACCTCCTGCTTTGCTACATATGCCAGGCCTTTGGTCCAATTCAGCCAAACGCTTTCGGGTGTGGTTTTATGGTGAAAATCTCCTGGAAGCTGCTTTGAGACAACCTACTAAAAGGACCAAGAGCCCCTCTCCAATGCTCTGGGCAAACCAACCACGAGATCAGAGTTTTTCTACAGGAAAATAGAAAGCACAAGCCGATGGAAGATTCAGAAGATTTTGGTTTTATTCCTCAGTTTTTTGTAAAAATAAAAACAGAGCAAATAACTTAAAGGGGGCTTGGAGTCTTTGGGAGCAAACAGTTAGAGAGAATCTACAGGATGTGCTGTAACGGGGAAGAAATCTATCTTAAGCAATGTATCCAAATCCAAAGAAATGGGTCAGCAACTAATTAGTGCGATGAGAAAAAAACTCACACAGGACTATCTAAAGCTAGCAAGGGCAGAGCTTTTTATTGCACCAATCTGCTGGTAAGGTTCCATGCCCCTTTCTGGCTAAACTGGAAAACTTGTAGGGCTGGGATAGAAACAAGGAATCCTAAGAGTTGGAAGGGACCACCAGGGTCAGCTAGTCCAACCCCCCAAATGCTCAGGGTTGTGGGTTCGAGCCCCACATTGGGCAAAAGATTCCTGAATAGCCTCAGTGTTCCTATGGCATCTGCTTAGAGCGACGTGATTTCCAAGTGTTTCCCAGACAAAACTGACAGACTTGCGCCTTTTTCTCCTGAATTGGAGGAACACACCACTTACGTGTGAAAAGATTTTTCCAAGCAGTGTTGGAGAACCTCAGGCCTAGAGGGACAAATGCAGGATTCTGCACCTCTCTTGAGTGTATAGAAACATGAATTTTGAGTGGGTGGGCTGTAGACTAATTTTAACCCCGATCTTGCTCATCACTTCCTTTGCTGTCTCCGAAAGGTTCCCCAGAGGGACCAATTCTATGTGTTTCCGCAGGAGTCACTGATTTGAGACAAGCCTTGTGGACAGCAACTCATCCAGAGAGATGACAAGAGGCTTCCCCTGAGGCTGGGGAGTCTTGTAACCATTTCCGCATCACAGGTTGAACTACCCAATCACCCCTGAAGAGCAGGTGCCACAAAATCAGCCTCTCGGGTGGAAGCTCTTTGGAAGGGTGTGAGGCCAGAACGGGGAAGCCTGCAGAGATGCAGCAGGGGCAGCCGAAACTCAATCCAGGTGCAGCCCTCGAAAGTGGCTTCAGGGCACGACTGCTCCTGGCCACTTTATGTTACTCTTTCTATCCACTGGCGATAGCCCTATATAACAAACTCTACAGAATATTCCATCTGCAAGAATGCTGGGGCTAGCACAAAATGTGTTGTTATGTGAACACATGAAACTGACTTAGAGGGAATGAGACCTCTGGCCCTGATAGCTGTTTTCCTCGGTCTCTGAAAGGGATATTTCCTGGGTCTGAAATATAGTCCAGGGCAAGCAGGATCCACTGGAGGGACATTGCCAGAGAACCACTGTCAAAGGGGCTCATCACAGAGCAGGGTTTCCCAAACTTGTGCCTCCAGCTGTTTTTGGACTACAATTCCCAACATCCCTGACCTGCTTGCTAAGGATGATGTGAGTTGTAGTCCAAAAACTGCTGTAGACCCAAGTTTGGGGAAACCCTGTCGCAGAGCCCCTTTGAAGTCCATCTGCAGGCGTGGTTTGCATTCAAACCGCTCCTGCAAATGGACAAAGCAGGGCTTGCTAACGGCAGCAATCAGCTCTGACAGCAAGTCCCGCTTGCAAAAGAAAACACTTGGAAGGGCAATATAAGCATGTCCGATTGTTCTTTTGAAGCTGCATTCTTATCTGTACCTACCTCTGGCATCTCATATGATTTTAAGTGTGGCAGTGCACTCAGTTTGCATTTTGCAGCAATGCGCAGCCATGTCACCTGCCCCTTACCACATGGTCTCACCAGTGCATATGTTACTGGAGCAGTGTGAGAAACAGCCGTGCAACCGAGTCCACGGGGCAACCCAGAACAGGGCTTTCAGTCTGCCGATTCCTATTTTGCAAGAAGACAGAAAACACCTTCAGCGACAATGAGAGAGACGTTGAAAGGAGCGCAGGAATTCACAGGCAAAAAAACGCATACAGGAAAAAGGAAAGGAGCTATTCAACCAGTATGGTGTCAATACTCTCTTGGGAGAGGTCAGGATCCGGCGCGTTATGCAAATCCGCATGAGCTTGCGAGAGCGCAGTGCTCTTCGCCGGAGTCCAGCTGCTGCCCAGCAGCTGAAATTTAGGGGCTGCTGCGCCACCCAGCCTCTGGCACCGGCCCAGTTTGAAGTGTTTGCCTTTGTGTGTGTACATGTGCTCAAGCAGCTGGCTCTTGCGAAGGAACTTGTGGCCGCAAACCGCGCAGCTGATTTTCCTCTTCCGCGAGAAGGAAAAGTTGCAGTTCAGTTCCACCGGCTCAGAATCCTTGGAAACGAGAGACAGCTGGCCGATGGGCAGAGGCTCCAAGCTGCTGTGAGCCGGATGCTCCAGGTGGAGCTCGTCCTCTTTCCGGAGGAAGGAGCCCAGCCGGTGGCTTTCCGCGGCCTCGTGGTTTTCGTGCAGGGGCTGCAGCTGGCCAAGGTCGCTGCTTTCCAGAATCGAGGCCGGAACCCCAAACGGCAGCGACCCCGAGACATGCGTGAAGAGGTGTTCGCGCAGATTGCTCCGGGATTCGAAGTGCTCCCCGCAGTACTGGCATAAATGGACCTTGAGGTTCGTCCTGGAAAAGGCCTGGCCGCTGACATCCGGGGACGATGAGGTGTGGCTCTGAGACACCACTTGTTCCGGGTCGCTTTTCTCCTGTTTTATAGTTACAGGAGCGTTTGGAAGCTCCTCTGACGGCTTCACAGCCGGAGGGAGCGAAGGACGAGGAAGCTGCTGGTCCAAAGAGCCGTCGTCGAGCCCAATAGCCAAAGAGAGCTGCAGCTGGGGGTGATCGCTTTGGCCGGCGGTTCTGGTCCCGAGGCTCGTCAAACTTTCCTTCGCCTGCAGGCCTCCCTTGACGGATTTGTGCGTGGTGGAGATCTGGATGCCGTACAGGTTCGAAGACTGCACAGACTCCGGCGACAGCATCTGGTTCATTTCCACAGCCATGCGGGAAAGGTAGTCGGCATGTAGGAAATGGATGCCTTCCTCCAGCCGGGTCTGGTTGACTATCTGTTTGGGTCCTTTGCCGGTGTACATTATATGCAGCAAGTAGCTGAATATGTCAGGTTGGATATCTGTTGGCTGGATCTTTATGCAGTCGCTGCTTGAAACAAAAGAGGAACGTTAGGGAAGCGGATTGCAGCGCAGCCGTTAAGAGTGAAGACAAACATAACAATGAAGAATCCAGAAGAACTTTAAAGACCAACATATTCACTGTGACATAAGCTTTTGTCGGTTTTAGTCAACAGCAAGTATGAAGGGCTATCCTAAGTTGGCGTTTTTATATACACATGGGTGCAAAGAAAAATATGTGTGAGCAATGAGGGGAATGAAATTTAAAAAATATACAATGGCAGATGAAGGTGATAGACTATATGAGACTAGCAGAAATGACCGGCAGAATCCGAGACCAGGGAAAAGAGTCGGCGGAAGAAGACTGGAAGAAATTTAAAGATTACTTACAGAAGCATTGTAAAATTAATGGATGTTAGAATGATGTTGGACAGAAATTAAGTGGTTACCAGCTGTAATGTAAAGGCTGAGAAGTAAGCTATAAGAAGTTATAATAAGTTATAATAAGTTACAATAAGGATTTGCTGAGCTAATAATTTGAACTGGAATACAAAAAGGGGAAGTGAGAAGAGGTCTGGGAAATAAGTTAATAGAAAATAAGTAATGGAAATTGTATCTGTTTTTAATTGTTTTCAATTTTGTATTTTTGTATTTCTGTTATTTTTTGTGTTTTCTTTTTGTTTTTGTATTATTTTGGAAATGTTAATAAATATTCTTTAAAACCAAAAAAAAGAAAGAAATTGAAAAAATATACAGATACAAGCTGTCAATTATACTAAAGCTGAGAATGCACAAACAATAAGTACAGTGACCATTCACGAGCCAGTGCTGATAATGCAAATGTTCAGGCAATTGTAAGCCAATACCAGGATTTAAAACAGACTCCTCCTACCCTTGAGGAATAGCCAGGGGTCATAACATACTGTGCTTTTGAATAAACTGACGGCATGCATAAATTTATGGAAGGGGAATTATACTGTGGTTTCTCCTAAGAAGAAGTTATTCTTCATTTATTTATGTTATTCATTTGTTTCTTGGCTTAACAACTAAAAAATACCCCACAATTGATTGCTTTTAGAATAATAACAAGCTGAATATACTGTAAATTTTGAGAGGTGACATTTTTGGATGCGGTCTAACACATTTCTCTCTTCTTCTTCCCTTTCATATTTGAGGCAATGTCTGTTCCAATTTCTTAATCTGTATTTTACTTCCTTTTCTAATGAATTACAAAAAAATACAGGTGCACCTTCTGGTCTCTAGGATCAAATTATTTTCTGAAAATCTTCAGCAAACTTAGTGATGGATGCAGACACACATCTGGTTGGTCACAATGAAAACAGGATGCTGGCCACAGCCCTGATTCAGCAGGCTCTTCTTAAATGACACACTAACTGGCCAGTGTGGTGCAGTTGTTAAGAGCGGTGGACTCGTAATCTGGTGAACCAGGTTCGATTCCCTGCTCCTCCACATGTAGCTGCTGGGTGACCTTGGGCCAGTCACACTTCTCTGAAGTCTCCCAGCCCCACTCACCTCACAGAGTGTTTGTTGTGGGGGAGGAAGGGAAAGGAGAATGTTAGCCGCTTTGAGACTCCTTAAAGGGAGTGAAAGGCGGGATATCAAATCCAAACTCCTCCTCCTCTTCTTCTTAATCGTGCTATTTATGACTGACAATGGCCTTGGGCTAGGCTGTAAAGACTTGGATTTGGATTGGGCAGTGTTTAAAAGGGGGAAAACTCAATTTGTTTTTAAGACAATGGATGAATGTAGAGCCGGATAAGCATAAACGTGGCTTACTGAACTAAAACAATTATTTATTTATTTTTAAAAAGATAAGTATCCTGTCCATCTTAGAAAATGTTTCCTTTTATCTGAGCTCCTGACAAATGTAAGGGTCTGAACTTCGGCAGGAAGAACCAGATGCACAAATATAGGATGGGGGAAACCAGGTTTACTAGCAGAACATGGGAAACGGATCTAGAAGTCTTGGTGGACCACAAGCTTCACATGAGTCAACAGTGTGATGCCGCAGCAGCAGCAAAAAAAGCTAAAGTTATTCTAGGTTGCATCAACAGAACTCTATGGTCCAGATCAAGGGAAGTAATAGTACCACTCTACTCTGCCTTGGTCAGACCACATCTGGATTACTGTGTCCAGTTCTGGGCACCAGAATTTAAGGAAGATGTTGACAAGCTGGAACATGTACAGAGGAGAGTGACCAAGATCATCAAGGGTCTGGAAACCAAGCTTTATGAGGAATTGGGTATGTTTAGCCTGCTAAATAGCAGACTGAGAGGAGACAGGATCACCATCTTCAAATATCTGAAGGGCTGTCACATGGAGCAAGTTTGTTTTCTCCTGCTCCGAAGGGCAGGACCTGAACCAAAGGATTCAAGTTATAGGGTACATTATGCTAAAAGCTAAAAGGCTTGGGGTTTTCACCACAGGCACTGACAGCCGCAGGTTATGAGAAAGCCATAGCAACAATTCGCCAATGAATATGGGATGTAGAATTTCAGGGTCATGTGAGTGAGATGAATAAGCACCCAGCAATCAAAGACAATGGGGAGAGGTTTTACCCCAGCAGTATATCTGTCAAAACTACATATATCTAAATATAGACGGTTGTTCATCCTCACTAGATTCAATGTGCTGCCATCTGCCTTATCGCAGGGCAGATATGTGGGTAAACCATATGCAGAGCAAGTTTGCCCCTGCAGCTTGATAGAGGGGGAAACTGTCTCCCATGTCTTGCTTCAATGCCGTTTTTATGAGGATATACATTCGGTCTTTATTACCCCTGTTATACAGAAAATCCCAAGTGGGTTTGAATCTCAATGCTTAAAATGCCTGTTAGAGGACAAGAATCCAGAGATCACACTAAGGGTGGCCAAATTTTGCACAGCTGCCATAAAACCCGGGAAACAAGCTGTGCTATTACAAAGTCTAAGACCTCAGATAAAGGACGCGGGTGGCGCTGTGGGTTAAACCACAGAGCCTAGGACTTGCCAATCAGAAGGTCGGCAGTTCAAATCCCTGCGACGGGGTGAGCTCCCGTTGCTCAGTCCTTGCTCCTGCCAACCTAGCAGTTCGAAAGCACGTCAAAGTGCAAGTAGATAAATAGGTACCACTCCAGCGGGAAGGTAAACAGTGTTTCCGTGCACTGCTCTGGTTTGCCAGAAGCGGCTTAGTCATGCTGGCCACATGACCCGGAAGCTGTACGCCAGCTCCCTTGGCCAATAAAGCGAGATAAGCGCTGCAACCCCAGAGTCGGCTGCGACTGGACCTAATGGTCAAGGGTCCCCTTTGCCTTTACCCTTTAAGACCTCAGATGCGAACTCTAGATAATATTTTAGAGATTAAGTCCTAAACCACATTCCTAATATGCTGCCATAGTCGTACTGTTTATTGTTATAATTGATTGTTAATCCAAACTTAATTCTATTGTGTTTTATGCTCGTTTAATATGGTATGTAAAACTAGTCTGGGACCGTAATACATTTCTATCTATCTATCAAGTTGCAAGGACGGAGACTGTGATTAAACATCAGGAAGAACTTTCTGACGGTAAGAGCTATCTGGCAGTGGAAGAGGCTCCCACAAGAGATGGTGGACTCTCCCTTCCTTGGAGGTTTTTAAGCAGAGGTTGGCTGGCCGCCTGTCATATATGATCTAGTTGAGATTGGACGTGATGACCCTTAATGTCCCTTCCAACTCTACAATTCTGATTCTGCCATTTTATCTTTCTCTTACTAGGGCTGGAGGCAGGTATAATATTTAAATCAGCTTCTTCGCTTCCCCCCTTTGAACCACAACATTCCAGGTAGCCAAATGCTGCGAAGTCTTATGTGTGTGAGGGAGATATTCTGGGAGTTCTGAGAGCCTCCCCTTCCCAGAAAACAAGTTTGTGATTGCACCCCTAATGCCCCCAAAAGACATGCACTGCCTTACCTTGTCTGGTGAATGAATATCATCTTAAAATAGTTTGAGAAGGCAGCCAGGACAGCTCGGTGAGCTTTGAAGTAGACGTCTCCTATGGCCACAGTGCAGTCACAGAGAAACCCAAATTCCCGCTGCATGTTCAGCTGCTGCAGGAGGATCAGGCTGTGGCTGGCAGTCTCCATAGTGTTTCTGCAGGACAAAACAAGAGCTCTTATGGGTGCTCAGGCTTGTGAGATCTTAACTCTGTTTTTTGTTTTTACTAAAATCCCAAGATCTACCAGCTGCAGTCAGGTGCAAAAGAACTGTATAGTTGGAAGGGGCCACAAGCGTCAATTACGCCACCCCCATGCAATGCAGGAATGTTTTGCCCTAGATGAGACTTGAACTCACAACCTTGAGATTAAGGGTCTCATGCTCCGCTGACTGAGCTATCCTAGGTCAAGCAGTTAAAATTAAAGAGCAAGGGGCCTCTGAGAATGTTCTGAGCCTAGGAATTCGCTTCTAGTTCAAGAACTGAACTAAGATTGCAGTCCTTTCATACTCTCTCGATTTCCCCAAACTCTCTTCATTTCACCTGCCTAATTTAGGTGGAATAGTTGTTGCTATTGCAAGACAACTGAGGATCAGAAGCCCTTGCAGGTTTACTGCAAAACAGAAATCTATCTGCAGATTTCCACCTACCTTTTGCCCACCCTGCCTGAGAAGGCATGTCCATTTCAGGGTAGCAGGAACTACAACTCCCATCATTCCTGACCACTGAGCAAGCATGATCCGGAATACTTGCTATTTCGGCCTGTGTGTTGTTTTTAATGCTAATAAGATTCAAACCACCAAAACCACAAAACACACTCAAACTTAAAACAACAATATCTAAAATACGAGGCTTCAAAATGCCCGAGACATTAAACCAGCCTTTGCCAAACTTGTGCCTTCCAGATGTTTTCGACTACAACTCCCATCAGGCCCAGGCTGGCCAAAGACTGCATTAATTAGGCAGTTTCAACTGAGTTGGCTACAACTCTTAAAAGTGCTCCCCCTCCCCTCTTCTCCAGTGAAAGCAGAGGGATAACAGGCGCATCAGAAGACTTTAGGACAGGATCCTGTTCTCACAGTGGCCAAACAAAGAGCAGGACCAGAGGACAAGAGCCCTCTCTCCACTCGTGTGGTTTCCTGCAACGTGTTTTCAGGGCTGCTGAAATGCCTTACCGATGGTGCAATCTTAAAAAAAAAAGCACAATCACCCGGCTGCAACCTGCTAGCAACCGGGCACAAGCTCGCACTCTCAGCGGCGAAGCACCCGCTTTGCAAGGCAGAAGATCCCGAGTTCAAGCAGGCTGGGAGACGGCACCCACCCCTCGCGCCCCAGAGACCCTGGAGAGCCGCTGCCAGCCAATACTGCGCTAGAAGGCCCTGCGCAAGGCGGCGACCCAGCAGCCCCAAGTACCTGCGCGCTTCTGGCTCGGGGTGCCGCTGGCCTGCGCGCCTCCGGCCCCACCAAAAAAGCCAAAACCCTTGGCCGCCGCGCATGCCCATAGTGAGCTACGGAAATGCAAACGTGCCACACGCGCGCGCGCGCGCACAGAAAGGCAGCCAAGGCCGGCGGTGCAGCGGGGTCGGTTTGCTTGCTTGCAAATAGCTCGCCGGCTCCTGTTGCAGACGCGGCGCGCGGCTGCAAAAGGCGAGGTGCGCAAGGAAGCCATCCCACCCCGGGCATCTATTCCTGGGTTCCCCCCACCCCTTCGGCCGATCGTCCCCCTCCTCCGGTGGACGAGGGGCTGCTCCCCATTGCACAGCGCTCCCCGACGCCACCCCGCACCCACATCTCCGTCCCGTCGGCTCCTGGCCCCCTTACCCCACAAGGCAGCGGGCCTCTCGGCGCCTGGAAGCGGCGGCGGCGGCGGCGGCGCAGCGACTGCAGGGAACAAGGGCGCGCCGGATACGCGCGCGCGCGCTCTCACGTTGCTTTTTTTTTGCGCCTCCGGGCCGAAGAAGGGAAAGCAGAGGGAGGGGAAAGGGGAGGGGGCTGGGAAGGGGGCTGTGGCGCCAGGCACCAGGAGGCAGCTGCAAAGCCTCTGGATTGCCTGTCTCCCTGGCGCGCCTCCCTCCCTCACCTTGGAGTCATTTCGACAGGGGGGTTTCCGTTTCATTTAATGCATTCCTTGCCTCTCAGCGACGGCTCACGTGAAGGTTGGAAAGCCGGCCTGCTCCCATGGCAGTAAAAAAAAAGACACAACAGGGCAATGCTGTTGTATCCCCGGGACAGCTCAGTCAATAGAGCACGGAGACGCTTGATCTCAGGGTCGTGGGGTTGGACTAGACGACCCTTGGGGTCCCTTCCAACACTCTTCTATGGTTTCAGGCTCCAAGATCTGCAGCTGGTGGGATGAATCATAGAATCATAGAGTTGGAAGAGACCACAAGGGCCATCGAGTCCAACCCCCTGCCAAGCAGGAAACACCATCAGAGCACTCCTGACATATGGTTGTCAAGCCTCTGCTTAAAGACCTCCAAAGAAGGAGACTCCACCACACTCCTTGGCAGCAAATTCCACTGTCGAACAGCTCTTACTGTCAGGAAGTTCTTCCTAATGTTTAGGTGGAATCTTCTTTCTTGTAGTTTGGAACCATTGCTCTGTGTCCGCTTCTCTGGAGCAGCAGAAAACAACCTTTCTCCCTCCTCTATGTGACATCCTTTTATATATTTGAACATGGCTATCATATCACCCCTTAACCTCCTCTTCTCCAGGCTAAACATGCCCAGCTCCCTTAGCCGTTCCTCATAAGGCATCGTTTCCAGGCCTTTGACCATTTTGGTTGCCCTCCTCTGGACACGTTCCAGTTTGTCAGTGTCTTTCTTGAACTGTGGTGCCCAGAACTGGACAAAGTACTCCAGGTGAGGTCTGACCAGAGCAAAATACAGTGGCACTATTACTTCCCTTGATCTAGATGTAATACTCCTATTGATGCAGCCCAGAATCGCATTGGCTTTTTTAGCTGCCGCGTCACACTGTTGGCTCATGTCAAGTTTGTGGTCAACCAAGACTCCTAGATCCTTTTCACATGTACTGCTCTCAAGCCAGGTGTCACCCATCTTGTATGTGTGCCTCTCATTTTTTTTGCCCAAGTGCAATACTTTACATTTCTCCCTATTAAAATTCATCTTGTTTGTTTTGGCCCAGTTCTCTAATCTGTCAAGGTCGTTTTGAAGTGTGATCCTGTCCTCTGGGGTGTTAGCCACCCCTCCCAGTTGGGTGTCATCTGCAAATTTGATCAGGATGCCCTTGAGTCCATCATCCAAGTCGTTGATAAAGATGTTGAAAAAGACCGGGCCCAAGACAGAACCCTGTGGCACCCCACTAGTCACTCTTCTCCAGGATGAAGAGGAACCATTGATGAGCACCCTTTGGGTTCGGTCAGTCAGCCAGTTACAAATCCACTGAGTGGTAGCATAGTCAAGTCCACATTTTACCAGCTTCTTTACAAGAATATCATGGGGCACCTTGTCAAATGCCTTGCTGAAATCAAGGTAGGCTACATCCACTGCGTTCCCTTCATCTACCAGGCTTGTAATTCTGTCAAAAAACGAGATCGGGTTAGTCTGATGAGAGGCCCCTGCATTTGGTCTCTGGTATGAATGCACATCTGCACACATCTGGGAACTGCACTGAGGTTCTGTGTAAGGTGAACAGCCTGCCAGTCATATGAAGCACCTGGCAAGCTTTATTTGAAACTGTTGGCCACAGTTTATGGGGCGCTTCTGTTGTTTTTCCAGTTTGTATCTTTAACCTGGAGAGCAAAAAACGCTCTGTTGTTGTTGTTTAGTTGTGTACAACTCTTCATGACCCCATGGACCAGAGCACGCCATGCACTCCTGTCTTCCACTGCCTCCCACAGTTTGGCCAAACTCATGCTGGTAGCTTCGAGAACACTGTCCAACCATCTCGTCCTCTGTCGTCCCCTTCTCCTTGTGCCCTCCATTTTTCCCAACATCAGGGTCTTTTCCAGGGAGTCTTCTCTTCTCATGAGGTGGCCAAAGTATTGGAGCCTCAGCTTCAGGATCTGTCCTTCCAGTGAGCACTGCGGGCTGATTTCCTTCAGAATGGATAGGTTTGATCTTCTTGCAGTCCATGGGACTCTCAAGAGTCTCCTCCAGCACCATAATTCCAAAGCATCCATTCTTCGGCAATCAGCCTTCTTTATGGTCCAGCTCTCACTTCCATACATCACTACTGGGAAAACCATAGCTATAACTATACAGACCTTTGTTGGCAAGGTGATATCTCTGCTTTTTAGCAGTGATCCATGAAGGGGAAAAACGCTCTATTGGCTTCCAAATCAGTGGAGAAAAGCCTAATGCAGGATAAACAAATAACAGCCTGCAGCGGGCAGAGAAAAGCCTATGGCAGTGCATAATTGTGGGAAAGGGGAATCAGAAGCCATAATCCTTGGAATGAAAATATGTGGCTCTTGCTTGATGTGGCAGCAATTGTCCTTGTGTCCTCCTGGCAACCTCCTAGATTGGTTTGGGTTTTTAAAGAACTCCTCAACTTGGGCTTATATTATACCCTGAAACATGAACTGGGCCTTCAGCAGAGCATCTGCAAACCTTGGTGTCTCCAGATATTCAGGACAATTAAATAAACCACATTTCTTCATGCTCTTTATCTTTGGTTTGACCACACGGAAAAATGTCTTGCAAAGTCTTTTTTTATTTTTACGTTGTAGCTTCACTGAGTTTACACTTAAATGACTTAGGAAGAGGTGAAGTTGCATAGGATGGAGCTGTTACAGTTTAGAAATGTAATTATTCTACGCAGAAGAGAAGGACCCTTTTCCCTGCTTACACTTCTGCTGCAAGTATCTTCTTAAGTAACGGTGAGTTGTATAGTTCATTTGCAAGAATGTGGTTAGTCCCAGCCAGCTTAGACAGACGTGGCAATTTCACATCTTTAGGGAAATTCTGTAAGAAGGGGTTGGAGAGGTCGAATTCTGGTAGAGGGGCACGTGAATGAAGGAGGAATGGCAGAATCCAGAGAAGGCTTTATTGCTTTTAACAACTAGAAACTAGGCCCAAATCCATCCAAACAAGGGGGGGGGGGAATGGGGCTGTGTTAAGCAACTAGTGCAGAGAAGGAAAGTTGGTTTGGTGTCGGGGTGGGAAAATTTTAAAACACACGCAAACCAAGCCACAAAGTGTCGTGCACTTTTAGACTCCACCTGCACTGCAGGAAACATCTGGAGGGGAGGTGGGTTAAGGTATCCTTTTTTACTTGCTAAGTTCCGAAAGTGTTTGAGATGGTGTGGTACGCAGTCCTGGTGCTTTGCATGTGGGCTTGTGGGGGATTAAACACTCTGTTATCAGGCTGTGCAGGGATCAAAAGAGCTAAAAATGTGGCCTACCTGTCGATGGTGGAATTGAGAAACAAGGAGAATAACCTCAGGTTGAGAGCTGTCCCAGAATTGGAGGAAGGCAATTTGGAGGGATTTTTGACACTTTTATTCTCCAAATTTTGGGGAATAGAAGAGGATAAAGACTTTAAAATTGTGACTGCATTTAGACTGGGCAGATCGGTGAAGAAAGACAAGTCCAGAGACTGTTTGGTTATTCTGAAATCAAGAGAGGAAAGAGACAAGATACTAGGCCTACATTTCAAAAAATCTCTAGAGATAGAAGGTAAAAAGGCTGAAATTTACAGAGATATACCCAAATTGTTATTGGATCTTAGAGCCTCATACTTAGAACTGGCAAAGTTGTTGAGAAACAACACAATCCCTTATAGGTGGGAGTTCCCGCAAGGACTATCATTTAGCTATAAAGGAAGGAAAATAAGAATCAGAACACCAGAGGACCAGCAGAAGTTTCTTCACGACAACGGGGAAGACCTCCAGAAAGGAGCAGTTGTGTCTTGGCCACCTCCACCACCAGGAACTAAACAGCCTGGAGCTGGACCATCACTGCCACCGCCGGGAACGGGAGAACTAGACACCCCATTGTAAGGCCTACAAATTGATTCAGGATGTCTCTGCAACTTCTTAGTTGGAATATAAATGGCGGAAATTCTCCAGAAAAAAGAAGGAAAGTATTCCATATATTGAAGAAAGAGCAATTGGACATTATTTGTCTGCAAGAAACACATGTGACAAGGCTTCATCGGAAAGTGCTAATCAATAAAAGGTTAGGCCAAGAATTTATTTCTTCGGACAGAGTTAAGAAAAGAGGAGTAGTGATCTACGCAAAGGAGAGCCTGTCACCGAAATTTCTATTTAAAGATGAACAAGGCAGAATTTTGGCTATTGAAATCCATACACATGGTGAAAAATTTTTGATATTAGGAATCTATGCGCCAAATGATGGAAAATCGGAATTTTTTAAGAAGCTGCATGAGACTTTACTGGATTATCTAGACTATAACAACATCATTATGTTGGGAGATATGAATGGGGTTGTCTCTGTAAATATGGATAAGTCGCAGAGTGTAAATATAACAAAAGAAGGCAGACTACCTAAAACTTTTTTTGAAATGACAGACAATATGGATTTGATTGATATATGGAGAGTCAAGAACCCCCTAGGAAAAGAAGGAACTTTCTTTTCTGAAGCTCATTTGTCATGGACACGAATCGACCAAATATGGACAACTAAAGGACTGGCACCTAAAACTAGAAAAGTGGAAATCTGCCCAAAAACTTGCTCCGACCATAATGCTTTGAAAATGGAATTGAGACTAAACATAACCGGATCCTTCAGATGGAAAATGAATGACACTTTATTCAGAGATCAGGAGATTGTGAAGAAGGCCCAAAAAACTTTAAAAGATTACTTTGAGATAAATCTGAACACTACGGTGGAAAAAAGAACAATCTGGGACGCAAGTAAAGCGGTGATGAGAGGGTTTCTAATACAACAAAACACTGTAAAGAAAAGACTCTGGAATGAAAAGAAGCAGAAGATATTGGAGAGAATAAGTGAGGGTGAAAGGAAATTAAGATCTAGGCCCAAGTCTAAGGAAGTGCTGAGAGAAGTGAAATTTTTCCAGGCCCAATATATGAAACTGATAAACCAAGAAGTGGAGTGGAAAATTAAACAAATGAGACAAAGATCTTTCGATTCAGCAAATAAATGTGGGAAACTGCTAGCATGGCAGTTGAAAAAAAGACAAAAACTAAATACAGTTACAAATCTAGAGATTGAAGGAAGAATGGTTCAGAAGCCTGAAGAAATTAGGAAATGTTTCCAGAGATATTTCAAAGATCTCTATGCACAAGGGCCACAGAAAGAATCTGAGATAGATCAATTTATTAAAACTAACGGATTACAAAAAATTCCTCAGGAAATGAGAACAACCCTGAATGTTAAAGTTACACAGCAGGAAATCGAGAGTGCCATACAGAACCTCCAATTAGGCAAATCTCCAGGCCCTGATGGACTTACCTCCAAATATTATAAGGTTTTGAAGGACTATTTGATACAACCCTTGATGGAGGTATGTAACCAGATTATGGAGGGTAAGAAGGCACCAGAAACGTGGAAAGAAGCTTTCATCACATTGATTCCTAAAACAGAAACTGAAAAGACTCAACTTAAGAACTACCGTCCCATCTCACTCCTAAATGTGGATTACAAAATTTTTGCAGACATTTTGGCAAATAGATTTAAAAAAGTACTGAATGAAGTGATTCACAAAGACCAAGCAGGCTTTCTCCCGGGTAGGCATTTGTTTGATAACACGAGAAACATTATTAACATTTTGGAACTCTTACAAACAAATATTAACACTAGAGCGGCGTTAATTTTTATTGATGCGGAGAAAGCCTTTGACAACATTTCTTGGATGTTCATGAAGAAAAATTTGGAAGGGATGGGAGTGGGACGGGGGTTTGAAAATGGTATAGAAGCAATATATTCAGACCAAAAAGCTAAATTGATAGTAAACAATGTGGTGACGGAGGAATTCAATATTGAAAAAGGGACACGACAAGGGTGCCCTCTATCCCCATTATTGTTTATCTCGGTCCTGGAGGTGCTTTTGAATATGATTAGAAGGGACCGGTCAGTTCGGGGCATTGAGGTCGGAGTGAAACAATATAAACTGAAAGCATTTGCAGATGATTTGGTACTAACATTACAGGAGCCAGTTTCTAGCACAAAAAGAGTTTTGGATTTAATATCTGATTATGGTCGGGTGGCGGGATTTAAGTTGAACAAGCAAAAGACTAAGGTCTTAGCTAAGAACCTAACGTCTACAGAAACAGATGAGTTTTTGAAAGAGACAGGATTAAATGTGGTTAAAAAGGTAAAATATTTAGGGGTGTTCTTGACTTCTAAAAACTTGAATTTGTTTAAGGACAACTATGAGAAATGTTGGTCAGAAATCAAAAGGGATTTGGAAACTTGGACAAGACTAAAACTTTCCTTGTTAGGCCGAATAGCAGCTATAAAGATGAATGTTTTGCCGAAAATGTTATTTTTGTTTCAGACCCTGCAGATTGTGGACAAAGTGGTATGTTTCGGAAAGTGGCAGAAGGATATTTCTAAGTTCGTTTGGCAGGGCAAAAAGCCCCGAATTAAGTTTAAAATACTAACAGATGCGAAAGAAAGGGGGGGATTTGCCCTGCCAGACTTGAGGTTATATTATGAATCTGCAGCCTTCTGCTGGTTGAAAGACTGGTTTTTGTTAGAGAACACCGATGTCCTAGATCTGGAAGGGTTTGATAACGCTTTTGGGTGGCATGCGTATTTGTGGTATGACAAGGTTAAAGTTCATAAAATGTTCAAAAACCATATTGTTAGAAGAGCAATCTTTATGGTCTGGACAAAATATAAAGACTTATTGGAGAGCAAAACACCAAGGTGGCTTTCACCGGCAGAGGCCAAGGCACGTAAGAGACTTAACATGGAGGCCTACTGGCCAAAATATTGGGAATTAATAGAAAAAGATGGTGACAATTGGAAGCTGCAGAGTTTTGAAAATGTAAAAAGCAAGGTGCGAGACTGGTTGCATTATGCCCAAATTCGGGAAATTTTCAAAACAGACAAAAAGGTTGGGTTCCAGGTGGAAAAATCGAAATTAGAGACAGAATTGTTAGAACCTAAAGACAAATTACTTTCAAGAATGTATAACTTGCTGCTTAAATGGAATACACAGGATGAGACAGTCAAATCCGCCATGATAAAGTGGGCACAGGATATTGGACATAACATAATGTTTGAGGACTGGGAAAAGTTATGGACCACCGGATTGAAATTCACGGCATGTAGTGCCCTGAAAGAAAATATTATGAAAATGATATACCGGTGGTACATGACCCCAGTCAAGCTTGCTAAGATATATCACCTGTCTGATAATAAATGTTGGAAGTGTAAAGAGGCGGAAGGGACGTTCTTTAATCTCTGGTGGACATGTCCGAAAGTGAAGGCCTTTTGGGAAATGATCTATAATGAGTTAAAAAAGGTATTTAGATATACCTTGCCTAAGAAACCGGAGGCCTTCCTTCTGGGCATTGTAGACCAGAATGTGGTAAAGAAGGACAGAACTTTTTTTATGTATGCTACAACAGCAGCAAGAATTCTAATCGCAAAGTGTTGGAAGACACAAGATTTACCCACACTGGAGGAATGGCAGACGCAGTTGATGGACTATATGGAATTGGCGGAAATGACTGGCAGAGTCCGAGACCTGGGAGAAGAAAAAATGGAAGAGGACTGGAAAAAATTTAAGGATTATTTGCAAAAATACTATAAGCTCTATGAATGTTAAGAAAATGCACTTTTTAGGAAATACTAGCCCCAGCAATGGTAATTAGGTGAAATGAAAACTAAGGTACAAGAAAAGAGAGGTGAAATTAAGGAAAATTTTTATTGCATTATGTTTTAACCACAACATATAAGATTATGGTTACAATAACTTTGATTTTGGTAACATGAAATTGAATGATACAATTAGTAATAAATTGAAAGATACAATAAGGAATTGAAAGGTACAATAAGTAATGAAATAAGATAATAATATAGTTGAAGACTTCATATTATGAATATTGGGTTACAAATATATTGAAATGGGTAATATGACAAAATGAAAGATACAATAAGTGATGAAATAAGATAACAAAATGCTGAAGTTGGTATTATAAATAATGCAGATTCGGGAAGATGTGGGGAAGTCCAAAAGATCCTGTAAAAGAAATATGTTTTATGAAACTTTTGTATTTTATTTTTTGTTCTTTTTTATTCTGTGAAATTAATAAAAATATCTTAAAAAAAAAAAAAGAGCTAAAAATGTGACCTTGATGCTGCAGAGATCCAATTGGTATCCTCCAGTTAATTGGGCATGAGTTGTTATTATTATTATTATTATTATTATTATTATTATTAATTATTTGTATACCAGCCTATACCCGCAGGTCTCAGGGTGGTTCACAAGATAAAATCACAAAATAAAAACAGAAAGTACAGAAATAAAAACAATCCAATAATCTCCCCTCGCACAACACATTTTAAAAGGGCATTGGATGTCAATCAGCCAAAGGCCTGGTTTAAAAAGAAAGTTTTGCGTGGCACCTAAAGGTGTAGAAGCAAGGCACCAGGTGAGCCTCTTTGGAGAGAGCATGCCACAAACGGGGAGCCACTGCAGATAAGGTCCGTTCTCGTGTTGCCACCCCCTGTACCTCTTGTGGAGAAAGCCCATGAAGAATGGTATCAGAAGGTGATCTCAGGGTCCGCGTAGGTTCATGTGGAGAAAGGCGGTCCTTATAGTAGACAAGAGTGTTGGATGAACACAGGAGAGACGCAGGTTGTAAAGGATGTTCTTTGAGGTTAAGGGGCAGTGGGGAGGACCTCCATGAATAATATTAATTAATTAACATACTGCTTAATTGCCACTGTGGCTTTTTTTTAAAAAATATATATATTTGCTTTTACAAAAAAGAAGAAAAATAACAACCACAAAAATGAGGAAAAACAAAGACAGTCACAAATACACATAAAACAGATAAGAAGAATAAAATACAAAAATACAAAAAAAAAAAGAAAATTCCATCCATCAAAAAGAGAAAGAAAAAAAAAAGGAAAAAAAATTAAGAGTAAAAATTCCAACTTTTAAATTCATGCTTACAAAACTTTCTTTCTTGACTTTCTCACGCCTCCCTTTTTTGTGTTCCTCTTTACCCAATCAGATACAGCAAATCCTTACCCTCTTTCAAAACTCATTTCTGATTATTAAAATCATTCAATTATGTCTCCGATTTTTCCTCCTTATGTTTAAACACCTTTAACATATTATTTACTTTTGACATAATATAACTTTAGTCTTTCACCCTTTTTCTATTACATTTTTACATAGTTTTTAAGCCTATATCACTAATGCCATATTATTTTTATATCCAACATCGTTTTAGCATTCATAAACTTTACAGTGTTTCTGCAGATAGTCTTTAAACTTCTTCCAGTCCTCTTCCACCGCGTCTTCTCCCAGGTCTCGGATTCTGCCAGTCATTTCTGCCATCTCCATGTAGTCTATTACTTGCATCTGCCATTCTTCCAAGGTGGGCAAATCTTGTGTCTTCCAATGCTTTGCGATAAGTATTCTTGCTGCTGTTGTTGCATACATAAAAAACATTCTATCTTTCTTTGACACCAATTGGCCAACTATGCCCAGGAGAAAGGCCTCTGGTTTCTTAAGGAAGGTATATTTAAATACCTTTTTCAGTTCATTATATATCATCTCCCAGAAAGCCTTAATCTTTGGGCACATCCACCAGAGGTGAAAGAATGTACCCTCAGTTTCTTTACATTTCCAACATTTATTATCAGGCAAGTGATAAATTTTAGCAAGCTTGACTGGGGTCATGTACCACCTATAAATCATTTTCATAATATTCTCTCTTAAGGCATTGCATGCCGTAAACTTCATACGGTCCACAACTTTTCCCAGTCAGCAAACATAATGTTATGACCAATGTCCTGTGCCCACTTAATCATAAATTGCCACTGTGGCTTTTATGTAAGTATGAAACGAATTACAAAAATATACATAAGCACACTGAGCTTCTAGGGAGAGTGAGATAAAAAAAAACAAACCCACAACAAAACACTTTGCTTGGGTGGCCCCCAAATTCCCTGTTCCCCCACACCATGGAACACTTGGAAATTGCTCTGCTCCTTGTAGCAACTGTCATGCACTGAGCTAGATGCTGCAACTTTACTACATGCATAGAAGAAAAAGAGTTTGGATTTGATATCCCGCTTTATCACTACCTGAAGGAGTCTCAAAGCGGCTAACATTCTCCTTTCCCTTCCTCCCCCACAACAAACACTCTGTGAGGTGAGTGGGGCTGAGAGACTTCAGAGAAGTGTGACTAGCCCAAGGTCACCCAGCAGCTGCATGTGGAGGAGCGGAGATGCGAACCCGGTTCACCAGATTACGAGTCCACCGCTCTTAACCACTACACCACACTGGCTCTCTAGAAGAGACTCAGAAGCAGGCATAGAATCTTAGAGTTGGAAGGGACCCTGAGGATCATCGTAAGTCCAACCCCCCGCAATGCAGGAATATGCAGCTGTCCCGTACGGGGATCAAACCTGCAACCTCAGCGTCCTCAGCACCACGCTCTAACCAGCAGAGCTATCGTTCACACAAGGTGGTGGTTTGCAGCCAGCAACATTTCTTTGGTCAAACCATAAAAAGGCCGGAGCTGCTGTTTTGAATACAGATTATAAGATCTTTACGGGTATTTTAGCAAAAAGACTAAAAAAGGTATTGCAGGAATTCATTCATAAGGATCAGGCTGGTTTCCTTCCTGGCAGACAAATGAAAGATAATGTGAGAAATATAATAAATATTTTGGAATATTTGACTGCCAGGAATGAGAAGCAAGCCATATTAATGTTTGTAGATGCAGAGAAAGCGTTTGATAATATATCATGGGAATTTATGTTGAAAAATTTGGAAATGATGGAAGTGGGAAAAGACTTTTATAATGGTATAAAGGCAATCTATTCAGAACAAAGAGCTAAACTGATTATAAACAATGTAATTACAGAAGAAGTGAATATAAAGAAAGGTACAAGACAGGGATGCCCTCTCTCACCATTGTTATTTATCACGGTCCTGGAGGTCCTGCTTAGTTCAATTAGACGAAATGAATTAATAAAAGGGGTCACAGTAGGTCGAAACGAATATAAAGTAAAAGCCTTTGCCGATGATCTGGTAATTACGGTAGAAGACCCAGAAATCAGTTTAAAGGAAGTTATAAAGGAAATTGATCAGTTTGGAAAGGTGGCAGGGTTTATATTAAATAAAAGAAAAACCAAATTAATGGTGAAGAATATGGACCAAAGTATAATAGAAGAAGTGCAAAAAGACACAGAAATGGAGGTGGCTAAGAAGGTAAAATATCTAGGAATATGGTTAACCCCAAAAAACATTGATTTATATCAAAATAACTATTCAACAACTTGGAATGGTATAAAGAGAGACCTCGAAGTGTGGGGTAGGATGAAACTATCCTTTTGGGGTAGAATTTCAACAATCAAGATGAGCGTGCTCCCAAAGATGTTATTCTTATTTCAAACGATTCCAATAATCAGGGGGACAAAGATCTTCAGAGAGTGGCAAAGAATGATATCGAAATATATCTGGCAGGGCAAAAAGCCAAGAATACAATACAAGTTGTTAACTGATGCGAAGGAAAGAGGTGGCTTTGCCCTGCCAGATCTGAAACTATATTATGAAGCATCTTGTCTCTGTTGGTTAAAGGATTGGATAACATTAAAAAATAATAAGTTGTTGGACCTTGAAGGTTTTGACAATAGATTTGGTTGGCACGCTTATTTATGGTTGGGGAAGAAGAAAGTTCATAAAGGTTTTGAGAACCATATATTCAGGGGTTCTCTAATAGAAATATGGGATAGGTATCAAAATATTTTGGAACCTAAAGTAGCACATTGGTTGTCCCCACTGGAGGTCATGAGTGTGAAAAAGACAAATATGAGAGAACATTGGATGACTTATGGAGATATAGTTATTAAAGAAGGGGGGAAATGGAAAATGAAGCCATACGAACAAGTTAAAAAATATGTATATAACTGGTTGTACTATCTCCAAACAAATGAAATGTTTAAAAAGGATTTTAAAGAGAGGGGATATACCGAAGGAGAGTCTAGATTTCAAAAAGAGATTATAAATAATGATTGTAAAATATTGTCAAAAATGTATAAAATGTTATTGGAGTGGCAAACAAAGGACGAAGAAGTCAAATCGGTTATGATACACTGGGCCAGGGATTTTGGTTATAATATACAATTAGCAGATTGGGAAAAAGTATGGAATGAAAATATGAAATTCACTGCATGTATGACGATAAAGGAAAACATTATGAAAATGGTTTACAGATGGTACATCACTCCAGTTAAACTTGCAAAAATGTACAAAACATGTAATAAGTGTTGGAAATGTAAAGAAAAGGAAGGGTCGTTTTACCACATGTGGTGGGAATGTAAGAAGGTGAAGGGCTTCTGGGAAATGATATATAATGAGTTGAAAAATATGTTTAAATATACATTTGTGAAGAAACCAGAAGCTTTTCTGTTAGGAATTACAGGAAGAGAAATTAACAAAAGTGATTATAAACTTTTCCAATATGCAGTGACTGCGGCTAGAATCCTAATGGCCCAAAAATGGAAACAAGAGGAATTACCGACACTGGAAGAGTGGAGGCTGAAACTTATGGATTTTGTGGAATTAGATAAAATGACTGGAAAAATTAGATACCAAAAAGATCACAAGTTCACTCAGGACTGGAGAAAGTTTACGATATATCTGGAAAATATTTGTGATGAACAGACAACGCTAGTTGGATTTAAAGAGGCTTTGTGATGAGAGAGGGTATTGTAAAGAGAAAAAGAGATGTTAAGATATTATAAACTGGCAATATATTATAAAGGAAATGCGGAATAAATATTAAAATATGAGGATTGTGGGGGGGAGCTGGTGGAAGTCAAAAAATTTTTTTTTTGTAAATTGGAAAATATGGTTGTGTTTGAACAAATTTGTAAAAGAAAATTTCTTAATAAAAATTTAATTTTTTTAAAAAAAGATAGACTATAATGGGTAGGCAATCTAAAGCCCGAGGGCTGAATCCGGCCCAATCGCCTTCTTAATCCGGCCTGCGGATGGTCCGGGAATAGGTGTGTTTTTACATGAGTAGAATGTGTCCTTTTATTTAAAATGCATCTCGGGGTTATTTGTGGGGCATAGGAATTCGTTCATATTTTTTCCCCAAAATATAGTCTGGCCCACCACATGGTCTGAGGGACGGTGGACTGGCCCATGGCTTAAAAAGGTTGCTGACCCCTGGAGTATAACAAGAGGAAGCTCAGAAGTTGGATGTGCAAAAGGGAACTGCAAGAATAAAGATTAAAATGTTATCACGCGGAGTGCTGCTGGTCAGGGTTTCAGACAGCCAGTTCCATTTCCCCTCCACAACATGTCCCCTTCCACAACCGTCAGCCAGCATTCCAAGGTGAGCGCTCAGGTTTTGGTGGTCTCGGTTCCCCCCACAAAAATATTTCATGTACTTCTGGAAACCTTGGGTTCCCCCACCACACACATCTGCTGACACCTCCCCTTGCGGGTGGTGCTATTTTGGGGTGGTGCTATTTTGGCTCCAAAGGGCTGCACATTTGGAGCATGACTTCGCTATTTGAATACGTCATGCACAAAAATATCCATCTGAAAGCAGCATTGCTCTTCCTGGAAGGTCTGCAGGCATCGTTTTGCTCTCCTTGCATATTTTAACTTTTTTTTTTTTATTAGTACATTTCCACATACCTCCCCACCTTTCTTCCGTTGTGGAACCCAAGGGAGCAGGCACACACTCAGGGGTCCCGGGTACAAAACCCTGGCATCTCTAGGGAGGGCTGGGAATGTTCCCTCGCCCGCAACCCTGGAGCGACGCTACCAGTCAGTGCGGGCAAAACTTGGTCCACTGGTCTGACTTGGGATAAGGCAGCTTCCTACATTCCTAAGGCACAGAGAATAAGTCAGCATCAAGAGTTTTAGGGAGCGGGTGGTGCTGTGGGTTAAACCACAGAGCCTAGGACTTGCCAATCAGAAGGTCAGAGGTCTCAATCCCCGCGACGGGGTGAGCTCCCGTTGCTCGGTCCTTGCTCCTGCCAACCTAGCAGTTTGAAAGCACGTCAAAGTGCAAGTAGATAAATAGGTACCACTCCAGCGGGAAGGTAAACGGCGTTTCCGTGCGCTGCTCTGGTTCGCCAGAAGCGGCTTAGTCATGCTGGCCACATGACCCGGAAGCTGTACGCCGGCTCCCTTGGCCAGTAAAGCGAGATGAGCGCCGCAACCCAGAGTCGGCCACGACTGGACCTAATGGTCAGGGGTCCCTTTACCTTTACTAAGAGTTTGCCATCTGTCACTTCCACAATCTCTTACAATCCCCATAATAATATTATTTATGCATTTTCAAATTAAATTTATATACCACTCTTCATCCAAAGAGCACCGGGTGTATGTGTGATATGGTATACTGTTATACCATCCACCTAACTCCCATCCTCCCCGGTCAGGATGGCCAGGAATCAAGGATGATAGGAGTTGTAGTCCAGAAGCATCTCATTACACTAGACATCCTGTCTGAGGCACAAAAGCCAGGCAAAGGCAACCGAGAGATTACTTGTCAGGCTCTAAGCAGTCGTTGGTCGTAGGGAGAAGTGGCTGGAGTGAGCGGCACTGCCTCTAAAATCCAAACAAGCCAAAATGGGCCAAAGTAAGTTGGTAATTCTTGTTAGCGACACCCCACCCACAAAAAGCTCGCCAGTCAATTCAACCCCAGCTAGGGGCAGTGGCAAACCTACATTTGGGGGCGGGGGGCCTGAAGCTTGAACAGTTATGGGGACCCTTTTGCAAGCACTAACAAGGTATGGGTAACCACTGTTATCTTCTTTAAAGGGGTTGCTCCACAACAGATCACCACTTTCAAAAAAATAATTAACTGCTACGTCTCAGATTTTGATTAAAATTGCTGTACTAGATTATCTCACCCGTCAAGGTCAGTGATGCAAATTAAGAATTCCTTTTTTTAAATAATATTTATTAAGGTTTTTTTAATTACAACACAAAAAACAAAGCATACAAAAATATAACATATTTTCTTATCCTCTTTGGACTTCCTCACATCTCCCGCTCCTACGTTCCAAAATTATAAAAAAAACATTAGTCCAGCAATTTATCACCTTGTCCCCACCTTAGAATCTAGTTTTCCAATGTTATATCTTAAATTTTAGATATATTCATTTCACTCTTTAAAACATTTAGCTTAGCCTAATCATTATCTAAAAAGTTGATTTTTCCATGAGTTTAACTTATCTTCATAATTCACTTCATCTAATTCGGTGGTGCCAAATTGTTTATGATCAAGCATCCTCCTTAACATTCATACAGTTTACAATATTTTTGCAAATAGTCCTTAAATTTCTTCCAGTCTTCTTCCACCGTCTCCTCTCCCAGGTCTCGGATTCTGCCAGTCATCTCGAAGAATTCCTATGCCTTATTGTTTTCGGGTTATGGGGAGGGGATAAAAATTAAGGAGATGCATCATAGAATGATGAAATTGAGTCTACTAGAGCACCTCCCTTTTTTTTTTTTAAAGCAATGTGGACCAAAAATGGCTTCTGGGCCCCTCCAGGATTAGGGGCCCTGAAGTTTAAGGTGCATCATTCCTGCACCGCAGGGGGTTGGATTAAATGACCTTTGGGGTCCCTTCCAGCTCTACCATTCTAATAGCAGATCCACCCTGGCTGGGGGGCGCGGTGCCTTTGAAGGCCTGTCCCCCACCCCTTGCCCAGCCTGACATTGACACTCTGGTCTGGGGCATTCCGGCGGAGGACCCCCAACCCACCAAAGACGGGGAATGAATGGGGCCGTGCAGGATAACGCGGAGAAGGAAGATGCGGCGGGAGGGGGGGGGCGACCGCTGCGCCCTGGCCGCCCCCGCCGCCGCCAGCAGGGCCCGGCGCCGCTCGCTGGCCGCCAGCCGGGGGGAGGGGTCCGGCGGCTCCGTGCGGTCGCCGCGGAGCCGGAGCTGCTTCTGCGGCACCAGAGCAGGGGCGGCAGCAAGGGAAGCAGCAGCAGCAGCAGCAGGCGCGGCCGGGGGCGGAAGTCCTTTGTTGCCGCAGCCGGAGGAGGCGGCGGCGGCGCCGGGAGAGCAGCTGGCCACCCCTCGAGCCCCTGCCTCGTCCTCCCGGATCCCACCCCTCCCCGCACTCCTGCATCGGCCTCGGGTAAGTGGGGCGCAACCGCGGCGCCAAGACGCTCGCTTCCCCGGGTAGAGCTTGCGCAGGCCGCGGGAGGAGAGAGCCGCCCTGGGGGGCGCAGCGCTGGAGAGCGGCGCGCTGCAGCCGGGCCGAGGCCTCCTCCGGCCTGGGGGAAGCCCAGCGCAGCGCGATCGCGGGAGGGCAGCGCCCGATCGGGCAGGCGGAGAAGCGTGCGCCCCTGCGTGCGCCCGGGGTTGGAGAGGCTGGTTCCGGCATCGTCTCTCTCTCCGGCCTTGGCTGCATCGGGCTTTCCCGGCCGAGGCCTCTGGAGCTGCTTCCCCGACCTGCCCCGCTGGAGCCATGCGGCTTCGGGGAGAGGGGAGGGCGAGAGGCGAGGCGGCAGGGCGCCCCTGGCGGCGCAGCTCCTTCTGCTGCGCGGCCGGCCGGCCAAACTTGAGTCCGGGGATCGGGAGCGGCGGGGGAGATCGAGGCGGTGCCGTGGGTCATCCGGGAGATCCAACTGCTCTCTTAAAGCCGAGGTCCCACGGGCATGTCGTCCGGCGCTAGAATGGGCTGTCTAACTTTTCATACCAAGTGGGCCGCAGAAGTACTTGGACACGAACCCCAGACCGGGTGGTGGGTGACGAAGCTAAAATTTGACACCTTCCCCCAGCCCTCGTGCTGTCTTCCCAAAGAAGGAGGCATGGGGCTCTGGCAGGACCCTAGAGCCCTCCTACCTTCTTCCCCAAGCTGGGAAAATGCGAACTAGGTTATGGGAAGATGGGCACCTCCTTCCCAATGCCCAGATCCTGGCTTACCTGGTTTGGGGAAGGCAGTGCAAGGGCTGGGGCAAGGTGTCAGATGTTGCCGAAGGCCACCAAAACATTGAGGACTGCAGGACCCCCCAAATCTAGACTCTTTCCTGCTTTGGCGAATGTGCGATGCCTGTGGTTCACAAGTCACAGTTTTTTCCCTGCTCTTGGAATCATTGAATTATAGAGTTGGAAGGGATCCTGAAGATCATCTAGGCCAACCCCCTGCAATGCAGGAATATGCAGCTGTTCCATGTGGGGATTGAGGCTGCAACCTTGGCATTATCAGCACCATGCTCTAACCAACCAAGCTATCCAGGCTCTGAATATGGCCTACCTTAAAAACCATGGCCCTTTAGGATACTCTGCTGTGAGTACTCCTTGAACTGCTTGCTTCAAACTTTGCTCCAAACTGCGCTGAGATTTGTGGTTGTAAATTTATAGGTATGTTTCTGCTCTACCCCACGCTCCATTTCTTCCAAATTTGCTTCACTCTCCAGTGAAACTGTCAAGCCTAGGGGGTGCTGAGGCTTATCAGTTGTCAAAGATAACTTAGGTTTGGTTTTTAAATGTTCTTATGGCAGCGGTGCAAGGTGGGAAGTTCAGAATCGTCTCCACCCCCATCGTTCTGCCCGGACACTGAGGTCCAGTGCCGAGGGCCTTCTGGCGGTTCCCTCGCTGCGAGAAGCCAAGTTACAGGGAACCAGGCAGAGGGCCTTCTTGGTGGTGGCACCCGCCCTGTGAAATGCCTTCCCACCAGATGTCAAAGAGAAAAATAACTACCAGACTTTTAGAAGACACCTGAAGGCAGCCCTATTTAGGGAAGCTTTTAATGTTTAATAGACTATTGTATTTTAATATTCTGTTGAAAGCCACCCAGAGTGGCTGGGGAAACCCAGCCAGATGGACGGGGTATAAATAATAAATTATTGTTATTATTATGTATAAAACCTGTTCTCAAGTGTCGCCAACCTCTGAAAAAGGGGCACCCCTCCTTCCAGGTGTGCTCTTATACTAAAGCCTCATACTTTAGTGGTGGAACACATGCTATGTATGCAGAAAGTCTCCGGTTCAATCCAGTACTCAAAATTTGTCAGGCACGTTTTGCACCTGGCTATTGGCCACTTGCGACCAACTGAAGATGCCCAGGTGCCAGGATGGCGCCTGACGTCTCCAACATCTGGGGTTGCATCCCTGGGGATCCTTGGATCCCGATTTGCACACACTAATACCCATCCTGTGGAAGTCTATCTGCTAAATTTTATCTGCACAATCAGAAAGAGTTTCAGGAACCAAAAAGTCATATTGAAAATTATGATTTTCGAGCTGTCTGCCCCAAAAATGGCAACTAGGCATTCCGTTTGGTGACTGTAACCCTGGTTTAAGGAGCACCTAGATTATATATTTGAGTTTCTAACAAGGGATCAATTCTTCCCTAACATCACCGGTTAAAAACAGTACTCGGCTATTTGGATGGATAGTCAAATGTGCCATAAGGTGACTTCCTGTGCCCATCCATGTCTTTCTCACAGACCCCTTGTTCGGAATAGTATTGCACTGGCTTGGTCGCCTGTGGTGAGCAGGAGTTTCTGCAGGTGACCAGACAAGGAAGCTTTTTCATGGTCTTATTCTCAACAATGCAGGAGCAGAATCCGACATTGTGAGAAATCTTAGGATCATAGGAAGCTTCCTCCTACAGAGCCAGACCATTGGTCCATCTAGCTTAGTATTGTCTACACTTAGTGGCAGCCACTGTCTGGGGTTTGAAGCAGGAGTGCTGCCCTGCTCTGTCTGGAGATGCCTGGGATTGACCCAGGACACTTTTGCATGCTAAAAGTGTACCACCAAACCAGTTGGTTCAGACCTTTGGTTCAGACAGTTGGGTCAGACCTTTAGTAAGACCAGCTGAGATAGCGCAGAATAAAGAGCCAGCTTTTGAGTTGTCCAGGGCTCTTGGTCAGGCTTGATGTTGGAACACAGCCATGGGGTTGGGGGAGAGAAAAGCTGCCTTGATTCTTAAGCCACAAAAACCTGCATTTGGTCAGATTCCACTGCGCTCCATCTCAGGTGCAGCCCAGGAGGAGAGATTGGTCTTGCAGTGCAATTCTTGCATGTCTGCTCACTACCCCTGAGTGCAGTGGTTCTTGCTCCCATGCCTAATAGGATTGCAGGCAGTGCAGACATGCACCAGCTTGCTCTGATAATTGGATCAGCTCTCCTGGGTGCTGCGTAGGTTTCAGGCTGCACTTAGCAACACGGGGACAAAGACAAGCCGGGGTGGTGTAGTGATTAGAATGGCAGGCAGGCAGGCTAGGACCTGGGAGACCGGGGTTCAAATCCACACTCAGACATGAAGCTCATGGGGCGACTTTGGTGCAGGCACTGTTTCTCAGCCTAACCTACCTCGCAGGGTTGTTGTAGTGGCGGGGGATGGGGATGGAAAAGAACCAAGCAGGCCATCTTGAGCTCCTTGGAGGAAAAGCGGGGTATAGATGTGATTTGCACAGAAGGCACTTTGGTAGCCAGTTCTCAATGTTTTAAAATGCCTTCAGCGAGGTGGGCATGAAACACGCTGGACTAGTAACTTGGGAAGATCAGTATCATCTACAGTGGGTTGCAAATGGCTCTCCAGGATTTCAAGCAAGATCTTTCTCCAGCCTTATCAGGAGACGCCAGGGATTGAACCTCTGTCCCTGAGCTACGGGGAAGAAACCAAGGGGCTCCAGGAGTCTGCAGTTGAGGGGGGAGCCTCAGCAGGTTCCCCGCCACGCCGCCCCTGCCGAAAAGCAAACCACTTTTTTTGGGCTGCAAGAATGAAATGTTTTTCCCCTCCTTAATCCTGCAGCTCAGAAGTTTGGGAATGGCATACCTCTTGAAAGAACCGAGCCCCCGTTACCCAGGCCTCCTCCCCAGTTACAGAGAATCGGTATCTCTCTTCGCAGAATTACTCTTGGCTTAATTTGCTCAGAAACATTCTGTTAGTTGGCCTCCAACCAACTAATATTTGTTTTGTTTTGTTTTTGTCCCTCTCGGGCAACGCAAGCCTGGGAAACCTCTCTCAGTGCTGCCTTAGTGCATTCAGCCAGCCGGAGCCATGACGCTTAGGGAATTGTGCAAAAACCGTGGCGGAATTTCTTCTTCTTCATTTCAAAGAAATGCTCTTCTTGCATTAGTGGGCGGAGAGGTGGGCGGATGAGAATGGAGGACAAGTTGCAGAAGCAGGAAGCCAGCGTGTGCCTGCTGATAGATAACTTGCGCGAAGACCGCTTTGCATCTCCCTGCTAAGTTTCTCAGAGGCGGAATCTGTTCCCCCCCCTGCATGCTTTCTCACCGCATTTTGTGTGTGCGTGCAATCATGCTTTCGCCCATTGCTGCTCCATCGGACTGTTTGTTGCAAACCAATATAGCCGGTGATGTCATGAGCGGCATGTGAACCGGAGCTCTCGCTGCTTAGGCAACCGCTCCTGCAGAAGGCAAAACAGGAGGAGACGCCGGGAGTCTTCCTTGGCTTGGAGACATCGCTCGCCTCTGCTGTGTTTCATGCGTTAAGGCCCCTCTCTCCGCCCCCTTTGCAGTTTATTTCAAGTTTATTTATTTTTTCAATGCTCTATAACAGAAGCCTCGCGCTCATCGCAGTTGGGGAAGGAGCGCCGCCGCAGCTACGCCTGGCTCACGGTTGTTAGGAGGATGTCGGAAGGATGCGGAAAGGATGGTGATAACAAAGTTTAGGAAGCGAGTCGGACGAAGCGAAGCTGCAGGAATTGGGCAGGTTTGGTGGCTCAGATCGGGGAAGGGCGCAGCGGCAGAGCATCCGTCAACTTTGCATGACGTAGATCCCAAATTCAGGACCGGGAAGAGACTCCTGCTTGAAGAGCTGATGCTGGTCAGTGTATACACAATGCTCTAGACCAGCCTGTCGCAACCTGTGGGTCCCCAGATGTTGTTGAATTACAACTCCCATCACCCCTAGCTAGCAAGGCCAGAGCACAGGGATGATGGGAGTTGTAGTCCAACAACATCTGGGGACCCACAGGTTGAGAACTGCTGCCAAACTGATGGTCTGGCTTGGTATAAGGCAGTTCCTTGCATCCCTTCGTGATTCCTCAAGCCCTGCCAGCACCTGTGGCAACAGGCATGTTGTCCTGAGCCACCCACCCAGAGCTCCTCATTTTCTCTTCTTCTGACACACTCCGGAGAAGCTCCCATCTTGGAGGTTTGAGATGTGTGGATGTAGATTGATGCATCCTGCGTTTAGGAGGGATGCTGAGCTGCCTGTAGCATTGTGGTCATTGGCAGGGCACGACGCAGGCGTTTTGATCTTCCCGTGGGTCTTGTTTGTCTGTAAGGATGTAAAAGCAACTGTGGGGTGGGAGGGGAGGAAGAGTTGGGTTGGCATGGGGCAGCAGTCCTTTCCTCCCCGCCTTGCATTCCTGATCAAAATGCCTTGCCCCCAGACATCCAGCTTGCAGATACAGGAACCTGCGTTTTTCTTTTTCTTCACACCTTTGGAGGAATGCTTTAGACCAGGGGTCAGCAAACATTTTCAGCAGGGGGCCGCTGTCCCTCAGACCTTGTCGGGGGCCGGACTATATTTTTTTGGGGGGGGGGGGGAATGAACGAATTCCTATGCCCCACAAATAACCCAGAGATGCATTTTAAATAAAAGCACACATTCTACTCATGTAAAAACACGCCGATTCCCAGACCGTCCGCGGGCTGGATTTAGAAGGTGATTGGGCCGGATCCGGAACCGGGGCCGTAGTTTGCCTACCCATGCTTTAGACGAGGAAAGCAGTGTGGAAGGGAAGAGTTAAACGCGCACAGACTCCCTCTTGCCACTGCCCTGATTGAGATCAGTGCCTCCCTGGCAGCTGCTTTTGAACTTTCTGGAAATCTGACCAGGGATCTTCCGTGTCTCCTTTGGCCCTAAAAGCCTGAGCTGCAAATCAGGACATCTGTGATTAGACTCTGGCCCCAGCCACAAACTCGTTATATGTAGCTTTTTGCCTGTTAGCCTCAGTCCGTTACACTCACCCACCTTTTAACCCCTCTTAAAGATTACAAGACAGAAACACCTATTGAGTGCTTTGCACACTGTATAAATGCTACGCACTACTCAGGAGGTTGTGGACTCACGGAGCAATGGATCCAAACTACAAGAAAGAAGATTCCACCTAAACATTAGGAAGAACTTCCTGACAGTAAGAGCTGTTCAACAGTGGAATTTGCTGCCAAGGAGTGTGGTGGAGGCTCCTTCTTTGGAGGTCTTTAAGCAGAGGCTTGACAACCATATGTCAGGAGTGCTCTGATGGTGTTTCCTGCTTGGCAGGGGGTTGGACTCGATGGCCCTTGTGGTCTCTTCCAACTCTATGATTCTATGATTCTATGACTCTCCTTCATTGGAGGTTTTTAAGCAGATATTGGGGATGCTTCAGTTGAAATGCCTGCATTGCAGGCGATTGGACTAGATGACCCTCAGGGTCCCTTCCAACTCTACAGTTCTGTGATTCTATAGATCCCTAGACATAAATGGGAGATTTTGTGTGGGAATGGATGAGCAACGTACAGCTAAAGTGCCTCATTGGTTGCACCTCACAGAGACCTGGGTTCATCTTCCCATTGAGCTACGAAGCTTCCTGGTTGTCCTTGGGCCATTATTGTATCTTAATAATTATTCTTCATTCATTGATATAGGAATACCCTTTTAAAATATGTCTAGAGGAGGTTGACAGACACCACCATAGGAACAGTTAGAATCCGTTTTCAAAACAGTACGAAAACAACTGGAAAAGGTACAAAATGAACATCTAAGGCAGATACTTTTTTCATTCATCTGGGAAAGCTTGTTGAAACAACAACAACAAAAATGTCTTCGGTTGTTTTTGGAAAATACAGATAGTGGGAACCTGTTTTATCTCAATAGGAATGCTGTTCAGGGACAGCCTTACTGAAGGCTCTGCTGCAAGTTCCTATTCAGTCTTCTTTAGCCTAACCTTCCTTACAGGGTTGTTGTGATACACTATCCTGCAAGTAAGTGTGTGTGTGTGTGTGTGTGTGTGTGTGTGTGTGTGTGTGTAAATAAACTGTAAAAGTGATGGCAATGTTTCTCTTGCACATCTCATAGAAGAATATGCCTTATGAACAATTGCAGCTTAGGATTTTCCAATGTATTGGAAGCCATTGGTATCTCACTAAAAAGGCATACCTGAAGTCATAAGTCTTTGACCTGCAGTTAACTCAGGCTAGAGATAAAAGAAGGCAGGGGAGAGATAAGTATGCAGTTTGGAAGAGAGCTTGTTTTGGCTGCAGGAAACCCTGGTCATATCCCCACTCAGCCATGAAGCTCCACTGAGCGGTTTCCCTGCTCATCTGTCTTCCTGTCCTTCTGCCTCCCTCTGTTTCCTGCCTGCCTTCTTGGGAAAATGAAATGAGGCAACCGCCATGAAAAGCCACTCTGAACTCTTTGGAGGAAAATTGGAATACGGATATTTGCAAAAAAGGAAACACTGTTTGCTACCACCCCCTAGAAGCAAGGATGCGTAAAAAGATTGCCATCGTGTTGCATTCATTGCTCTAAAGGATGGTGGCAATTTGCTCCATATGTTGGGCTGCTGTTGACGTATGTGAACTGGCACCTGGTTTCCTGAGGCTAGAGAACCATCTCCCTGCCACCCAAGAGGAAAGCTTTTGCAAACTGGATGAATGCTGAGTATGCATTTGCTTCTGTTGAAACTGCTGTTTTATACAAAGTCAGGCCACAGGTCTGTTGGGCTCACTTTTGTCTACACGGTCTGGCAGCAGCAGCTGTCCAGGGTTTCTGATGGCGTAGCTCTCCCAATCCTACCTGGAGATGCTGGGGACTGAACCTGGAACCTTCTGCATGCCAAGCAGATGAACGACCTGCGTGTCACATAGAGCCCCTATCTAGAAGCATCCATATGGACTCCCTCCTTGGAGCTTTTAAAGCAGAGGTTGGATGGGCATCTGTCATGGATGCTTTAGTTGAGATTCTTGCCCTGCAGGTCGTTGGACTATCAGGTGCACAACCTGTGGCCCTCCAGATGTTCTTGGACTACACCTCCCATCACCCCCAATCACTGGCTGTGCTGTTTGGGGCTGATGGATGTTGTAGTCCAGAAACATCTGGAGGACCTCTGGACTAGATGATTCTCTGGGCCCCTTCCAACTCTACAATTCTGTGATTCTATAATTCCTGCTCCTTTCTTTTAATTCTTCTTGCTAGTGCTGGTATAGTGATGATTGCTATGCTTTTGACTCTATAGGCATTCCTTTTGTAAATCACCTATTTCTGCGTGGCAAATAATAACAATAATAATAATGATATTTATATGCAGACTTGTAACCTCTGTGGATCCATTTGCAAGGCCTCATAAAAGGCCCTTCTTAGCAGTCCTGTTTTGCAACAGCGACGTCTCTCTCATTATTAGGAATCCAGCATATTTGCCGTAGCTCTGTCCCACTTTTGGCAGCAAGCCTGCCTATTTTTGGAGACTATGGAGAGATCGCATTGTGGTACGGTGGAGCTCCAGCTTCTCAGTAACAAACTCCTTGCATGTTTGTTTGGCAGAGCTTGGGTTGGGGGAATGTGAAAACTGGCAAATGGTTTTCTTTAGCAAAAAGGGCTAAGGACCACAACGCAGAAGTAAAATTGCTCCTTCTCCTAAACACAATTAGGAACACCCCACCATGATCATATTCTCTTTCCCTGCCCCCTCAAGCAAATTTGCTCTTCTTTGCATGATCAGAGTGAACATGACATGTGCATTCATCTTAATTCTAACCAAGTTCTATTCATGGCTACAAACCTGCGTGTTTTGCTTACCATGGTTAGCTCTGCAAGGGGAAGGTGAGGAGGACGCACATGACAGGGGGAAAGCAGAGCATGGTCCTGTGTACATGAAGAGGGAGAAGCAAGCTGCTAGGACACTTGGGATTGCCTTGCTATGCTTAGGGATTTCCTTAAAGAAATCGGTATTTTTCCATGAGCCCTTAGAAAGCAGTTCTTTGCTGTTTGCAGCCCATGATGGTTTCAGCAAACTCTTTCTAATATGCCCTAAGATGAGCAATAGGTTTTTAAATAGTTCCTGCATGGTCAAACAGGCACAGAGAATGGGAAAATCCTAAATGAGGCATGGATTCATTTTCACCACAGTCCCAAACAAGGACAAAATATGTTGGTGGTTGTTGACATCCATATGTCTCGGAAGATAGTAGAGCGGTGATGGCCAAACTTGGCCCTCCAGCTGTTTTGGGACTACAGCTCCCATCATCCCTAGCTAACAGGACCAGTGGTCAGGGATAATGGGAATTGTAGTCCCAAAACAGCTGGAGGGCCAAGTTTGGCCATCACTGTAGTAGAGGAATGTGCCTTTGGGGTAATGGTCACCCATGATTGCTAGATGCACCCTAAACTAGGGTCTTATTTAGACAGTAGCATCTGTTGCTTCTGGTTCAGTTCCATAATGGACAAATGAATGTGCAGTAAGTTGCTATGGGAAGGGGCAATTCCCCCCCCCTTTACACACTCCCCCCCCTTTCACGCTCTGGGTGATTTGTATGGACAGGTATTAGCTCATTTTGCATCATTCTCTGCCTCTACAGTACTATAATGTTATTGACCCCACCCCCCAAGTATGGGAGTGGTTGAATGACCCCATAGCATTTCGCAGCAAAGCCAAATCACGTTTCCAAGTGTCTGCTGTTAACAGAAGCTGAAACATATTGTGTGCACTGCAAATGCAGCACATGAGGCCTTTCTGCAGTGTGCAGAGCTGAATTAACCATCGTCCTAAATATCATACAGCGCAGTTTGGAGATTCCACCATGGAGAATTGAGTGCCCCCCCCCCATCCTTTTAAAGCCCTCACAGCTGAAAACTCAGTACTTTTTTGTCACATGACAGGGGAGCGGCAATGATATGAGGTCATTAAAACCAAAATGCAAGCCCGCTTAGCAAGAAAAACAGGATGGCTACAAATCTCTGCAATGTGCTTTTTCAGTAGGTGAGCACACCTGCCCTGGGCTGCATTGGGGCAAGCGTTTCACCACAACTTTACTGCTCAGGAAGTGCCCCCTGTTTCTCTAGTCTAGAGGGTGTATATTAATGGCAGCCCATCAGCTCCTGTGACTGGTGACCAGGATGAGGCCTTGGGATTGGACCGGCCACACAAATACTAGAAACCGGGCCTTTTTGACTTGCATAATTAGCACAGCATAATACCTTGCCTGCTTTACTCCAGTTCCTGCTATAGCACATAATACCCTTTTTCTGTAATTCTGAACACAATTCCTTGTAAATACGAGCCTGGCAAGTTGTTATTCCTAGGGTCCTGCAGCATTGTGCTTTTAGACACCGCATTGCCCCTGGACCTTCTGCTTCGTGCTCTGCCCCTCCTGATTTGATTTGATTTTAATTACATATCGGCGGTGGCTGGGAGGATGGATGGATTTCACTTAGACGACTGACATTAATAAGAAAAAAAGGCTGATTTAAATCACTCAGCTGTTTTGCCGCAGTGTCCATGATGTTTTCTAAGGTTTCAAAATCATCCCCCAGGTCCAAAAAAGCTGGGGACCTGTGCATTACCCATACACGTAGACCACAAATCTTGCCTTGTAAGACTACTGAAGACTTGCAGGAGCCAGCTAGAGAAAACTTGCGGGGGGGGGGGGAGGCAAACATGCAAGAAAGCAGGAGCTGCTGGCCACTTTTTCTTCTTCTCTTTATCTCTCATTATCTTTCAGGGGCTAATTTTCCCTGGAACATACCCCTCCCAACTCATTGGAAAGGTTAGTTGCTGAGCTGTGCCAAAGAAGCATCTGCTTCCCTGTGAGGCCTTGTGAGACCTGAGCACACGCTTCTGCTTCTCTGTGCGGCAGCTTGAAATCCTGCGCCGCCAGCCTTCAGGGGGAAATCTCAACAAGCCGAGCTCCACTAGGCATGGATACTTTCCACACGGCATGTGCGATGTGTCACCAGACTCTTAAGTCACGTTGATTTCAATGAAGCTTTTTCTCCCACCTAGGAATTCTAGGATCACAGCCTACCCTCTCCAGCCCCTGCGAGTATTTTTTATTTATTTAATCTTCTTTTATATCCCACCTTTCTGTCGTGGAACCCAAGTTGGCATACATGTGGGCACAGATGCAGGCCTGCTTGGTTCCAGCACCATTCCTTCAGACTTTTATTACCCTGGGTAGAGGCAGGGAAGCCAGTGAGTAACCCCAGCACACATACACTTACAACACAGATTCCCTGAGGTCTTCTGTGCCTCTTATTTGGCTCCAGAAGCATATCAAAATGCATTCATCCGTGGCTAGTATGGTAATCAGTTAGGGCAAAGATAACCAGCATGGTGCCCTCAAATATTTTGCTGGACTACAACTCCCATCATCCCAGGCCATTTGCCATGCTGGCTGGGGCTGATGGGAGATGGAGTCCAACAGAAGCATTAGAAGGGTACCATGATGTTGGCCATCCCTTGGTTCGGATCATGAGGTAGTGGGGCTCTTCTTTCAGTTGTCAAAACTTAGCTGATAGCTGTATATATGTTTTTTCTCTCCTCCTCCCTTTTCCTCTTGTTTGCACAGGGCCGTGATTCTGGCACAAGATGGCAAGGACCAGCCACAGCAGCTATGTCCTCCAGCAGCTCAACAACCAAAGAGAGTGGGGTTTTCTCTGCGACTGCTGCATTGCGATTGACGACATCTACTTCCAGGCGCACAAAGCTGTCCTTGCCGCCTGCAGCTCTTATTTCAGGATGTTTTTCATGAGCCAGCAGCACAGCACGGCGCAACTAAACCTCAGCAACATGAAGATCACGGCCGAGTGCTTTGATCTCATTTTGCAGTTCATGTATCTGGGGAAAATCGCAACAGCCCCCAACAACTTTGAGCAGTTCAAGGTGGCCATGAACTCGCTGCAGCTGTACAACGTGCCGGAATGTCTGGAAGACATACAGGACACAAACTCCTCGGGTTTGCGGTGCTCCTCTTCTGCTTCCAGCACCCAAAATAGCAAAATGGTCTTTGGCGTGCGGATGTACGAAGAGACGCTGGCCCGAAGCGGGAGTGAAGCGAGCAGGTGCGGTGCTGAACCTCCAAGTTCGACGGTGAGCACATCCCAGGGCAGGGAGGTCAGTGACGAAGCTCTGCGGCTGAGCAGCTTATCCGAGCAGCCGTTGGAGAGCTGCAAAGGGAGTGTTGTGCGCAAGGCCTCTGGCGCCAAAGACCGAGTGTCCATATCGCGCCGCTTTGGGAGGAGCTTCACCTGCGACGGCTGCGGCTTCAGTTTCAGCTGTGAGCGGCTGCTGGACGAGCACATCATGTCCTGCACAAACAGGCACTCCTATCAGAACGCCAGGTATTACGGGGCCGATAAGAAAGACGGCGGAGAGAGAGACTCCGCCCTTAAAACCCCATCTCCCCAGCTGGACGAATTCAAAACAGAGGCAAGCCAAGCGACGGATGGGTCATCCTCCCCAGTGTCGAATGTAACTAGCGGGAAAGGCACGAGCGTTTCGTTGGAGGCACTGGGCAAACAGCGGAGTCGAGCCATGGAGAGGAAAAGGATCATTGTCAAGATGGAGCCAGAGGACAACCCCATCGACGACCTGAAAGAGTTTAACATTATTAAGGTGACCGACGGCAACGATTCCACTGACAACGACGACCTGGATGATGATGACCCGGTTTACAGGTACTACATTGAGGAAGAGGTCAGTGAAAACAGGCGTGTTAGGAAAGCTTTCTTAAAACCCCACATGCCTATTGATGAGGAGGCCAGGAAATATTTTAGAAGCGCCAGGGTCCTTAACAGTAAAGTCAGTGCCGTCGAGGAGGGCCCAGAAAATGCGTCCTGTGAACTGTGCGGGCAGACAATCACTGAGGAAGACCTCTCTTCTCATTACTTGTCCAAGCACATAGAAAACATATGTGCGTGTGGGAAATGTGGCCAGATATTGGTGAAAGGGCGCCAGTTGCAGGATCATGCGCAGTCCTGCGGGGAGCCCCAAGATTTGACCACCAATGGCTTAAGGAACATGGAGGAGAAAATTGACTTGGAAGAAAGCCCCGAGGAACAATCTGAAATTCAGGAGATGATGTATGTGGAGATGCTGGACGAGTTCGGTGACGGCCATTTCCAGATGAACAGTCTTCCGAAGAAACAGCTCTACAGGGATTCAGCTTGCCCCTTCCGGTGCCCTAACTGCGGCTTGCGTTTTGAGACGGAGAATTTGGTGGTTGAGCACATGTCCAGCTGCCTGGATCAAGATCTGTTCAAGAATGCCATGATGGAAGAGAATGAAAGAGACCATCGACGCAAGCATTTCTGCAATCTTTGCGGGAAGGGCTTTTATCAGCGTTGCCACTTACGGGAACACTACACGGTGCACACCAAGGAAAAACAGTTTGCTTGTCAGACATGCGGCAAGCAGTTCCTAAGAGAGCGCCAGTTGCGCCTTCACAACGACATGCACAAGGGCATGGCCAGGTATGTCTGCTCCATTTGTGACCAAGGAAACTTCCGGAAGCACGATCATGTCCGGCACATGATATCCCACCTGTCAGCTGGAGAGACAATATGCCAGGTCTGCTTTCAGATTTTCCCAAATAACGAACAACTCGAACAGCACATGGATGTTCACCTCTATACATGTGGCGTATGTGGCGCCAAATTTAATCTGAGGAAAGATATGAGATCTCACTATAATGCCAAACATTTGAAAAGAACATGAATGCATAATAACGCTTATTGGCAAGAACTAAAACAAAAGCAAGTGGAACACCAAAGCATAGCAAACAATCATACATTTTTTTAAAAAATTAAATGGCCTGTTTTGAAATGTTCTGGTTTTGTTTGTTTGTTTAAAAGAACATTTAAATCATGTGCTTCTTCATTTAGGCTGCAATCCTATGCTCACTTACCTGGAAGTAAGCCCCAGTGAACTTAATGGGACTTTCTTCTAAGTAAATAGTTATGGAATTGCACTGTTAGGGTATTAAAGTTCATAAAAAGCACCAAATGTTTAATTATTGCATTTTTATTCTTGCCTCATGTTAAGTTCTGTTTCTGTGTCCCCCCCCCCCCCCCGCTTTCTTAAGTAGATGAATCAAATCATTATTTTTAAACTCTAGACTTCAAAAGCACACTGTAGTATTACCTGAATCACTGGCTTCTATTAAACAGCTTCTCAGTTCCATCAATGTAAGCTGTCTCCTTTTCTATTTCCATGTGCATAGAATCGAAGAATTGTACAGCTGGAAGGGACCCTGAGAATTATCTAGTCCAACCCCCTGCAATGCACAAATATGCAGCTGTCCCATATGGGGAGTAAACTTTCATGTGAAAATCAAGACTGCATAATGTTTAATATGTACAGGGATTGGGAAGAAATATCCACTGGCCACACTGCTTAAGTCTGTTGAAATCAATGGGCTCTGTTGGACTGTACCTATTGAGTGGTAGCTAAGTTTTACTCAAGAGTAGACCCAGTGAAATTAATGTTACTAAGTTAGGACTATTAATTCCAGTGAGTACACTGAGTAAAACCCATTGGGTTTATAACTTAATGTATATACTGGCTATCACAGACATCTTGTTTGATATTTAAATCTCATGATCCAGAGCACTTTGGGTGACTTTAGTTCATTCTGCAATGCTATCTTGGGGTGAAATGAGAGAACTGCACATTCACAGGAATTCTCTGCTGTGCAGACGTGCTACAACAGAAAAATCAGGATGTTGCAGCATAAGCACATTGTAAAACATCCAGGATATACTCTAAAACAGTCTTCCGCACCCTTGCCACTTTCCATGCTTTGGACGACAACTCCTCTGAGGTCCACCTCCAAGGGACTTCCAGCAGTTCCCTGAGTGCGAGAAGTGAACCTCCCATGAAGGAGATAAAGAACTACACAATTTTTAGATGACATCTAAAGGCAGCCCTGTATTGGGAAGTTTTTAATGTTTTGACTTTTTATTATGTTTTTATATGCCCTAGAAGCATATGACTGGGGAGACCTAGCCAGATGGGCGGGGTATAAATACTACTACTACTACTGTACTGTATTAGCCAAAGCCTCAATTAATGGCTACCACAGTACCAATTCTTCATTAAAAATAACAGGAAAAACTGGTGATGAAGTGTGGGAGGAATGGGCAGCCCAATAAGGAGGATACCTCAAGATGCTTGTCCCAGATCTATGGTGCAATGTCTACTTAATGAGGGCCAAAATTATCTGTGTGAAACGTGAAAAATGTAAATACCGTACACAACACCACCCTCAGTGTAATATCCTATGTCTTACTGTGCAATGACTGCAGATCTGAACGGAGGCAGAGCTCTAGTTAGTGGGAAAGTTCTCTTTGTCTCCCAAGTTGCAAAACAGACTACAAGCCGTCTTTGATTTTCACATGCTACAGAAGCTTGTATTGTTTCCAACCATTCACCATTTAGAATAGTTTCAGTTGATGTATGAGCTCTGCCTGGTGACTAATCTAAAACATGCATGCTTCTGTTGGAACAGAAATAAATGCTGGGTGGTTTGAAGATTGCAAACTCAGATCCTGTGGCAGGTTGTACCTTCATTTAAGACAGGAAATGCAGGGCAAGGGGCCAAGTACCGCCCTGCAAGCCTCTCTAATTTGGCCCTTGCCCACACCCTTCTCCCATGGCCAAGCCCCGCACCTGTTTTGCACCTTCATTGAGTGTCGTCCCCCCCCGACATGTATGCTTGAACTCTCATAATACCTCTTGCTTGAATGGATGGAAGATACAGAATGACCCCTTATTTAAAACTGCACTTCTCAACAATAATAATGGTACAAATGACACTGGTTTAATCCTCAGTTTACTACTTTCACATGATATAGGAAGGTGTGAGCCTCTCTCCTCTCTGCAGCAAATCCTTCCTGCCCCCTAGTGGATAACCAGTCACCCATTGCTTTTTAAAGGACAAGAGCTGCACTAACTGGGTGTCATGTACACTATGTTCAGGGACAGTTAATTAGCAGTGTGCAGTCTCCTTAGACACAATACAGTCTCCAAATCACTCCCTCTCTCACCTTGAACTAGGAGGAAGCCAGGGAGCTGTATTAAGCTGCATGAAACCCACATTAATAAACCTGTCCAGTTGCCAACACCTTTGTGGGACCTGAAGTCTGCAGTTGGTGGTCATGCCTATTGTGCTGTGTCCATGATATTGCCTGGTGCAGTTGAATGTTAAGAAGGATGCTAGATTATAAAAAATTGGCCACCACTAAACTAGATTTGAATTCGATGATAAGTGAGATTAAAGAAAACATAATTTTTTTGGAGAATTGCTAGATTATATTTAAATGAGTGGATATAAGACCGTAAACAAGTTGATAATTTGCTTGGAAAAACCTTTTACGATGAAAATGGGAGCGGGAGACGTGAGGGAGTCCAAAGAATTGATGAAACTGCATTGCGTTGGAAGTAAGATTGTTTATTATTTGTGTATTTGTATTCAAAAACTTTAATAAATATTTATTAAAAAAAGAAGAAAAGATATTGCCTGGTGCAGGGCAGAGGATAAAGACTGGTGCAGGGCAGAGGATGCACCTGCTGATCTGCCATATGAAGACATTGGCCAGCCAAGTTAAGTGAGCGAATGAACTGGGCCTCTGAGATGGGTTCCAAAAGGCTCAACAGTATTTGCTGACACTTGTGGGTCGGGTCAGCAAGCCAAACTGGGACCATTGCAGATTTCAGAGGCCTCTTGCTTACTGTTGCAAACACTGGGAGCTCTTGAGAGAATGTAACGGGCCACAATATGTGCTCTGTATGCTGCAGTTTGTTCCGGTCTTATACCTAGCAGGGGTTGGCAACCAGAGGTCCTCCTGGGTCAAACTGGCACCTGTCTCATTTTTAGCAAAGGGACTCTGTAGCAAACCATGGGTAGAGAAAGTGGGGAGTTTCAACTGCTGATATTTCAGTGTGTAGCTGTGCCTTTAACAGCAACTTGATTGCAGACATTAGAATGGGATAATGTGTCTTCCTGTGATGTGATAAATTTTGCATGTTCAGCCTGCTGTTAAAGGCGCAGGAGCAGCCTGGCTGTTCCCATGATAGCAGGCAACTGTACTGATCAGCTAATTCATACAGCTTTCATCAATGGACTATTCCCGTAAAAAACCAAGACCTGCTTTGGCCATATGGTATACAGTGGTACCTCGGGTTACATACACTTCAGGTTACATATGCTTCAGGTTACAGACTCCGCTAACCCAGAAATAGTACCTCGGGTTAAGAACTTTGCTTCAGGATGAGAACAGAAATCGCATGGTGGCGGCACGACAGCAGCGGGAGGCCCCATTAGCTAAAGTGGTATTTCAGGTTAAGAACAGTTTCAGGTTAAGAACGGACCTCTGGAACAATTAAGTACGTAACCAGAGGTACCACTGTATCTCTTTACTCTTTGATGTGATCCATTTGAAATATGGCTGTGCCTCTATAATGAGCATTTTCCATACTGGCTTGGCTGCTACCAAGGCCCTGCCATAAAACGGCTGCATGTTGCAGGGCACTCTGGAGCATTTTCTAAGGTGCAAAAGAGTACATGGGAAGAGCTGGCCTCACAGTCCCCAAAGGTGAGCTGAGAATGCACGCTCCATTGTTCCCTTGCAACAAGATATTACTGCAGAGAAAATCAGTAGTGGTGGACAACTTTCTGGGAAGCTTGTCAGCTGTTACTGATTTTCTCTTTGAGAAATACCCACTAAGCTTGTAAAACTCCCAGAAAGACAAATTGATACGATTTACTATTGAAATAGCTACAGTGCTTCTGGTAATTTGTATCGACTCATGGGCTGTGTGGTTGCCAACTTGTTTACAAGAAGGCAGCCTTGTGCATTTAACAGCAGCATTGGAGGCAGAAATTCCACAACTGCATCTGTTGAAATTCTACCTGCCAAAAGTAGCAATCCTGTTGCTGTCTTGACCTAGGTTATGTAGTTTGTAAGCAGGCAAGTTCTGCCACTGTTGAGGCAGTGTGAGCCTTCCTGAAGCAAGTGATTTATATATTTAGTTTTGGTTAGTGTTAAATCTGGGCTCGTCAAAGAAAAGTCAATCATGCAGCACAAAAGTGAACCTGTGTTTATCAGTTCCTTGCCTTAATACTTATTCAAAAGTTCCTAATCTGACTTCCTGGCAAATAGTTGTCAGCTTGTAACTTTAAATGCCCTCAAGACAACTTGGAAAATGAAGTGGCAGGGGCTGCTTCCCTCTGTTCATCCCCCGGTCCTTTCACCCAACCAACCCTAGCCTCTGAAACAGGAGGTAAATGAGGCATCCTGTTCATCAGACCTTCCTTCATACCCAGAGTCTGTGAGTTCAAATCCTTGCTGTTGTCTTTAAATAGTCTTCTCTATTTTCAGAGGCAGTGTGGTGTAGTGGTTAGAGTGCTGAACCAGGACCTGGAAGACCAAGGTTCAAATCCCCATTAGGCCATAGAGCTCACTGGGTGACCTTGGGCCAACTATTGCCTCTCATCTCAACCTACTTCACAGGGTGGTTGGGATTAAATGAAGAGGGGGAGAACCATATACACCACTTGGGAGCTCCTTGGAGGAAAATGCTGGGATATAGATAAAATAAAAAGAAAGAGGGAGGTGCGTGAGAACCAGAAGAAAGACAGGTGACATCAGCTGCAACTACTTTTATCAGTGTGCATTTAAAGGTAAATACGGGTTTTCCCCCCTGATTGTTAGGTCCAGTCGCTGACGACTTGGGTTGCGGCACTCATCTCACTTTACTGGCCGAGGGAGCTGGTGTACAGCTTCTGGGTCATGTGGCCAGCATGACTAAGCCGCTTCTGACGAACCAGAGCAGCACACGGTAACACCGTTTACCTTCCCTCTGGAGCGGTACCTATTTATCTACTTGCACTTTGACGTGCTTTTGAACTGCTAGGTTGGCCGGAGCTGGGACCGAGCAATAGGAGCTCACCACGTCATGGAGATTTGAACCACCAACCTTCTGACTGGCAAGACCTAGACTCTGTGGTTTACCCACAGCGCCACCCGCGTCCCATATTGTCACAGTTAAACCTATGCAAAAAGAGCAATGCCCTAATTGTGACCCCCTCCCACACACCAAAGAGTGAATCTCCATGTGCGCACAAGAATGTAAGGGGCTGCATATGCACAGTTACTGGTGTCCTTGTGCCCCAGTACTCTTTCAGTGGCACTGTTTGCCTGGGGCTTGGACATATCTAGGATTGTGCTGTTACTTAGGAAAATATTGTCTAAATTAATTCAAAGTATTTCTGGCTAAACACTTTTGGAATTTTTCTCCAAAGGAAACCACAGCATTTGTAGAGTCGGAAGGGACCCCATGGGCCACCTAGTTCAGCCCCCTGAAATGCAGGAATCCTGCCCACAGCTATCCTTGGGTGGGCTCAAAGCACCAAGCTTCTGGTTAACAGCCAGACACACTCTGCCTCTCGGGAATGCTGGCTTAAAAGTGGTCTGCTACAAAATATATTGATTTGCCACCAATAAAAGTTGTTGCAATGAACTCTTGCCTAGCTTCTAAACTTGCAGAGACCTGCCACCAAGAACGCCGATTCATTGTCTTCACTCCCGCAATGCTCCTATGGTTAATTTCTTCCTATCATGATCATGACTAAGCCCACAACTCCCAGACCCATTTCCCACTTTCCTTTAGCCTTATTCCATTATCCCTAAAACCCAACTCATTATCTGCCTCCTGATCTCCTACCCTAATGCTCCATAATCTTGGGGGTGGGGAATATTCCAAAAAGACCAAGTCATACTAGTAATGAAACGGAGGCACTTTCACGTGAAAAAACTATGAAGAAGCAGCGGTTATAAGAATGTGTAAATGAATACTGCTCAGCCTACCATTTTACATGTCAGTAGAAGGGAAAGCGTTGCTGAAAGAGAAAAGATTTCAAAGAGTCTGCAACATCGCATGCTTTCTGGATGCCTTTTGAGCTGGACCCCTGCCCACCCCCCACAGAAGTGACCAAATTTCCTTTCTGGTTTCTCACTAAGGAGTGTCATGGAATTCTTGCATCACAACCAAAAAAGGTCAAGTTCCTCTCTAGCACTTTGTTTGCTTAAAGATGGTATTTGACATTCAGCTGAATTTATAAGAATTAACAAACAGTGGCTTGCAGGCTAGAAAAACGAGCCCCACGCTATAAATCAGGAACTTTAAAGCACAACACTGCTTGTCTCCTTTTTCTTCTTTGGTTGTCACTTTTCACTTTGAGTTGCTGCCCAATTTCTTTCTAAAGCAGGCATAGGCAAACTCGGCCCTCCAGATGTTTTGAAACTACAATTCCCACCACCCCCTGACCACTGGTCTTGTTAGCTAGGGATGATGGGAGTTGTAGTCTCAAAACATCTGGAGGGCCGAGTTTGCCTATGCCTGTTCTAAAGTCTATCTCAATATTACCCCTTTCCACTAATTGCTGCACATGTTGCTGTCCTTTCCTCCAAATGCTGGCATTTCAGATCCACCATTATTATCCTTATGTCCTGCTCCACCACTTTATCCATATTAACCACCCGTTGTCCTGTCCTGTTGAGCCTGTATGCCTCTGTTTCAACAGCAGCCATCAAGATGCCTTTGCAAAGCTTTACAAACAAGAAATGAAGGCAACTGTTGTCCCCTAGTGTTTATTCCCAAGAATCACCTGTGAGCACGGATATTTCAGCTACCGCCCACCCGGGAAGAATGGCAGATGAAAGTGATGGACTATATGGAACTGGCGGAAATGACTGGCAGAATCCGTGACCAAGGTGAAGAGTTGGTGGAAGAAGATTGGAAAAAAATTAAAGTTCATCTACAGAAACATTGTAAAATTAAGGAATGTTAGAAGGATGTTGGAATGAAGTAATGTGGTTTTAGCAGAAATGATATAAAGGATTAGGTAAAAATTGATTTTTTTAATTGGTGAAAGACGAGAATGTAAAATTACAGTATATTAAGATAAATTATTAGGATAAAAACAAAGCTGGAAAGGATTTGCTAAAATATATAATTGAACTAGAATACAAAAAAGGGAGGTGTGAGGAGGTCAAGGAAATAAGCAAAAGAAAGAAAGTTATGTAAAAGTTTGAGCTGTTTTTCTTTTTCTAACTGTTTGTATTTTTTCTGTATTTTTTTTATTTCTAATTTTCTTTTTGTAATCTTTAAAATTTTAATAAATATTTTTTTTTTTAAAAAAGGATATTTCAGCTACCTATCACAGCCATACTGCAATCGCTAGCAGCCTAAACTGCGCACTGGCCCTTGTCCAAATCTGTACCTTTTTCTTGCATTGTGTTTATTTTCCTTTATCAACCCTCTTTCACTCCAGGCACTTGCTGCCTCTGCCTTCATCTGTATTGCTCTTTGGGGCTAGGAGTCCTGATCTAGCTTTGAAAGAAAGCCCTTGGAAAGCCATAATTCCTTTACGCACAGGGCCAACTATGTGGTCGCTTGCGGAAAATGCTTGGCTGCAAATGTCCTCACCCCTTCATGCATCTCAGGACTGAATAATGGCATGGTAACAGATGTCAGTATTAAAAGCTTGCTTTTGCTTGCCTTGAAGCAGCAGTGTATTTATCCTGGTTAGGCTATATTCTGGTCTTTACTAAGCATGTATTCCAATTTGCTTACAGGATGGTTATATACAATGAACATTCACCTTCATTCATCCTGATTTGCTTTTGGGGTGCTTAGGTGTCTGCCTGTCAATCATTTATTCACCCCTCACTTTTCAGTGTTTTCCCATCACTTCTGTAACTGCAAAGTCTGTTTTTTAAATAATAATCATAATCATAATTTGTTGCACTAGGATGACAAAACACTTTCATTCTGCACAATTGAAGTAGATTCAGCTTATTGCATGTTATTGAATCCCTCCCTGGGGGAAGAGAAGAATAAACTAAAATCTCTCTGTTTGCTTTCTCTGTACTTTGCCTAGTGTGGGAAAACATACTTTATTATTTTTTGCTTGTTGCTTCTTCATTTTGGAAATTGAGAGGGGAAAAGAGATACCTCAGTTCAAGTGAATTATGGCACAGCCTTCCCCAACCTGCTGCCCTCTGTTTCGGACTACAATCCTCACCAAGTCAGCATGAGGGCACCAGGTTGACAAAAGCTATGTTATATTAGTTCTCAAAAAAGGCTCCATTTTTAAAGTGCCAGTTAGTTATGACGTTTAAATGTGAGGTGAGGACAAATGCACTCTGGACGTGCTCAGAGACAGTATTTTCTCCTGCTACAACTACAGCATTGGAAGGTGAGCCTGAAACACGATGTTGGGGACTCAGGGTGACCTTATTTTTTTCCTTTAAAGCGGCAACCCTTCCCTCAAATACTGCTTTTATTTCAGTTATTTTATCTCCCTCAGTCAACTGCCCCTTTCTCGTCATCCTGCTGCGTCATCGCTACCCCCCCCCCGCCCCGCGCGCTCTTCGAATATTCCCGACGCCGTTAGAAGCAAGTAGAAGGCGCTCGAGCTTCAAAGTTAAGGAGAAAGATGACGGAACTTTTTTTTCTGGTCTCGAGGCGCTGAGGGGCGCGCCCGAGCTATTTTGCATAACGGCCTCCCAGAAGGCGTCTCCAAGAGCCAACCCTTTCGTCCCTCCGAGCCCCTATTGGTTGCCGGTGACATCAATCCTCTCCGTCTGATCTCGAGCCCTGTGGAAGCTTCTGGTTGGGACGAGCAGAGGCGGGAAGGAGGCATAGCGGAGCGATTGGTCAGAGGTCCGCGGTGTGCGTCACGATTGGCCGAGCGCGTTCTGGCAGGTTCCAGAAGCGGGAGAGCCGCGGGTATAAAAACGGAGGCGAAGGCGACGGCAACGGCAGATCGCGCCTCAGAGCCGAAGCGAGAGCGTTCGTTGTGAGCGAAGCGGCGGGCGAGATACAAAACCACTAGCGTGAGGGACGTTCCAGTCGGCGGAGCTTTCGAGAGATACCTAACCGCGTTCCTGCAACCATGTCGGGCAAAGCGCCTGCCATAGGCATCGACTTGGGCACCACGTACTCCTGCGTGGGGGTCTTCCAGCATGGGAAGGTGGAGATCATCGCCAACGACCAAGGCAACCGCACCACGCCCAGCTATGTGGCCTTCACGGACACCGAGCGCCTCATTGGGGATGCAGCCAAGAACCAGGTGGCTATGAACCCCAACAACACCATCTTCGACGCCAAGCGCCTCATCGGCCGCAAATTCGACGACCCCACCGTGCAGTCCGACATGAAGCACTGGCCCTTCCGTGTGGTGAGCGAGGCAGGGAAGCCAAAGGTGCAGGTGGAGTACAAGGGGGAGATAAAGACCTTCTTCCCTGAGGAGATCTCCTCTATGGTGCTGACCAAAATGAAGGAGATAGCCGAGGCTTACCTTGGGCGCAAGGTCCAGAGCGCTGTCATCACGGTGCCTGCCTACTTCAACGACTCACAGCGCCAAGCCACCAAGGACGCTGGCACCATCACGGGGCTCAATGTGCTGCGTATCATCAATGAGCCCACGGCAGCCGCTATCGCCTATGGCTTGGATAAGAAAGGCAGCGGCGCTGGCGAGAAGAACGTGCTGATCTTTGACCTGGGAGGTGGCACTTTTGACGTCTCCATCCTGACCATCGAAGACGGCATCTTTGAGGTGAAGTCTACCGCAGGCGATACTCACCTGGGCGGGGAGGACTTTGACAACCGCATGGTGAGCCACTTTGTGGAGGAGTTCAAGCGCAAGCACAAGCGGGACATCGCTGGCAACAAGCGGGCAGTCCGGCGGCTGCGCACAGCCTGCGAGAGAGCCAAGCGCACCCTCAGCTCCTCCACCCAGGCTTCGATTGAGATTGACTCGCTGTTTGATGGGATTGACTTCTACACGTCCATCACCCGTGCCCGCTTTGAGGAGCTCAATGCCGATCTTTTCCGTGGCACCCTTGAGCCTGTGGAGAAGGCCCTGCGTGATGCCAAGCTCGACAAAGGGCAAATCAATGAGATTGTGCTCGTCGGTGGCTCCACCCGCATCCCCAAGATCCAGAAGCTGCTGCAGGACTTCTTTAACGGCAAAGAACTCAACAAAAGCATCAATCCTGATGAAGCTGTGGCCTATGGCGCTGCTGTACAGGCTGCTATCCTGATGGGGGACAAGTCCGAGAATGTGCAGGACCTTCTGCTTCTTGATGTGGCACCACTGTCGCTGGGTATCGAGACAGCTGGTGGTGTGATGACCGCCTTGATCAAACGCAACACAACTATTCCCACCAAGCAGACCCAGACCTTCACCACCTATTCAGACAACCAGAGCAGTGTGCTGGTGCAGGTGTATGAGGGCGAGCGGGCCATGACCAAGGACAATAATCTACTGGGCAAGTTTGACCTGACGGGTATCCCGCCAGCCCCCCGCGGTGTTCCTCAAATTGAGGTCACATTTGACATTGACGCAAACGGCATCCTCAATGTCACAGCGGTGGACAAGAGCACCGGCAAAGAGAACAAGATCACAATTACTAATGACAAGGGCCGCCTCAGTAAAGACGACATTGACCGTATGGTCCAGGAAGCAGAGCGTTACAAGGCAGAGGATGAGTCCAACCGGGAACGGGTGGTTTCCAAGAATGCCCTGGAGTCCTATGCGTACAACATCAAGCAGACGGTGGAAGATGACAAGCTGAAAGGCAAGATTAGTGAGCAGGACAAGCAGAGGGTGCTTGAGAAGTGTCAGGAAGTGATCAGCTGGCTCGACCGCAACCAGATGGCTGAGAAGGAAGAATTTGAGCACAAGCAGAAGGAGCTGGAGAAGCTTTGCAACCCCATCATTGCTAAACTGTACCAGGGTGCTGGAGGAGCTGCGGGGGCTCCAGGCGGTGGGCCCACCATTGAAGAGGTAGACTAAACTACCATAGACTGGACTATAAGAGCAATTGCCATCTTCTGCTCTTCCCTTTTTCTTCAGTCAGTGCCATTGCTGGAGGGTTTTTCCTGTGGGTGTGTATGGGAGGAGGTTGTTAACTTGCTCTCTGCCAGGGGAAGAAAAGCCAGCTTAAAAGTTTGTTACAGATAATGTTTGTCTTTGTATTCAGATATCCATGCTAGTCTGTAGATTTGTTTCTTTATGTTCACTGTTTTTTAAAGTATCTACTTGAGCATTACAATTGAGGGAGAAACATTTCAAGAGAGCATGGAAAATGTTAAAACATACCCCAAAGAAAGGTTTTACCTTTTTTTGTAACTATTTGGTCTGGTTATTTTAAAATTTTGGTAATAAAAAGTTACTTGAAGCTTAACAATACCCTCCTTTTTCATTTTAAAAGTAAATGGTTTATGGGATAGAAGCGGTAGCAACTGTGGGTTAAAGTGCTCTAGTTGGGAAAATAGTTAAGCACTTGCACTCTTCCTGAAATGATTGTTGGGTTACAGGCAGAGTATTTTATTGGTGGTCTGGCTTAGTCTGTTACTACTTGGCACAACTTTGCCACTATTCTTGATTTAAAAAAACCCCAGACAGAAATGCAGTAGGTAAACCTTTCTATCACTGTGTGTGTGTGTGTGTGTGTGTGTGTGTGTGTGTATATATATATATGTACTGGGACATGATTTTCAAGTCACTTCTCAGTAATGCAGTTGTTAAAGGTACAGGACCTGTTAGAAAAAGTGGCACCCAGTTAACTGCAGTTAAGTCTTGCTTTGATTATCTTTAAAACTAAAAATTATCACGGGGTTAAAGATTTCTGCACAATTGCCAGCTGGTCTAATGTCATAAAACAGAGATCCTTTCAACAGCTTAAGTGTTTTACTTCTGGCAGAGTCCAAAGCTAATTGGTTTCATACATCAGGGAAACTAAATAGCCTTATTAAAAAGAATACTTAATAGAGGAGCTTTCCTTTATAATTAGCTTTACTATGTAATCAAACCAGCTCAGGAGCTGACAACAGCATAAAAACAGTTTGCTAACAGGGTGGAGCCAGATGCAAATGCTTGCATAAACTGGTTTTGGTATCTTATCTCTCTGAAGGGATGAAACAAATGGGGTCAGAATAGCAAAATCGTAAGAACTATTTTGGGGAGATGCTAGTTTCTCATGAAGTAATAACTTCCCAACAGCTGGTGGTGACCCTTGTAAAATATTTAAAGTTAACAGCTTGTAAAACTGCTTAGCTAGTGGAGCAAAAGAACTCTGTGTTGTGAGCTGATCTTGTCCACATATGGTGAAATCAAGGGCTGTAGCAAACTCGGGTTTAACTGATTTTATGGTAAAATTGACAAGGTCCTGCTGGGATGGTTTAACTGGAAGATTCTTGAATGAAAGACTAGGTAGCTGAATGTGGTTTCTATATCTGGAAGGAAAAAATGACCACTTCTCAAATACCTTTAAAAAATCATAATACTGGATATTATCAGTTCAATCCAAGGATTCCCCAAACAGACTGGATCCAGGAGCCTTGGTGAATGACCTAGAAATGGAACAGAGTACAGTGTGGGTGGGTACGTAGGGAGGTATTATTTGTAACAGCTAATCACAGCACAGCTAAAACTTAAATCTAGGTTACTACCTACATAGGTATTTTTCATTGTCCTATTGCATAGGTATTTGTACAGCCTAGTTACTGTTAGTAAAGTCTGTCTGAAGTGGAGAACATTTTCTAGCATATGCCAAGTCCTTAGTTTTGTTTTTCATTTTCCTTATAGGGTTACGATAAAATAAAATAATGGGTGGGAGGATTCCCATACTTTTTAAATATAGGTATAGATGAGATTTTGGCAGGGGTGCCTTTTTCATGCTTTGCGTGGCAAGTAGCACACCTACCAATGTTGCTTTTTCAATGTTTGTTTTCCATGAAACAACCCACATAGAGGGCCACAGAGGGGTCCAGCTGGTTCCATCTTAAGGCTGCATATACTGTATGTTCTGAGCAGCCTCTGCCAACCAGGAGCCCTCCAGATGTTCAGGGCCACAACTCACATCAGCCCCACCTAGGATAGCTACATGATGCTTGGCTGATTGGGGCAGATCTCATTAGCCTTCATGCCACCTGAGTGGCCATGTTGGCTGGGACTGATGGAAGTTGTAGTCCCAAACATCTGGAGGGCTCCTGGTAGGCTGATTTTGAGGATGCTTCTGGTAAATCTAGGTGCCCCCCTACTGAGAGATTCTGGAACACAATAGATTCTCACATGCCACTATGAATTGATAAATTAAGTTCACTGGCGGATACCATAGTTACCTTTACTTGCTCCCCTGCCCTGCCTCCTTTTTTCCTGTCGATCCAGATTAAACTAGTGTAAGAAGCCATCTTTCTTTATTAACAGCCTACATGAAGCAGAAAGGAACAGCATTCACACCATACATTTAAAGCACAAATCCTTCCCCAAAGAACCCTGGGAAATGTAGTTTACCCCCATAGAGCTGCAATTCCCAGACCTTAACCAACTACAGTTCCCAGGATTCTTGGGAGTGGGGAGTCATGAGCTTCAAATACCGTACATAGTGTGTACACAGTTGCAGTTTCCTATTGCTAAGCTAGACCTGATAGGCTTCAGCAAGATGGCTGTTCTGTGTTCTCATCAGTATTGGAAGAATCTGAGCACCTCCATACAAGGCTACAGAGCTGTACATATATTGCAAATAGTCTGTGTTTATATTTATACCCTGATTTCAACTGGCTCCCAACGTGTCTTAGAATTAAAATCTCCAGAAAGTTACAATATAATTAGGGGCATGTTGGTAAGGAGATGCGGCCTCTTCTGGCATTTGGTGAAACTTTTCAGATTCTAGGCTTTACCGAGGGCTAGACCAAACCTTGCCATGTGGACTTCAGTGGGATTTACTCCCTTAGTCAGGCTCTTGCAGTTTCCAAAGGTGGTAAAAGAGATTTCATACCCTCGCTGGAACAGAAATGCTTGACACACCCATTGGGATGAGAGCAGACAAGCTTGATGTTGCTTGCCCCTTTCAAGCGTTATCGTTGAAGGAGTTTCTGTTTACATGACAGTAAAGGCATCAAGAAAACCTATGAAAGTGGGGTGGAGGAGGAGGAGAAAGAAAGGAAATCAGATTTTGGTTACCAGAAATTGGAGCTGAAGTCATCAGAGCCCTTTTAGGAGAGCGAGGAACATCAATCCAGCCGTACTAAAATATCTTTACTGCCTCCGCTTCTTCTGGGCTCAATTCAAAGCTCTACTTTTGTCCTCGAAAGCCTTAAATTGATGTGGCTATGCTGTGGCCCTCCCAGATGTTGAACTACAACTCCCATCATACCCAGCCAGCATGACCAGTGGTTGGGTTTAATGGCAGTTGTAGTTCAGCTATTGCTGTGGTAGGGACTGTGCCTTACATGTGAAAGGTCCTGGATTCCATCCCTGGTGCCTCTAGAGAGGGCTGGGAATGCTCCCTGCCTGAACCCCTGGACAGGTGCTGCCAGTAAGTGTTGACAGTACTTGGTCTGATTCTGATTCTTATAATATAGAGCAATCAGAAAGCCATTGTAACTTGCTCCTTTTCCAAAAGCTTTTCAGAAGCCTCTGCGAGGGGGTGCTGCTGGCTGAGCTGGCAGGTGAACATGGGCCTATGTTTTGAGGATTGGGCCCCATTTCCTGCCATGCCCTCACCATGCTCCTTTTCTGCAGGGGGTGGGCGGGGGACTTAACAGCAACGTAGGCAGCCCAAGAGGCAGCAAACCCAAATCCTCACACCCTGCTGGATTTTAGGTTTGGATTGTGCTGTCAGTCCTGCCTGCTTTAAGTGGCCTGGGTTTGAAGAAGGTTAAGGATCATCTATATGAACCCACTCCTCAATTAAGAACTTCATGCGCCCTTCTAAGGTACCCCCCCTTTCAAGTTAGACAGGTAACTATTGGAGAGAGGTGCTTTTCTGTGGTAGCACTGAAATTATGCAATTCTCTCCTTAGAGATGTTCACCTGGCGTCATCTTTCCAGAACCAGGTAAAACCTCTGCTCTCATGGTAATGCCTAGGTTGCAGGATTGGTCCCTGTATGGGACAGCTTCATGCTCCCCCATCACTCTGCCCGGATGCTGAGGTCCAGCGCCAAAGGCCTTCTGGTGGTTCCCCCACTGTGAGAAGCCAAGTTAGAGGGAACCAGGTGGAGGGCCTTCTCAGTAGTGGCACCTGCCCTGTGGAACACCCTCCCACCAGAAGTCTACTACCAGACTTTTAGAAGACATCTAAGGCAGCCCTGTTTAGGGAAGCTTTTAATGTTTGATGCATTACTGTATTTTAATATTTTGTTGGAAGCTGCCCAGAGTGGCTTGGGAAGCCCAGCCAGATGGACGGGGTACAAATTTATTATTATTATTATTATTATTATTATTATTATTATTATTATTATTATTATTATTATTATTATTAGTGGAATCCTTTTAATGGCTTTTACCAGCTCCCCCCCCCCCCAAATCTACTGGTGTGGGCTGCCTTTACATTTTTGAAGTTTTAACATTGGTTTTGAAATTTTTTCCCTATTGCTTGCCATAAGCTACCCTTAGTCCTTTTCTGGTGAAAGCAGGCTATTTAGTTTGAATGCATGCATAAATGCCGAATTCTGACAAACCTTTGGGGTGAAAAGGAGGCCTAATCATGTGCTGGGGCTTAGGAATAATTTTAGCAATAATTTATTGTGAGCTGTTTTATTTGCTTCTAAGGAAATCCTTGAGAATTACAGGTTTTTGCGTGAGTTCCATAGATTCCATAAAACCATAGAGTTGGAAAGGATACCAAGGGTCATCTAGCCCAACCCCAGCAGTGCAGGAATCTTGCCCACAGCTGTCTCTGGGTGGGCTTGAATCACCAACCTTCTGGTTAACAGCCAGATGCAATGACCCAATGCACCAGAGTTCAATAGGCTCTTAACGAGGATACAGTATTTATTCTGCAAAAAGGAGCATCTCTACCCCCATCGTTCAGCTGAGGTCCACTTCTGAGGGTCTTCTGGTTCCCTCACCACGAGAAGTAAAGTTACAGGGAACCAGGCACAGGGCCTTCTCGGCAGTGGCGCCCGCCCTTTGGAATGCCCTCACATGTCATGGAGATAAAGAATTACACAACTTTTAGAAAACATCTGAAACATTTAGAAAACATCAGGGAAGTTTTTAATGTCTGACATCTTTTTTTTTTTAATATTTTACTAGAAGCAACCCAGATGGCCGGGGTATAAACAAGAAAATAATAATGATATAATATAATATAATATAATATAATATAATATAATATAATATAATATAATATAATATAATATAATATAATATAATATAATATAATATAATATAAATACAATATAACAACAACAATACTTGATAAGGAATAAGGAATAAAATAACTTCCCTTTTCCAACTTGTGAAAAAACACAACCTGAAGTAGCCATGTTTCACTTTCTTAGTGGTGCAGGAAATCTAGGTATGTAGACAGGGCCCTAGCTCAGTGGTTAAGAGTATCTTCCTTGCATGCTGTGAAGGTTCAGGGTTCAATCCTTGGCATCTCCAATTAAGGCTGGGAGAGACTCCTGAAATCCGAGACAGCCGCTGCCAATCACTGTAGACCACACTGAGCTAGATGAGCGCCATATAAAGTAGATTCCTATGTTCTTAGAAGGAGTAATAGAATTTTAGAGTTGGAAGGGACACTAAGGGTCATCTAGTCCAACCCGCTGCAATGCAGGAATCTCAGCTAAAGCTAGAGATGACCATGACAGATAACCATCCAACCTCTGTTTAAAATCCTCCAAGGAAGGAGAGTCCACCACCTCTCGTGGGAGTCTTCTCCACTGCCGAACGGCTCTTACTGTCAGACAGTTTTTCCAAATGTTTAGTCGGAATCTCATTTCTTGCAACTTGAAGCCATTGGTTCGAATCCTACCCTCCTGAGCAGGAGAAAACAAGCATGCTCCCTCTTCCACGTGACAGCCTTTGAGATATTTGAAGATGGCTATCATATCTCCTCTGTCTGCTGTTTTCCAGGGTAAACATACCCAGCTCCTTCAACCGTTCCTCATCAGGCTTGGTTTCCAGACCCTTATCATCTTGGTCACCCTCCTCTGCACATGTTTCAGCTTGTCAACATCCTTCTTAAATTGTGGTGCCCAGAATTGGATACAGTATTCCCAGTGCGGTCTGACTAAGGCAGAATAGAGTGATACTATTACTTCCCTTATTTTGGACACTAGACTTCTGTTGATGTAGTCTAGAATAGAATTTGCTTTTTTTGCTGCTGCATCACACTGTGGACTCATGTTAAGCTTATGGTTCTCCAAGACCCCTACATCCCTTTTTCACATGTACTGCTAGTAAGCCAGGTGTCCCCCATCCTATATTTGTGCATCTGGTTCTTCCTGCCTAAGTGCAGAACCTTACATTTGTCCTTATTGAAATTCATTTTGTTAGGTGGTGCCCAGTTCTCCAATCTGTTAAGGTCATTTTGAATTATGATTCTGTCTTCTGCAGCATTAGGTACCCCTCCCAGTCTGGTGTCATCTGCAAATTTGATGAGCATCCCCTCAATTCCTTCATCCAAGTCATTTATAAAGACGTGGAACAACAACGGGCCCAGGGCAATTCTCTTAAATCTCATTTAAACTCAAAGTTCATTTTGAGCAAGCAAGCAATAATACAGTTTGCTGCCCTCAACTGCAACAGAAACTAGCTGGGCTGGCACTTAGGTCATATTGACACTATATGTATAAAGCACATGCTTCTTTCTAAAGAATATTGGGAGCTATAGTTTACCCAGAGCTCAAACTACAGCTCCCAGGATTCCTTGGGGTGGAAACCATGTTTTAAATGGGCTTTAAATAGATCTTCCACTGTGTTTGAGGGGGGGGGGTGGGACTGGTTGCATGGAGCACAGAGCTCCGTCAGCTCCAAGTCCCTTAGCAGCTGTCACTTGAGATCTCTGCTGGAAGGTAGGGCCATCTCTGCAAATACCCAATTTGACTAAAGGAACCGTCAGGCAGCATTTAAACAAATTCTTGTGCCGTTTGGCTTAGTGCACACTTCCTTTTCCTGACGTGCTTGTTCTGTGCCATAATGTGGTCTGGATTTTGTAGGTCGACCCTACAGTAAAGCAAGCAAGTGGACCACCCTTCTCAGAAATGTCATATGGCGAACTTCTCCCAAATCTAGATTTTTTAAAAATGCTTCAGTCTTTTGGCTTGATAGGCGCAACTTCTACAGGACTTGAATTTGCAAGATCTGAACGCAACCCCGAGGGCGATGGGAGTGTTTGGGCATGGTTGCCATCCTGCAGGTGATGCTCTGCATTTAGCCCAGCAGACGGCTGCAATGGAGGGGGACGTGGGCACAATGCATCCCAGATGGTATTCCCTCTCTCTTTGATGTGCCTTATGAAATAAAAACTTGAAAGCTGGCTAGAAAACGCTCTGGAATTAAAGAGGGCAATCTACTAGGGACATCTTCTGAAGCAATTGTTCTGGGCCTTTGAGCAATTCTCATGAATGTTTCCACAGAGCTTATGCTGGAGACTGTCCTGGTGAAATTGTGCCCTTGAGTCAGAAATAAATGAATTGCTTTACCTTCATGGCTACCTTTGACAGTCTGCAAAGAAGATTTCTGGGAGCAAAGTGGCACATAGGGAAAGGAGAAGGAGTGACTTTTTAGTTGGAGAGGAAGATTCTCCCCAAAACAGACAGAATATTATTGGTCATTCTCTACCCAGATAAAACAGGCATTATCAGATTTGAAGGAAACTTTCCAGCCAGGTGAAAACACTCAGGGAGATCTGGGGAGGGAACATGGCCTGGGAAAAGTCCCAAGGGCCAGGTTGAAAGGCATGAAGGGCAACATTCTGTTGGGGGGGGGGGACCACAGGCTCTCCATCCCTGGTTTATAGCTGTATAAAAGCAGACCTGTAAATATGCCCACAAAAATTACAATCCCTGCGCATCCTCCGCGGACAGCAAGGAGACACAGACTGCTAGCCTCTTAGCACACTAATAAAAAGGGGGAAAAGGAAAGGAAATTCTGTGTGCAATGCAAACTGTTGGAGAAGCAATAGAACAATCTGATCCTCGGTCGAAAGCTTGCAGCATTTCTTTGATGGTTGTGGAGAAAGAGACTTTTCTTTCTCGGTGGCTATCAGCAAGTTGGTGTAGGAAGGTTGGTGTGATCCATTCCTCTGCCTCCAGCCTGCTTATTTGCTGCAGAGTATACCCGGGTGCCTATGGTTGTTAAATACGAGGCTGATATAAAAGCAACAGCAATATATATAATAATAATTATAATAATAATAATAATAATAATAATAATAATAATAATAATACAATAATAATTTATTATTTATACGCCACCCATCTAGCTGGGCTTCCTCAGCCACTCTGGGTGGCTTCCAACAAAATATTAAAATACAGTAATGCATCAAACATTAAAAGCTTCCCTAAACATGCTGCCTTCAGATGTCTTCAAAAAGTCTGGTAGTTGTTTTTCTCTTTGACATCTGGTGGGAGGGCGTTCCACAGGGCGGGTGCCACTACCAAGAAGGCCCTCTGCCTGGTTCCCTGTAACTTGGCTTCTCGCAGTGAGGGAACCGCCAGAAGGCCCTCGGTGCTGGATCTCAGTGTCCGGGCTGAGTGGTGGTGGTGGAGACGCTCCTTCAGGTATACTGGACCGAGGTCATTTAGGGCTTTAAAGGTCAGCACCAACACTTTGAATTGTGCTCGGAAATGTACTGGGAGCCAATGTAGGTATTTCAAGACTGGTGTTATGGGGAAGGGACATAACTCACGAGGCAGAGCATCTGTTTTGCATGCAGAAAGACCTGGGTTCAATCCTGGCATCTCCAAATAGGGCTGGAAATAACAGAATCATAGAATTGTATAATTGGAAGGTACCATGAACATTGTCTAGTCCAAACTTCTGCAATGTATGTTCCCTGTCTGAAACCCTGGAGAACTGCTGATTGTAGACTATTATTGAATCAGATGTCCCAATGGTCTGACTCAGCATAAGGCAGCTTCCTATTATACTATCACAAAGGTAGGCAACAAGAGCGCCATAGATTTTTTCCAAGTCTGACTTCTTTTGTCTTTGGCTGTGTACACACTCTTATTTGCTCTGCATCCCATGTCCCATCCCCACCCCCCTTCTGGTTTGTGAAGCTGTATACACATGACATTAGCCATAATCTACACCTACCCTGCAGTTTCTTGAAGAATACTGTATTTTGATGCATTCCCCTCAAAACCAGCTTCGATCCAATTTGAAAAGCTACATGAAAGCATCCATGCCACCTCTCCGCCTACTGGGGCAGACCAACGCTGGGCAACTTGGAAACACGTGCAGCTTGACTGATGTGCACAGTGATGAACATGCCATTTGAAATGCAGCAAAAAATAATAATACTTCCAGCAAAGCACCTCACTGCATTTTAAGCCAGTAACATACACACAGCCTTTGTCTTCAAATACAATGGGTGCAGATCCTGTGATTAGCGTTTTGCACAAGAACCTGGGAGTACTGGAATCGAACGCCAGCTAAGCTGTATTGTCTCTCTGTGCTCTTGAGCAATTTGCTTTCTCTCGGCCATTTGGCTTTTCATCTGCCAAATGGGCCTTTTTAATAATGCACAGGGACATTAAAGCAGATGAATCAGGATGCCTGCGACCCAAAACGCTATATGAATGATGAGTGGAGATGATTCTGCAAAATGCTGGAGCAGAAAGCCAAATTGTGTATACGGTGCTAAGAAATCCGTCTGCCCTGAATGTTGTTTTCTCCTTGTGGCATGTTCACAATCAAAGGTTAGCAGCTAGAACAACCGCAGCATGCATTCCCAGCAGCATCAAAATAGTTGGCACCATCTTAAATTAACAAATAAAAATAAAAAGAGGAGCAGAGAAGGGTAGGGAGCCTTTTATTAGTGTGAGCAGCTGGCTATTCAGGTTTTTAAAAGTTACATTCCCTTCCCATAAGTGGCACTCCGTGCTAATTGAAACTTTCTCTCATTGAAGGCTTTAATGTAAAGCCAGTGTTGCTGCTGCCATGAACTTCAGCCAGAATAGCTCTGTGCAGCCCTAGCTGCAGCCTTGGCATGGCAGAGGGTAGCCGCCTTGAACACATGAAGCAGTACAATTATGGACCAACTTGTGTGTTCAGTAGCAAACACAGATCGGGAAACTCTGGCCACTCCTCAGCTTCAAAACAACCATGGGGGGTGGCAGCGGCGATTTTTGAAGAGGAGAAGCATCATGTGTAGAAGGGGCTTATGCCTTCCCCCTCCCCATCACTTTTTCACCGGAACTTATGCAATATAGTACATGCATTGAGGAAACCCAGTTTAGAAAAGTTAACAGCAGAGTTTTTGGGGGGGAGGGGAAGGCAGGGGATCAGGCTAGGGAAAAGGGTTAAGCACATACCCTCCTCTCCCCACATTGTAATGGAGAAGAAGCAGCTGGGGCTGTAACCTCAGGTTACAGACGTTTGGGTTGCGCGATTTCGGGTTGCGTACCACGCCTAACCTGGAAGTACCGGAGCAGGTTGCTTCCGGGTTTCGGGGCTTGCGCGGAAGTGCCTAAATCCCGCTTTGCACATGCACAGAAGCGCCAAATTGCAACCCATGCATGCACAGATGGTTGCGGACACTGCAGGTTGCGAACGTGCTTCCTGCACGGATTACATTCGCAACCCGAGCGTCCATGGTAATTTCATTATTTGTCACTCTGGGTGGCTTCCAGAACATACAGAACCATAATAAAACGTCAAACACTAAAAGCTTTCCTATACAGGGCTGCCTTCGGATGTCTTCTCTCCTTGACATCTGATGGGAGGCCGTTCCACACAAGAGGGTGCAACTGCTGAGAAGGCCCTTCTGCCTGGTGCCCTGTAACCTCACTTCTTGCAGGCAGAGAACCACCAGGAGGCCCTCAGAGTTGGACTTCAGTGTTCGGGCTGCATGACGGGGGATGGAGACGCTCTTTCAGGTATACAGGGCTGGTGGCCATTTAGAGCTTTAAAGGTCAGTACCAACATTTTGAATTGTGCTCAGAAGAGTCCAAAATGGGTAGGGAACCTATGGCCCTCGGATGTTCATGGCCTCCAGTTCCCACTGCTCCTGACGGCTGACCATGCTGGCAGGCCAGAGATTCCCCACTACTGATCTAAGAGCAAAGAGAAGATGTTTCTTACTTCGGAGGTGGTGTGTGTGCCCTTACGCAAATTAGCTGATTAAAACTCATACAGTGGACTGGCTTTCTTTAATCAGGCGACTGGCATAATAATTTGTCACTGAAGGCACCTGGGCATGCAGAAACCAGCTTCCTTTTCAAAGGTAAAATTCACACTTGTTGCTCCACCCTAAATTGGCAAGCAATCCGTACAATGTTGCCCAGAAAGTTCGTTTCCCCTCTCTACTATGCGGATGTGGTTAATCATGTGTGATACTGTACAATGTATGAGAAGAAAAGCGCATTGCATAAGGGCCAAAAAGTAACTGTCATCCCAAGGATTAGCTTCATTAACAAGGATTCTTGAGCCATTTAATCCTGTTTTTTTTCCTTCCAATCATTCTACCTGCCAAGCCTTTCTCTGTTCTTCCTGCCAAAAAAATGCTACCCCTAACACACACACACACACCCCGACACCAAAACACCTGATGGCAGAGGATGGAAAAGTACAGAAGAGCAGATCAGGGTGAGTTTAATGTTCTTGGTTTCTGTCCCCGAGGCAAGGAACTGCTTATTGAGAACAGGAAGGGAACATTTGGCAGGTAAGTGGCCAATGCAGAAATAAACAGAACGGCAGCTGCTGTGCAGGGAACGAATTCAGCGCTGCATAGTCGAGTGCAAAGGTAGTTGTGCCGTAATAATTCCCTAGGAAATCAGATCTGACATCCACAGACTTTTCGAGGGCCAAGACCTGAAGGCATTTCCATTTTATTTCGGTCTTCCTCCGTGGAATGCAAGGCATTCCCCAGACACAATGCTTTTGAGGGGAGAGTTTAAGGCTTATTAGTTTAAATAAAGGCTATGATATACGGGATTATGTAACGCATGTTTATGTAACACAAACCTTTCAGGACTGTAACTAAGAAACACTGTTCTTTTTCTGAGGTATATGGACACTGCATATTTGAGTCCAAAAACCTAGGGTGCAAATCATAACAAGTAAAGCCATCAGCCACATACCCTCTGATGTTTCTCCAATGAAAATAGGAACGTCCTATTCAACAACAACAACAACAACAACAACAACGATAATGATTTAACTATTTATACCCCGCTCACCTGACTGGGTTGCCCCAGTCACTCTGGGCGGCTTCCAGCACATATAAAATCATAATTAAACATTTAAAAACTTCCCTATACAGGGCTGCCTTCAGATATCTTCTGAAGGCTGTATAGTTACTTATTTCCTTAATTTGAGGGTCACATAACTCCATACCCTCCAACATTTGTTCAGTGAAAATAGGGACATCCTAAGGAAAAGCGGGACATTGTGAGATCAAATCAGGAACTGGGATGGCTTCTGTAAATCCAGGACTGTCCCTGGAAAATAGGAACATTTGGAATATCTACACCCAATTAGAAAAATATTATTTAATTGAGCATGAGCGTTTAAGTCAGCTAACTGATTTAGTGCAGCTGCATAAATTTGCATATGAAAGGGGGGGGGAGTAGGGATGCATTGTTTTGCATTTAAATGATGTGTCCCAGCAGATCTTGCCTGAAAAGAGGCATTCCTCTTCTAAGGTGACACTTGCAACCTGCAGTTATTATCAGGAAGGAAATTAAATCTGTTGATTTAATTGAGGGCACCTTTTTAGTTCATCAATACAGTATGTTTTAAAAGTGGTTCATCTAAGTTGTTCTTCTTCAATTGCTGAGTTGGGAGTCAGACCGACTGTTGGGTCAGAGCCTGATCTAAGGTGATTTGCAACAGCAGAATTAGCACCGTACATACATATGGTAAAAAATAATGATTAAGAAACAGGTCTCCAAATGCATGTTTGGGTTAAACAGTGGGGGCCTGGGTCTGAAAAGGTTGGAGGCTTTTGATAACTGAATGGCCAGACTTAATAAGCACATGCTGATGACAGAAGCATTTATCTTCACTGTGCCTCTTTCTTTTTACCCTGTTTTTGATACTGCTTTTGAAGCGTTGCCTCGACGCAACTCCAAAACCTCGTTTGTTTCCAAATCTGCTTCTCTTCTTGGTCTTGATAAATATGCGGCATTGCTGCCAAGGCTCCAGAATATCCTTGGCAGCCCACAATAGCAACTGCAAACACAACATACAGTGTTCTGTTGTTTAAAAAAGGTCACAGGGCGCAGGCAGAGAAGTAAGCCGAGCTCAGAGAGCCGTCGTTGTGCGGGGACCTGAACGACCATCAGCAAGCTCTGTCAGCAGGGACCATAGCTGTCAAGTGTCCCTTATTTGAAGGGACAGTCCCTTATTCCAGTGCCATGTCCCGCTGCTGTCCCTTATTGATGGATGTCCCTTAAATGTCCCTTAAATGATGTCCTTTAAATTTCAAAGGAAGCAGCTCCTCTCCCTCCCTCCCTGCCGGCCAGGGAGGAGGGAGGCTCCAACTGTGTTGCTTGGCTGTGTTGCTCACCCAATAAGAAGTCTAAGAACGACTGGGGGATGGAGCTTGCATGCCTTGTGTGTGGCTAGTTAATGCAAGCTGAGGGGGGTTTTGAATGTTGGACGCCATTTTGTTGCACGTGCTGCTGCAAACTTTGCAGTGCAAAGCCAGGCCGGGGAACCATCTTAAGTTGAGGCTACACAGGCCTTGTGGTGCATGTGATTCAGATTCTATTCAGTTGAACCTCTGGTTACAAAGTTGGTTGGACAGTGTTCTCGAAGCTACCAGCATGAGTTTGACCAGACTGCAGGAGGACAGGAAGACTGGAGTGCCTGGAACAGGTGAGGCTGTAGGTCCCTTATTTTGGCTGCTGGTCCCTTATTTTCAAGGCTGCTGGTCCCTTATTTTCAAATCTGTAAGTTGACAGCTATGGCAGGGACGCACGATTTAATGAAAGGAATTGGGGAGGATTTAGGTGCGCGGATGGGTGGAAACATAAGGTGACACCCTCTTCATGGGCATGAGTTTAAGTCATTCTGATGCCATGTTTGCAGTCTGCTCTACTCTCCCTGTGTGGGTGTGCATCAGTGCATAACAGCCCAAACCTCAATGCAGGTAGTTTAATACATTTAAAGTTAAATACATATTAAACACGAACTAAATCTGATTTTGTAAAACTGCTGCCAGGTTGCCACTACCTGCTGCAAGGCCTTTTGGGTAGTGACTCAGCTGTGGAAAACTCCCCCAGCCTAGGAGCATTATTAACATTCAGGGACTTAAAAAAAAAAAAAACTACCACATTCCAGTTCACCCAGGCATTTGATGGCTGAAAAGATTATTGATCCTGGCCACCTTGAAATCGTGGTGTGGATATAAGATTGTTTTTAGATGCTCACAATGTTTTTAAAAATTATTTTTCAGTGGTGCTGCTTTGCTGCTTGACACCCTCGGCTCCTTTGGGGAGGGAGGGTGGTACTGAAATTTAATGCATAAAATAAAACAGATAAATAAATATTACACACATATATATGTGTGTGAGAGAAAAATGAGCGCCGACAGTTCACTCAGAAAGCAAGCAATCCTGCTCCGAAGTGTGAAACCAGTCAGTGTGTCGGATGGGCTATTTTATTTTATTTATTTATATTTTATTATAAAATATTTATTAAGGTTTTACAAAAAAGCACAAACCTACATACAACATAGAAAAAGAAAACAAACATAGCAAAAATACAGAAAAAATAAACAAAAAAATACACAATAGAACATCAAAAAAGATAATAGAAAAAAGAAAAAAGAAAAAATGCAATTTTTAGCTTTATACTTATTTAACCCTGTTTCTTGACTTCCTCACACCTCCCTTTTTTGTGTTCCCATTTACCCAATCAAGTTCAGCAAATCCTTGCCCTCTTTCAATTCTCCTTGTTGATTATATAACTTGACCTATTATGTCTCCAATCTTTCTTCTCTTTTTGAATCGTTCTTGCATATTCCTTATAACTTAATCACTTTTGCCGTGTTGTTTAAATTTGACATAATAGAACTCTAATCTTTCACCCTTTTTAAAATTCATTTTTGCATACGCTTTCTAACTTTGTCACTAATGCCATATTATTTTTATATCCAACATCATTTTAACATTCATAAATTTTACAATGTTTCTGCAAGTAGTCTTTGAACTTCTTCCAATCCTCTTCCACCGACTCCGGATGGGCTATTTTAAAGGAAAGCCGCCTGCGACACGAAACGCGGGCGCCCTGTTCACACGTATCTGGGAAGGGGGTTCACAATTGGGATAACTTCTGAGGACGCCCTTTGGTTAGAAAAGAGAGCCAAAAGCCACCACGCAGACAGACCAAAAAAGGGAAGGCCTGCCGCGTTGCATGATGGGACTTGTAGTCTTCAGGCGGGAGAGCCGACCCTTCTATTCAAGATGGAAAGAGAGACAGAGAGCAGTTGCCAGGATACTCTCTCAGTAAACAAAGTGTCGCCATGTCTCAGCTACAGTTCCTGGAGCTGCCCAAGGGACATATAGTGCCTGTAAGTAAGTTTGCATTCCTGGATGTGTCTAGTGACTGTGGAACTTCTTGGGGGTGGGGTGGGGTTTGCAGATATTACTTTTTTCCTTTTTTTTTTTTTTTAAAAAGCCCAAGGTTGGATATGACCAGGTTGGGTCTTGCACTCAGTGCCGGATTTACGTATAAGCTAAACAAGCTATAGCTTAGGGCCCCGCTCTCTTGGAGGTCCCCCCAAAAAATTAAAGGGAAAAAAACCTGGATGTACATTTCCAAAATATAAGATAAAAAACAAATACAATAAAACTTACATACAGCAACAGTGTTTTTGCATTTTTACGTTTGTTATGAATAAAAAAATCATTTTAAGTTAGAACTTAATAATTATTTCACTATTAATATACTTCTTAATTGTATTTCAATTCAACAATGACTTTGATAAAACACATATTTTGTTATGTGCAAATGGCTTTAGATACCTATCAGGTCCATAAATTACCATACAGCATATATTCAACACAAAAAACAGCGACAATTTGTTGTTGACAGAGGACAGCTGGACATATAATTGCCCCATTACCTTCAGTAGCTTAGGGCCTCATCAGACCTCAATCTGGCCCTGCCATCACCTTTCATAGCTGGGTCATCGTGCAACCTTCACCTGTCAAAATTCCCTCTTCAAATCCAAATATTAGAGGCACCCACTCTTGCATCCACAATTCAGGAGCAGTTTTCAGTTTGTGGGTGCTGATGTGCTTCATTTATTTACCTATTACATTTCTACCCCACCTTTCTACCAAAAGCCCCCAATAAGGCCTACATTGGGCCCCCGCCCTCCGCCCCTCATTTTACCCTCTCAACAGCCCTGTGAGGTAGGTCAGGCTGAGAGACCATGATGAGCTCCAAGATTGCCCAGTGAACTTCATGGCTGAGTGGGGATTTGAACCCTGGTCTCCCAGGTCCCAGGCAGACACTTTAATCACTGCACCATTTGGGCTGTCTAACCTTTTATGAATTAAATCTTACTTGAGGAATACAACTGGCTTGCATTATTATTATTATTATTAGTGGAAACCCCCCCCCCCCCAACTGACTGGGTTGTCCCAACCACTCTGGGCAGCTTCCAACATAATACGGTTCCGAGCACAATTTAAAGTGTTGGTGCTGACCTTTAAAGCCTTAAACGGCCTCAGTCCAGTATACCTGAAGGAGCGTCTCCACCCCCATCGTTCAGCCCGGACACTGAGATCCACTGCCGAGGGCTTTCTGGCGGATCCCTCATTGCAAGAAGTGATGTTACAGGGAACCAGGCAGAGGGCCTTCTCAGTAGTGGCACCCGCCCTTTGGAACGCCTTCCCACCAGATGTCAAAGAGAAAAACAACTACCAGACTTTTTGAAGACATCCGAAGGCAGCCCTGTTTAGGGAAGCTTTTAATGTTTAATAGGTTATTGTATTTTAGCGTTCTGTTAGAAGCCGCCCAGAGTGGCTAGGGAAACCCAGCCAGATGGGCGGGGTATAAATAATAAATTATTATTATTATTATTATTAAACCTCAAACATTAAAAACTTCCCGATACAGGGCTGCCTTCAGATGTTTCCTAATAGCTGTATGCTTATTTATCTCATTGACATATGATGGGAGGACACCCCACAGGTCGGACAACACTATATGTGTTCATATATATTTATTCCACCTTCCATCCCTATCCATAGTGTTTCTGATGGTCACAAACTTGAAACGACCAGTCGGCATTGGTTGTTTTTAAATAGGCAGTTGGAAATATTCAGTCAATGTCTTGATTATTATGATTAGGATTATTAGATGGACCACTGGCCTTTATATACACCGGTGGCCAATATTGTGGAAGCCTTTAGGAAAAGTTGTATTTCTAAGGCTTGGTGGCTCACAACATCAGTCTTTTTTTTTAGAATAATACTATGAAATAATATCCCTGGAGGTTGCTTGATAATGTCCCAGTGGTTGTTCCAGCCCTGATTTTGGGTGTACATTGAATCGCCATTCTTCAGAAGCACATGGCATTGGGCTTATCGGTCAGGCCCATGAACTTGCTGGAGTTTTTGGAGCTGAAAATCGAACATGAAAATGATGAAATGGTTTAAATTAACGCCTCGATACTTGTGTATTCCAAAATGTTTGCAGTTCACGAAAGTTAACCCTGGCTTGTGGTACTGGAAAGATGACAGCCGAAGTCTTGAATTTGCATGGTAAGGATTCAGTGTCCCTTTCTGTCTGACTTTGTTGTGTTTCCGTTTGTGGTTATCATGATTTCGTATCACTTGCCAGTGAGCTAGTTTATGAAGTGCCTGGCCCTGCAGCATGATCTTCCCCCCTCCATGCATAGTCTATTAAAATCAATAAAACCAATGGAATCTACGACATTTCCAACAATAGCAGATCATAATCAGCAGGATGAAACCAATACATTTTAGTAAATAGAGTCCTTGTTTTCCAAAACCATGGAGGAACCGAAATGTTTTTTCTTTGCCTCTGAAAGGAGGCAAATGTCAGGCCTGATAAAATCCTTGCAGGGATGGGAGGTAAGAAGAGGTATTCCACAGTAAACAAAGTGACAATTGAAAAGAGCCTGAGTTTGCAGGATGCCGCTCTTTCCAGCTGTGAAAGCATCTAGTAGTATGCCTCATCTCTCCCTAAGTGCAGTTGGTCCAAACATACCCATCCCTTCAATCTCTGCAAGAATAAAAATGAAAACATCTCTGTAATTTTGAAGCAGAAGATACCCCACGCTGATTGGTTGAGCATGCTGTGATGTCATAAAGAACCACCTGTCCAATCCCTGAACCTGTTTCCCCCTCGCCTTCAGTATTCATTTTTTTTTGGGGGGGGGGTTATTAAGGATGGAGGACGAACAGATCAACTTAGAAATGTTGTGGATGGTGGGGCTTTGGAAAATTAAAAAAACCAAGTATCCTAGCTGAATTATAAGTGGGCAGGGGCAAGATTGCATCCTAAACTGGCATTGGACTTGCTGCCATTCCTCTCTGCTGGGCTCTCTCTGTGGTTGAGAGATGCATGGTGAGCTCTCTTTCCTGTGTAGTTGTATGAATTGCCACTGCCATTACTGCAGACTCCCCTCTGTTTGGTATTGTAGTGCCCAGCCTAAGGAGGAAGATAAGGAAGTGGAGAAGAAGTCTAAGAAAGGGAAAACCATCCACTTCCAGGAGACGGCCACAAAAACGCCAGACAGGTGACCCAGTTTAAAAATCAGCAGAGCTCGAAATGCCCAGACTATAGTCTGTGATCTTGGCAAGGGTGTAAGAAGTCCTGGATTCAAATCCCACACAAATCCTGTATTTGGGGAAGGGAAGCGGAAGAGACTGGACGTACCTTTGGGGATGGAACATAGCTCAATGCAGAAGGCCCTCGGTTTGATCCCCAGCAAAGACCAAGGCCTGAGATCCTGGAGAGCTGCTGCCTGCCAGGGTAGGCAGTATTGGGCTAGATGGAGAAATGGTCTGAGCCTGACCTGGATGGTAAGGGAATCCCACCGATGTCACCAATTTATTTATTTTTAAAAAATAAAATGATTGGTTTTAAAAAGTTCTCCTTTGTGACTCTTGAGACAGGAGTTCCAATTCGTTCTAGGTAGAGTGAGGTGGCCTGCCTCTTGTGCACCATTAAAGGGAAGCAAATGGTCAATTATTTGGTCTATTATTATATTGTTGCCATTGCCACGGGGGTTGCCATTTGGATTTTGTGTCATGGGCCACCTCTGTGCCTGCTTAGCAGCAAACGTGTTTGGGCAAGCTGCTTGTTTGAAGTCACTTCCCTGTCTGTAAAATGGGAACAATAGCAACACAACATCACAGGCCTGCTTTTTTGCTGATGGTTACACCATACATACATCTGATGTATCTCCCCTCCCCTCTTCTGCACCTGCATCCCATAATGCCTTAGCTACAATTGATCATTTGAGGATCCACACCCTCAAATATGAGAAAGAACGGGTCCACAGGCCATCTGCATTGGTAGGATGGGAAGACAGCTGCACAAACGGCCATTTTCGTCACTGCGTCTTGCAAAGAGTTTCCCCTCCAGGTCACATCCACACCATACATTCAAAGCCCTCTTATGCTACTTCAATCAATCCTGGTTTCCCCCAAAGAATTCTGGGAACTGTAGTTGCTAGGAATCCCCTCTTGGAACTACAGTTCCCAACACCCTCAAACTACAGTTCCCAGGATTCTTGGGGCAGGGAGCTATGGCTGTTAAAGTGGTATGACAGTGCTTTAAATGCGTGTTGTGGGTATTAAAGGCTCGAGAGACCAGTAAGGAAGCTTCATGTGCCCAGAGAAGGCTGAATTCTGCCTTTGTTTTCAACGTAATCAAGGTTACCTGGAAAGAGAACATGCCAGAGTTTAGCTCCAGAGTTGCCTTGGCATGTGTCCAATTAAATGAAATGCAAGTCCTACCCACCCTCCATTTTATCTGCAGACCGGATCCTGTTTTTTTCCGAGATATCTTTGCCGTACGGAGAAGTATCCAAGAAGATAAGTCGCCCCGGCTGTTGAGGCGATTGCAAAAGGAGCTGATTTCTCTGGAAGACGTTAAGTGTAAGTGTGGGTGCTGAATTGCCAAGTTAGTTGCAGCTTATTGATCTTCTCTGCCATCCTTGAGATTGTTCCAAGGGTTGCTGATTTCAGTGTTATCCCGAGTCAACAGCACTTGTTTACTTGGCCTAAATGGCTTGTGTCCAGCATACCTAAGAATCATAAAAATCAAAGAAATAGCTTCTTTGTCCCTTCCAGCTGTGGGAGCCAAGAGCATCGTCCACCTTAACGGTCTTGCACAGAACCAGCAATGGCAGTCTTATGTGCTACAGACCAAACAGGGAGTGGGTGTTTTGCAGAAAGGCTCCAGTCATGGAAATAACTTGAGTCATGCAAGATTTCCAGTCCATATGGAGCAAGGGAAGGCAGAAAGGCAGCCTCCTCTTCTATATCGCATCATGGTGCCAGTCTCTTCTTTCATAATGGCATCTTCATAGCATTGGTTACAACATTTTACTATCTCTGATTGCACAAATGGGCTTCATTATGGTTTTTGCCCAACACATGTAGGTGTGGCTGAGGGTTTGACAAATGTTTCTTAATGGACTGGTGAGTGGCAGTGTTTCACTTGGTCGTCTGGAAATCTCTCTGTTTCTCTGTCTCTCCTGCCATTGGGGTGTGATGTGAATCGGAGCGTATGGGAAGAGCAGAGAAGGTGCAGTAACCCTGAATCTCGGGAGACTCAGACAAAGAGTACTGCATTTTGCTGTATTGAAAACAATAGGGGACTGAGCTGGAGGGGACATTTATTACCGTATTTTTTGCTCTATAAGACGCACCAGACCACAAGACGCACCTAGTTTTTGGAGGAGGAAAACAAGAAAAAAAAAATCTGAATCTCAGACGCCAGAACACCCAGAGGGATCGCTGCGCAGTGAAAGCAGCAATCCCTCTCGCTATTCTGGCTTCTGGGATAGCTGCGCAGCCTTCATTCGCTCCATAAGACGCACACACATTTCCCTTTACTGTTTAGTAGGGGAAAAGTGAGTCTTATAGAGCAAAAAATACGGTAACTAGGGTTACCATACGTCTGGGGTGGAAATCACAAAAATGCCCAGGAAAATCCGACCTTCTGGCAATCTATTTCAGCAGTGTCATTTTTGGCAAGTTCAACAACTCTGCCCAAAAAATGCTCAACAACTTTTCTGTCCGGATTTTCCCTGTTTGAAACATGGTGGCAACCCTAATTAAAACATGCATGTCCCACCTTTCTTCCAGAAGCTCAAGGTAGCGCAGCACAACAACAGCCTTGCAGGGGGAGGTGAGGCTGAGAGAGAGACTGACTGGTTACTCAGTGTCTTTCATGGCTGAACAATTTGGTCCTGGGTCTCTCGGCTTTTACTCTTGAGCCTTCAAACACTACACTACTCTGGCTTCGCCTGAAGGCATTCGTAGCTGCTTTTGTATATTCGCGAACAAAGCAAGTATTACAAAGGCACTATTTCAGTGCACTTTTGTTTGACTAAAACTGGTTAATGCTTGGGAAAGTGCAGAGCAGGTAAGCACAATGAATGCAGCAGTGCACCTAAAATCATTCTCATGTGCTGCAGGTATACACCTACCCAGAGCAGACTATTCAAAATGCAGGGTGAGGGAGAAGGAAGTGGGCATGTACCATATTTTTCGCTCTATAAGACGCACCAGACCACAAGACGCACCTAGTTTTTGGAGGAGGAAAACAAGAAAAAAAAATATTCTGAATCTCAGAAGCCAGAACAGCAAGAGGGCTTGCTGTGCAGCGAAAGCAGTGATCCCTCTTGCTGTTCTGGCTTCTGGGATAGCTGCGCAGCCTGCATTCGCTCCATAAGACGCACACACATTTCCCCTTACTTTTTAGGAGGGAAAAAGTGAGTCTTATAGAGCAAAAAATACGGCATTTTCCCTCTCATCAGAAACTCCCTGCCTATCCTTCTTTCTGTTGTGTGGCCTTTCAGCTTCCTATGCCTAGCAGGTAAGCCCCCTTACGTTTCTTTGTAAACAAGGTGTGGTATAAATAGCTAAATCAGCTGTAATAGTAATAATAATTTCTAAGCTCATTGTTTTCCTCTAGCATTTTAATGGTATGGCCCTAGGAAGACTGCCTTGCATTTTTCGTTTGAAAAGTTGGGTCAACTTTGAAAAACGTTGCAAGACCTTAAATTTGGACTGGGATTCTGGAAATCTTTATGGACAGGAAAGACTGTCCTCGCATAGGTTAATCCACCGTAGACAAGTTGTCATAATGTGCTAGAAGAAGCCGTGTTCTTACAGAGATGGAAAACTCTGTGTCTGGGTAATAGCACTTCAGAGCAGACTGCAGGTGGGAGCAAACATGATTTCATGTTCCTCCATACAAAAAAAGAAGAAACCCCCCCTCCACACTCCATGTAGAAAAATAGGTGATGAGGAGAAGGCTCGACTAGTACTCTGTGTGTGTGATTTAAGCACATTTCCCCCTTCAAAGGATTATAGGCACTGTTGATACATTTCCCAGCAACCCTTAACACACTAATGTGCCCAGAATTCTTTGAAGGTTGTGTTTGTGTGCTTTGGCTGTGCTTCAAAGGCATGATGTGCCTACAGCCATTAAGAACCAAAATAGATGTAATTTGTATTTTTACAAACATGTGCATTAAATGCAAAAAAAGCCCTAGTATTAATTTGGCCCTTTTCTCTGACTTGTTAGATTTCTATATTCAGGGACTGCTTTTGTACAGAGGAGCTTTCAGTCAAGTGAGTCTCACCTGCAGTCTAAAGGTGAACCACCCAGACGCATTTTTACCGCCTCCACGAAAACTAGACCTGGGCGACTTGCTTATTCCTCTTGGGTCACGCCTGATGCAGCTTTGATAAACTCCAAGCCTGCCACAATAGTGATGTGCATCCATCAGTCCACACATCTCCTGGTGCAAACTCAGTGGCAGAGTTTTCCAGGTAGAATCCCTGGGATTACTGACGGAGCCCTACACCCAAACCGCACCCACTTTTGTTCTCCCTGGAAGGAGGCATGCTGTTATCTTAAGGTGAAACAAAGCAGGGCAAATAAAACCAACCCAAATTTAATGGGCTGTTTTCCTTACTCCCGTCTCAAGTTACACCAAATCCCTTATAGGGCAGTGCTAAACCTGTCTACTTGGAGATGAGTGAATTCCATGTGATTTGTTCTTAGTAAGCGTGTTTTAGGATTCCATGTGATTTGTTTAGGGAAGTTTTTAATATTTAATGCTGTACTATTTTTAACACTTGATTGGGAGCCACCCAGAGTGGCTGGGGAAACTCAGCCTGATGGGGGGGGTTATGAATAATAAATTATTATTATTATTCCCCAACCCCTTGCATAGTTCCTTCTTTCTCTGCCCCTTTTCTTAAACTGGTTGTTGTTGGCATCTGCCTGTCTTGGGAGACAAAGGAGGAGTGCGCCTTTGAGGGGTGAAGTCAAAATGTTGGAAAGTTACAGCTCCTGCTTTGGGTATAGAGACCGATATGGGAGAGACATGTTTTGTTGCAGCTGGGGCAAAGGGAGGCATCCGGTTGTTTCTTCTCTCGGCGCTTCTCCCAGTGGTCATTCCCCCCCCGTCACTGCTATGGATGCACAGCCTGTCTGTCTGTCTCCAGGCATTGCAATTGTCTGCAAGGGATTCCCACACGGTGGGGTTGATATTACCAGTCTTAATGCCATGTTTGCAGACATTTTTGCAACACAGAGTTGGTCTGCCAACTGGCCTGGTGCCTGTAGCCAGCTCCGCTTAGAGCACATCCTTGGGGATCCTGCCATCTTCCATTCTGCCGACATGGCCAAGCCTAACGGTCAAAACAAATCAGAACTGGAAGCAAGTTCAGCAAATGTGATTTTCCATAAGTTTGACAAGGACCGGAGAGACTTGGTTTCAAATCCTCCCAGGTGTAAAGCTCACTGGGTGATTTGGGGACAGTAATTTATTCACAGCTTAGTTCACAGGGCTAGAGGGGGGAATAAAAAATGGGTGGACCACCCTAAGCTCCGTGGAGGAAGTTTAGTTTAAAAATATAGGCAAACAAAACTTGATTTATGTAAAAAACCTTCTCTGAGATAATGTGCAGACACTTTGCAGGGCTGGACAAGAATGCAATGCTACAGATTTTAAAAATTTTCACTTTGAATGTTTTCAGACGCTGCCCTGTTTCTGGCCCACGAAGACGATTCCTTTCGCATCCATTCTTTCTCTTTAGTTATGAGGTATGCCATTTGGTATTTGCATTTCACAGTGGGATGTTTTCACTTCATTTTTTTTTTTAAAGAAAAATATATTTTACGGCACCTTGTAAAAACCAAGTCAGATGTTAGTGGAGAGGTTGCCAAATCCTGTGTCATCAAGACCTGAATTCTGAAAGATATCTTTGACATATATACAATTCCGTGAGAGGGGAAATGTCAGAAATCACAACCACCACATCCTCTGACAAGTAACCTTGCAGCTGCTTCTCGCTACACTTCCATTTTAAGTATGAAATGGGGCTGTTGCAAAAATCTTAGTCAATCATATGAGCAGACCTGGGGCAAGGGATTGTCCGGGTCAGCACTTCACCTGCAACAGGAGATTAATAAGGGATCTGGGTTAATATATGTGCTGCTTTTAGCATTGCAAAGCAGGGCTGGGGAACATCAGGCCTGGGGGCCAAATGTGGCCCTCCACGGCTTTCTGTGTGGTCCTTGAAACACTTGCCAGGCTACTTCTCAGTTGGTTAGAGTGTGGTGCTGATAATATCAAGGTTGCAGGTTCGATCTCTGTATGGGGCATCTTCAGATTCCTGCATTGCAGGGGGTTGGACTAGATGACCCTCAGGGTCCCTTTCAGCCCTACAGTTCTAAGGTTTTATGATTCTCCTCTCCCCAGACCACACCTTTCACTGGCTCAATGTTTTTGCCTGCTTGGAATTATTTGCATCCCACTCACCCCCGCCCCCACCAGCCTTGTTCCAAGGACCTCAGACCACATGCATTATTCCCACCTCTTATTATTCCCACATCTTCACAAAAACCCTGCGAGGTAGGTTAGGCTAAGAGAGAATGGCTATCCCAAGGTCATGCAGTAAGCTTTGTGGGTTAAGAGAGAGCCAGTGTGGTGTAGTGGTTAAGAGTGGTAGTCTCGTAATCTGGGGAACCGGGTTCAAGTCTCCGCTCCTCCACATGCAGCTGCTGGGTGACCTTGGGCCAGTCACACTTCTCTGAAGTCTCTCAGCCCCACTCACCTCACAGAGTGTTTGTTGTTGGGGAGGAAGGGAAAGGAGAATGTTAGCCGCTTTGAGACTCCTTCGGGTAGTGATAAAGCGGGATATCAAATCCAAACTCTTCTTCTTCTTCTTAAGTGGGAATGACGATGATTGGGAGGGCCAATTAATTATCCCTTATTCTAAAATCCCATTATGGTTAAGTGACCCTCTGGGTCTTTACACATAATAGGCTGCTGGGATAGTTGATAGACCAGGAGACCTTTAATCTCAGGGCCAAGGGTTTGAGCCCCACGTTGGGCATAAACGTTGGGTATTGTGAAGGGTAAAGGTAAGGGTAAAGGGACCCCTGACCATCAGGTCCAGTCGCAGATGACTCTGGGGTTGCGGCACTCATCTCGCTTTATTGGCCAAGGGAGCCGGCATACAGCTTCTGGGTCATGCTAGGTTGGCAGGAGCTGGGACCGAGCAACGGGAGCTCACCCCGTTGCGGGGATTCAAACTGCCGACCTTCTGATCAGCAAGTCCTAGGCTCTGTGGTTTAACCCACAGCGCCACCCGTGTCCCTATCATGAAGGGTACCCAGGTGCCATTGCCCAGTAGGCTGCATTTAGCAAAAGAAAACTGCTCCCTTGTGAAGAAGAAGTGTGCATGCACACGAAAGCTCATACCTAAAACTAACTCAGTTGGTCTTTAAGGTGCTACTGGAAGGAATTTTTTTATTTTGTTTTGACCCTTGTGAAGAAGTTTACATGGGTGACGTGGTGTTTTGCTCTGTTTTTAAAATCTTCTCTAGGTGCCGGCAGCTAGATGATTTTCTCATGGCTCTGCTGTACTATCTGAATTTTTATCTGGAAAAAATAGCCTTGGAGATGAAACCCAAATCTTTCATGGGGTGAGTAAAATCGCTTGGATGTGTGTCTTAAGCGGAGTCTCGTCATGTTTAGAAAGCGCTATTGCTCTGTATATTCAGTGTCGGTGTGCTTTGCTTCAAGACCCAATTTGTGCTGGTTGGAAAGATCACAAGCCACGAGGCCTCAAGCCCAAGACCTTGGAGAGTTGCCAGTGCTCAGGTGACTAACGGGTGAATAGTCTGAAGTTGGGAGTCCAAGACCATTTCCTGTGATTCTGCGGGACACCTGTCAAGTCCCTGGAGCTATTTGAGCCCAGTGTTCTTCAGTCTCCTCTGACTGGTTCCATCCTTCTTTCCTGGGTCGTTTCTGACTTTCTTCCTCCACCAGGAGACTTTAGTCAGTGCGTCTCAGCATTTTCAGGTCAGCCCCACCTCTCCTGTTCTTCATGGCTGCATTTGAGGTCAGTTCTGCATCGGTGGATGTGGCCTAAGACCAGCAGAAGCTGGGGTGGTGGGTGTTGCATGAACTGTTGAAAAGTGGACAGAACTGAGAGCCAATGTGGTGTAGTGGTAGACTCGTGATCTGGTGAACCAGGTCCGGTTCTCTGCTCCTCCACATGCATCTGCTGGGTAACCTTGGGCTAGTCACATTTCTCTGAAGTGTCTCAGCCTCACTCACCTCACAGAGTGTTTGTTGTGGGGGAGGAAGGGAAAGGAGAATGTTAGCCGCTTTGAGACTCCTTTGGGTAGTGATAAAGCAAGATATCAAATCCAAACTCTTCTTCTTAAAGAAAAAAAGGGGGGGGGAAGAAAAGTGGACAGAACTCTCCCTTCTTTCTCCACAAATGCACCCAAACCTACTTTCACTAGTGCCTTGGCCTGGGTATCTCTCCTCTGTTGCCCCTCGCGTGTTTGCAAGGGGCACCAACCCTCTTGCTTCCCTGGGGTTTTTAGGTGAGTCCACAGCAGCCAAAAGCTATTTCCTGCATTAAACTCAGCCATAATGTTGTCGTCCCGACTTTCGCCCCTATGTAACAGACTTTTAGGTTGCCTTTCAAAATATAAACACCTTTCAAAGACAGCTTACAGAGTACAGGTCAAACCAACTTTAGTTTGAACTGGCAGCTGCTTTATGGCCCAACACCTGCCTGTTTTGTTTTGTGTTGACCCAGGTGAGATCTTAAACTAGATCATTTAGATTACATCACCACCAGGTATTGGGACATGGTTCTATGAATGTGGTTCAACAACATCTGGATGGCCACAGAGGATCCCCAGCCTTGAGGGAGGCCAATAAGGTGTGGCCATCCAAGATGTTGTCGGATCACATTCATAGAATCATAGAGTTGTAAGGGACCTCAAGGGTCATCTAGCCCAACCCCCTGCCATGCAGGAATCTCAGCTAAAGCATCCATGACAGGTGGCCATCCAACCTCTGCTTTAAAACCTCAAATGAAGAAGAGCTCACAACCTCCTGAGATAGACCGTCCCACTGGCATCAGAAAGCTCTTCCTGATGTTTAGTCAGAATCTCCTTTCTTGTAACTTGAAGCCACTGATTTGAGTCCTACCACCAGAGCAGGAGAAAACAAGCTTGCTCCTTAATTCCAATCATCCCTGGCTATTGGCTCTTCTGGCTGAGTCTGATGGGTGCTGGAGATCAACAACCTCTGGAGGACCATAAGTTAGCCACACCTGACCTACCTGGAGACATTCTAGCACACAACACCTTGGTCCTCCCTGCTCCTTATTTGCAGTTACCCTACTGTTCTTTTGTATCACCTAATCTACTAATGATAGTCCAGGCATAGTGGATCTTGCTTGCCTGACCAGAGTCTTGCTAGGCAATCCCAGGGCGTGCCACTCCAGCCCTATGATTTACCGGTAATCTTTCTGTTGCTTTCTTTTATTTGGGTCAGAATTCCCCGGTGCATAGTGTTCTTGATCGTCTTGGTTGACCACAAACTTGACATGAGCCAACAGTGTGACGCGGCAGCTAAAAAAGCCAATGCAATTCTGGGCTGCATCAATAGGAGTATAGCATCTAGATCAAGGGAAGTAATAGTGCCACTGTATTCTGCTCTGGTCAGACCTCACCTGGAGTACTGTGTCCAGTTCTGGGCACCACAGTTCAAGAAGGACACTGACAAACTGGAACGTGTCCAGAGGAGGGCAACCAAAATGGTCAAAGGCCTGGAAGCGATGCCTTATGAGGAACGGCTAAGGGAGCTGGGCATGTTTAGCCTGGAGAAGAGGAGGTTAAGGGGTGATATGATAGCCATGTTCAAATAGATAAAAGGATGTCACATAGAGGAGGGAGAAAGGTTGTTTTCTGCTGCTCCAGAGAAGCGGACACGGAGCAATGGCTCCAAACTACAAGAAAGAAGATTCCACCTAAACATTAGGAAGAACTTCCTGACAGTGAGAGCTGTTCGACAGTGGAATTTGCTGCCAAGGAGTGTGGTGGAGTCTCCTTCTTTGGAGGTCTTTAAGCAGAGGCTTGACAACCATATGTCAGGAGTGCTCTGATGGTGTTTCCTGCTTGGCAGGGGGTTGGACTCAATGGCCCTTGTGGTCTCTTCCAACTCTATGATTCTATGATTCTAACCATGAGTGGGAGAGTGCTCTGTGCAATGCTTTTTTTAATGACTTGCTTTTTTGTGAAACAGGAAGCCCAGTGCCCTGGAAAGGAAAGAGATGCGGGAGAACCAAATCAAGCTAGCAGTGACCAAAAAGCACCTGGCCGAGCTGTACTGCATCCTCATCCTCGGGCTGGGAATGTCCGATCAGCATCACATGGCTTGTGGGAAGTAAGGAAATGGCTGCGCCCAGGAAATGCTTTTCTGTAATGCCATCTGCTCTTCGCAGCAGATGTCTAGGGAATAAAACAGAAGAAGTGGGAACTTGGGTTTCTGAGTGGGTTGTCAAAACCCAATGCCCTTTGAGAGTCCTTTATGGAAACTGAAGGGGGATGTGCCGCCTGATTCTTAGCGTTTTCACCAGGAAGCAAATCCCAGAGAGTTCAGTGGGGAAGGGTTGTAGCTCATCTGGAGAGCACCTACTTTGCATGCAAAATGTCACTGGTTCAGTTCCTGGCATGGGAAGGGCTCTTGTGAAATCCTGGAGAATAGCTGCCAAATAAAGTAGGACAGCTCCTGCCAACCTAGCAGTTCGAAAGCACACCAAAGTGCAAGTAGATAAATAGGTACCGCTCTGGCGGGAAGGTAAATGGCATTTCCGTGCACTGCTCTGGTTTTGCCAGAAGTGGCTGAGTCCTGCTGGCCACATGACCCAGAAGCTGTCTGCGGACAAACACATGCTCCCTTGGCCTATAGAGTGAGATGAGTGCTGCAACCCCAGAGTCGTCTGTGACTGGACTTAACTGTCAGGGGTACTTTTACTTTTACCTTAAAGTAGGACATGCTGATAGCTCAGTTGTGGGTAGAGTTGTGGGTTCAAATTGGGCCAAAGTTTTCTGCATTGCAGGAGATTGGACAAGATGATCCTCATGGTCCCTTCCTATAATTCTATGATTCTGTAGTCTAGATCAGTGTTTCCCAACCTTGGGCCTCCAGCTGTTTTTGAACTACAATTCCCATCATCCCTGACCACTGGTCTTGCTAGCTAGGGATGATGGGAGTTGTAGGCCAAAAACAGCTGGAGGCCCAAGGTTGGGAAACACTGGTCTAGATGAGCCAATGGTCTAACTCAGTAGAAGGCTTGGCTTGCTTTCAAGTAAGGATGCATAACTTCCAGGTAAACCTGCACTCAGGGAATCTGTGCAAGGTCTTAAGCAAAAATTATTGGGTCCAAATGAACTCAGTGGGACACATTCCAAAATAACATCAGTTAGGATCACAGGCTAAAATTCTCATCATTTTTCCTTAGAAGTCACTAAAATCAGCAGTCATAGCCTCTGGGTGAATGTGTTCAGGATCTGGTGGCATGCAAATAGCTGTTGCAACTTAACAAAACTCATTACATTATTTGCTATCAGATTTCTGTGATTAGGGCTACCACTGTCGGCTGCCTTATCGCAATGCCTTGCCAGAGAGTTTTGGGCTTGGCAATGGTGTGTTGGTGAACTGCACAAATCTGGCAGTGTGCTTCCGTGGTAACTAATTTTTAGGCACTCTTACTCTTCTGAATAGCTAGGGAATACTTGGAAGGGGGGGCATGCTTTTATTCCCACGCTCCTAGCAAAGGATGATCCCTAGCTGCTGCTGGCAGTTTGAGTAATTTTGGAGAGAGAGACCTGAGTCTTAACATTTAGGTTGCTGGCTATTTCACCTGGAGATCTGATGTGCGAGCAGTGGACTTTCCCCCATCTATGCTCAATGCGTACGTTTGTAAAGAAGGGCAAATATTACATGACTGAAGTTCTGGCAATTGCTTCCAAAGGAAATGAAACTTGAGCAAGCTCTGTGCCTCTGGAATGTCTCAACACGCAAAGAAGTGGGATGAATGTCACAGTATGAAGGGGAGGGGCAAGTACTTAAAAAAAAAAATATTTTAAATACTTGGGCCAAATCCCTTGCGATGACTGCCACCTTACAAAGCCCATGAAAACACAGCAGCCCCTACTACATCTTTCCCAGCACTGCTTCCACTCCCATTAAGGTTGCCATCTCCGGGAAGAAAAACCAGTGTGGCCTGCTCTTGCGAGTTTAGCAGATATTTTCTATGCAGGACTCAGCAAACAAAGCTTTTCATGCTGTGGAGACAAAGACAATCTTCTTCTGCTTGCTGCAGATTCAGTGTCTGTTAAAGGCACTGCTACACAATTTTGTTCAGAAGGCAATAAGAAAGCTCCCAAACCAAAGCCTGCCAGTCTTACCAGTTGCTCTAGAGCAGGGGCATTCAGGCTTCAAGCTTGCTGGATCCATTTTGTAGGTTTTGTTTGCAAGAACCTGAAGTTATACCAACAAGGACCAGGTACAAAGGGCATGTGTTGACATCTGTCTTTCTCAAGAGACAATGGAGTGTTGGGAGGTGAAGTCAAACCACTTTGTTAGCAGCACCAAGTGACCTCCCCAGGGCACAAGCCTGGGCAGCGTGTATGGATGTCCTGGGCTGCCCAGACGACAAGACACCGCCCCCTCTCAGACTTGTTGATGTGGTCCAAAGGAAAGCAGAGCAAGACGTTTGGCACCAGCTTGGCTGCAGGAGTTGCTGGAAGGCGCCATCCAATCGCCTTAGGGACTTCACTCTGGATTTGTGTAGGGTTTACTCCTGAAGATGTCCCACAAGGCAGCGGTGGTTCAGGACCAGAGTTTTCCTTCTCACAGATAGCTTACAGTTAAAATTAAGGAACAGGGTGCCTCTGAGCCAAGGGATTTGACCTGAGCTCATAGCTCTTTCCCCCCAAACCCATTCCTGCTTAGCTTTGTTCATTTCTGCAGCCTGATTTAGGTTGCAAAAAAGAGAGTCAAACAATTGGGAGTCTCACAGCAAGCTACTCACATATTTGCCTTCTGCTCAGGCCTGTCCTAGAGAGTTCCCCTTCTTATGTTCGCTAGCCACCCTTCTCTTGACCCCAGCCTGGGGTTCCAATCTCTTCAGCTGGCCTCTGTTGCTGTTGACAGCAGCTTGATCAGTAGGCATTACCAGGTGGTCCTCTTGTGTTGTGAGCAGCTTAATCTGCTGGTTTCTGCTGCTAAAGGTGCGGGTGCAAGTCAGGCTGATCCCTCACTGCCTCCAGGCAGCTAATAACACTAATGGTGGTGGAAAGAGGACTGGAGAGAAGGGCTGCTACTGGGGAGAAGAGCTTGCATGCTTGAGCCTTGCCCGCTTTGAATCACTCACTCTCACTAGCTTTCTTCCAGTATGGGGCTTCGAAGGGCAAGAAAAAGCCCCCAGACTCTTATAATGACATGCAAAGCACAGGTCCACCTTGGCAGGTCATTTCTTTGACGTGTTTATGAGTCGAGTTTATTTCTCCTGCACCAGCTCGGGCATCCATTCTTTGAGCTTTGTGATGGTGCAGAGCAAGAGAAACAAACAGCGGCAGCTTTACAGTGGTGCCTCGCAAGACGAAATTAATCCGTTCCGTGAGGCTCTTCGTATAGCGGTTTTTTTGTCTTGCGAAGCAAGCCCATTGACAGCTTAGCGGATTAGCGCTATTAGCGATTTAGCGGCTTTTAGCGGATCAGCTGATAAGCGGCTTAGCGGCTTAGGAAAAGGGGGGTAAGAGGGGGGAAAACCCGCAGGAACTCGCAAGACATTTCGTCTTGCGAAGCAAGCCCATAGGGAAATTCGTTTTGCGAAGTGCCTCCAAAACGGAAAACCCTTTCGTCTAGCGGGTTTTCCGTCTTGCGAGGCGTTCGTCTTGTGGGGCACCACTGTATTTCAGATTGGTCACACTCCCCAAAGCTTGCATGGCTGTTTTGTTGTTGGCAGGAAGCTCATGCTCGGCGTTCAGAACCAAAGCTGCGTTTATTCAGCGCGGAAGTCCCCTTGGGGATTTGCCTTCCTGTTTAGCTGGACGTGACCTGCTGCGAGCGCCTGCTGGCCTGTGCTTTTTCAGAAAGCCCACGAGACTGCCGGAACGGAGAGAGGAGAAGTTGTCTTGGCAGCTTTAGGAGAGCACCCTTAAAGACGCGCAGATTCCCAACCGGAAGGTGAAGTCTGTCGGGGAGCACATTGCCCTGGAATGAGCTTTTACTGATATGATTCCAGGGTGAAGCAGCAGCACTCAGCCAAATTAACTTGCAGGAAGAATTCCAGCGAGGCCTTAGCTGGGGTTAGCAGACTTGGCAGGAACACAGAGTCCCCAAGTACCATGTTTTACAATCTCTTCTGAATCAGTGTGTTCCTGTGGAATCAAGAGTTTTGCTCCCACCCCTGTCCCCATCCTAGGGTTAGGAATTGAGTGAGGCTTGGGCACTTGAAGCTTGGAGGGCCTCATAGGGTAGAGCAGGCAGAGGCACATCTGCTGAGGTGCGTGGAGCAAGAAAATGCCCCAGCGCTCATCGAGGCATCTGGCTTGCAGCTGCTTTGGTCCATGAAAGGTTTGGGAAGGTTACAGACAACCTGCGCTGCCTCAGAGCTGGCTGTGCACAGAGTGAAAACCAAGCAGACAGCGCTGGCTTCCGGGTCGTAGGAAGGTGCTTCAAAGGAGATCCATTTGACCATCATGCCCACCTGTTATCTACTCTGACTGGCAGTGGCTCTCTGAGATCTCAAGCTTTTCCACCTCACCTGCTACGATTAGACCCCTTTCAACTTGATATACCTGGGACTGAACCTGGGACCTTCTTCATTCAGGGCACCTGCTGCACCCTTGTGCTACGATCCCAGCAGCTGCTCAACCCTGCCAACCTCAGGCACCACCCATGATTTTTAAGGGTGCCTGTAATCCCTAAAAGCAGCTTGGCACCTTGGTATTATTTGTGTTCCCTCTCCCTGGGCCGCCTAGCCTGCCAAAGGACTCCCCTTGTGTGGAGAACAGGATATTCAACACCTCACCTCACCTAAAATAGCTTCTTTTTCCTTCCCACATTTTTCTTTCTTTCTTTCTGGCCTTGTGTTGAAGTGCCAAACCCGAAACAAGGAACACGCCCTGACTTTGAGCTTTGTTCTCCTGCATGTGCATGCACTTTGCATTTTCAGGAAACTGTGTAAAAAAAGAATTTATTTCAAAATAGTACAACGGGTGTAGTCGGAAGGTTCTTTTTATTGTAAATAAAATCATATTTCTTTTTTTCTATTTCTTTTCTTTCTTCTATATTCTTTTGTATATTTATAATTTGTAATGTCTGAAATGTAATGTTTTATATTGTATGTATTTTAAGTTTTTTCTATAATAAAGGTTGAAATTAAAACAAACAAAGAAAACAAACACAGAAGGCATCATGTCCCGGGTTCAGTTCGTTGCATCTGCAGCCAATTGATACGAGGCCGCTGGGCTGCCAACACACCTGAGACACAAGAGAGCCGCTGCCTTCTGCTTCTGTAGCAGCAAAATCTGTGTGATCTTGGGCGGTGCCTTGCCACCCGCAGGTGCCTGCACAGCTGCAGGTTCAGCAGCGTCCTGTCAGCCATCCTCGTCGCTCGGGGCACAGGGAGTTATTTTCCCTCTTCTTGTCGATTCGGCAGGGTGAGCCGCACCAACTCCGTGGTTAATTGTAGGCTGAGTACAGTCGGTGGCCCAGCCCAAAAATGCTGTGCTTGCAAGAGTCAGCATGACAAAATTGTTCAGTGACCCAACCAGAAAGCCTGGCTCTGAATTCCAAGTATTGCAAACACACACACACACACACACACACACACACACACACACACACACCCCACCCCCTCCCAATTCAGCTGCAGGGATAGAGTGAAAATAAATACAGGGTGCCACCTTTGCATTCTGTACCCTAGATACTTGCATGTTGGGCCGAAATTCAGAGCTGGAGCTTCCCCCATTGCTGCATTTTTTCATGTCAGGAAAAGCCAAATGACTTGGGATTTTTCAGCATCTTGAACAGGGCCCAGAAAAACAACTGGCAGCCAGGAGGCTGAGAAAGGCTGCTTACCTGGTGGTTAATTTTTAAGGAATATAAGTAGACAGCACCAGGACCATATTATGAAGATCCTTATCTGTCCCTGGTCAAAAGAGCCTTGAATTCCACTGTCAAGAAAAGAAAGAAAGAAAGAAAGAAAGAAAGAAAGAAAGAGAGCAAGAGAGCAAGAGAGCAGGGCTGAGCATAGAGATGCCCAACTGTTTCACAAACCTTCTGCAGGCAACCTGAAGGGAGCTTTGGAATCTCTGGCGTAGAGAACTTTAGCACACGTCTGAAAATGTGAAATATAAGGAATCGTATTGCTGGGGAAGGTCCATGGCTGCTGACTGCTAGAGCCAATCCTGAGGGGCCTTTTTTGCCCTGGCTCCCCATTTGGGGACTGCTCCACCCAGGAAAGCTCGCTTGGCGCCTTTGTTACATCACTTTAGGCACCAGGCAAAACCTTTCCTCTATAACCAGGCCTTTGGCTCATTAAACAATCTGTGGTCTTTTAAAGGGGGGGTATTGTTTTGTTATTATGTTACATATTTTTGTGTTTTTATATTGTGAACCACCTTCTGATCTTACGATGAAGGGCAGTGTAGCAGGAACCCCCCCACCCCAATCATTCTGTTTGTACAAACTTCACACACACTCACACTCACACACTACATACGCTACGCTTCTGTTATAAATTCATAAGAAAATCAACCATACATTGGATTTGCACTGTTCCATTTTTATTTTACTCCATGAAGGAAGGACTACAAAATGGGGAAGGTTTGATACAGGGCAGCCATAATCCCTTCACCATCCCAGCACATCCACAGGAGCCCTGCCCAGTTATGGCTATGCCAACCCTGATGATCCCAGACAGAAGACAATCAAGATCACAAAGAACTTGCATATGGGAGTGGATTCAGCATGGACTGAAACAAAGGACACTGATCAGATCTCCCCTCAGGGGGCAAGAAACTGCAAACTCCCCTTTGTCTCCTGGAAGTGACTCATGGGGAGGGGGAGAGAAGGGAACCAGCCAGGTGACAGGACACTCAGGTTACCACCACAACTCCTCCCTCAACCCCTCCTTTCTGTAATGTATGCATGATGTTTCTGGGGGTGGGCTTGACCTAGAGGAGGGGAATTTCAAAAGTTTTTATAAGGTCTTGCACACCATTTTTCTGAAGATACACTGAAGCAGTGTATCTGAAGAAGTGTGCATGCACACGAAAGCTCATACCAAGAACTGACTTAGTTGGTCTTTAAGGTGCTACTGGAAGGAATTTGTTTTGTTTTGACTATGGCAGACCAACACGGCTACCTATCTGTAACTGGAACCATTTTTCTGTGTCTTTTCTCTCACCTGCAAGTGAGGGGAACACCCTGTTGCAACAGTTCAATAAAGGCCAAGCCTACAGGCTGCTGATTTGCTCCAATTTACTCTGGTTGGTGTCTTTACTTTTTGTCCAAGGGAGCCCTCGGATTTTTCCAGTAACAGGCAGTATATAAAATTTAACCAAATAAATAAATAAATTTAGAGCGGCCTATCCTGGCTGGGGCTGAGTTTTAGTCCAGAGTTGAGGCCCCCCCCAGGTTAGGAAAGTTAAGCCTAAAGCAGGGGTGCCCAAACTTTTTTCAAAGAGGGCCAGATTTGATGAAGTGAACATGTGTGAGGACCAAAGTTGTTGAGTTTTTAAAAGGATTTTACTCCAGGAGATAAACTGCTACAGGGGCCGGATTAAACCGACCAGCGGGCCAGATTAGCGCCCCCCCCCCGAAACGGACCCTGAAGGGCTCCTTAGTCAAACTGACTAAGTCACCAGCCCTTTGGGGCCTAAGAGCGATATATGTAATCTTCAGAGACATCTCTTGTCATAAAATGGCAACATCGTCCCCCAAAACAACATTTCACAGAAGCCCAACTTTCTCTCCAAGGATAAAAGGGCCCAGAGAGAGAAATTCAGCTTCAGCCCTAAAGGGGAAAATGCACACAAACACACTCTACTCTTTTCTGGGGGGTGTCATCCTGCCCCCCCACCTGTGTGATTCCCAATCTTTGTGTGTGCAGAGCCAAAGTGTGGTGAAAATCTTGGAACAAGGCAGAGGTGAAGTTGCAGAGGGGCCCTTAGATGGTATTTGCAGAGGACCTTGCCATTTTTTTAACGGGTTTTGTAGATTTCCTTCTCCTTTTCCTTTGTTAGTGCCTCATACAATGAGGAAGGAACCAGGCATATCTGGCTCAGGGACAGGGTTAGGTAATATTTATTGCTGCCAGTTTCCTCTGGGGCAAATTTACATAAGGGGAGGGGAAGGATCTGCATTTTGTTCTCGCAGCTGTGTATATTAAATACATATGTTTAGTCAAATTTAGAGATCTTCCATAAGCCAGGAGGACGCTCTTGGTTTGAGACTGGGAGAGCGGCTAAAATAGGCAAATGATTTGGGAATGCCAACTTGACGGAGCTAAAAAAAACTCAAAACCTGGCCAGCTTCACTGCCATTAACACCAGTTTGATTTATAGCTGAAGTTTTCCATGGAATGGGACTAAAGTACAATTGCCTCTTAGTGCAATGTGTTCTATGTGGGGCTTTCCTGGAGTTCTGATTGGTGGAAAATGCTACAGCTAGACTTGATGGGATCGGATGACCACAGCCATTTAACAACATTGCTTAAAAGCTTGTACATATGATACCATGCCTAGTTCAAGGTTCATGCATTAATTTAAAGGTAAAGGGACCCCTGGCCATTAGGTCCAGTCGTGGCCGACTCTGGGGTTGTGGCGCTCATCATGCTTTATTGGTCAAGGGAGCCGCCGTACAGCTTCCGGGTCATGTGGCCAGTATGAGTAAGCTGCTTCTGCCGAACCAGAGCAGCGCACGGAAACACCGTTTACCTTCCTCTTGAAGCAGTACCTATTTATCTACTTGTACTTTGACGTGCTTTCAAACTGCTAGGTTGGCAGGAGCTGGGACCGAGCAACGGGAGCTCACCCCATTGCGGGGATTCGAACTACCGACCTTCTGGTCGGCAAGTCCTAGGCTCTGTGGTTTAACCCACAGCGCCACCCGTGTCCCTGCATTAATCTACAAAGCCCTTAAAAAATTGGATCCAGAATATCATAAGGATTGGTGAATCCCTTACATCCCAGCCTGATCACTGAGATCTTAAGGGAGTCTCTGTTGGTGGTGCCCCATGGCTCAGCTTACATGCCTTACATTGCTGAAGCCTGAAATTCCCTCCCAACTGAGATTAAACAAGGACCCTCCATGCTGAATAATTCCTGGATGCCAAGATCCAGGTTTGGGGCAAATATTTAGTACGCCTTCTGCGTTGCTTCCAAATTTCCTCACTACCCCCCAGCATAGGAAAAGACCACATGTTCAGCAAAGTAAAAACTGGTTTACTTACAAACTCTCTAAAGGTTGGATTCATGTGCTTCAGACCTTGAAACAAAGACAGTAACAAAGTGGTAAGGGTTCCCAGATTATCGGTATAGGAACTCAAGAATGGCTGGTGAGAGTCATGTGGCTGAGTTGGAGCAGCAAGCTCAAACTTCTTCACATGCTGAGCATCTCAGGTAGAGTGGGGAGGGATGGGGACAATAGGCTTGATTACCTATTTCCTTCCAAGGTAAAGGAAATAAGCCTGCAGGACTCTATTGTATTAACCCCTTCATGCATTAATTAGAGTTAAGCATGTCAGTTATATGAGAATAGTTGTCCCACAACTTTCTTATTTCAGCCAGCATTTTAAGGTAGTGTTCTGATTTTATGTTGATTTTTAATTGTTCTTATTCTCTGTATGGTTAGATTTTTTTTCTTTTCCCCAAACCATTTTATTTACCCTACTTAGAAATTCTGACTATTAAGTATTATGTAAATATCTGAAATAAAGCAAACAAACCCACTTCCCCAAAAGATTGTGTTGTTGTTGTTGTTTTGCAATAAAGAAGTGGGGGAAATGCACTGGGAATCATGAGATAACGCTTGCTTTCATGCAACATTGTCTAACCTCCCTGCAAACAAATCAGGATGAATGTGTTCAACAGGTGGTCTGAAACTGCATTTGTGCGCCTCCTGTCATTTGGGCAAGAGGAAACTGCAGACTGCAGGGCCCCCACTTCCAAAAGCCATGATCTTGGTAGTTTCATTGGGGCATGGGAATGAATTTTACCTGCCAGCGTTTGGTCTTGATTCTGTTTCTTGGTCATGCTAGACTGTGACAGAATGTCGAAGAAACTCCCTTTTATTTAGGAAGATGTTTATGGAGTACTTTCTCTGTTGCTGCCTGTGGATTTATTCTTCTCTTCCACATTTTAGGAGGAAAATATCAACAACACAGAAAGACAGGGATTTCTTTGAGGTAAGAGCGGTTGCCTGGAGGAACAGAGCAGCTAAGGGTTGTCTCATCTTTCAGATAAGCTGCAACAATAGAGTAGATCACCTCCATTTTTCTTTTTATTGTATTTTTGCATCTAGTGTTTGTACAATTTCTCCTCCTATGTGGCTTTTGTGACGTTCAGACAGAAGAACCTCAAGGAAATCCAGCAGGAAGTTGGCCGGCTGCTCCGCTCAAACATATTCAATCCTGCTCTGAGAGAGACAGCTAAACCCAAGGAGTTGAAAACAGACGTGACCAAGGAGGTGAAGAAAGTCACTTTCCGCTATCGCAAGTATGGCCTCATTTTCTCTCTTCTCCCCCCCCCCTCCATTATTGGATGCATTGCAGATATTTATATCGGGGGTGGGGAATATTTTTTTTAGCCCAAAGCCCTGCCAAGGCCATATGCCAGAAGTGGCTGGAGCCTGCAGTAGGTTACATTCCAACCATACAAAAGTCGGAATTTTCTGCACTCCATCCAGGTGAACAAGAGGCATTATTGTAGTTGTAGGGCACTGTCAGGGAACTGCCATCTGAGCCAGAGGAGGAGGGAGGGCTCCAGAGGGATGCCGGAGAGCGTCCCAGGAGGGAGAGAGGCAGCCCATCTGCTGGGGAAGGAAATCAGCGTAACACCAGTGGAGAAGGGGGGCAGATGGGGGAATCGGCGAGGTGGCTCCATGACTCCTCGCCGGAGACCAGCGGGGAGAGCACGGGTCCTCCGCTGCCCACACCCTCCCTGCGCAGAAGCCTTCGGCGCAGGGAGAGTAGGCGGAGACTAGGCATCAAAGAGCTTCTTTGCTGGAAGAAGTTCAAGAAACGCCCACTGACGGATTCTGCCAGCGATTGAGGCAGCCACGGGTGAGTGGCTGTCCGGACAGAAAAGGTTCACCCAGGTAACCCAGCCAAGTGTGGTGCCGATTTACGCATGAGCAACCCCTAGAACCATTACAGGCACATTCCAGCCTGAGGATCATAGAATCATAGAATTGTAGAGTTGAAGGGACCGAAAGGGTCCTCTAGTCCAACCCTCTGCAATGCAGGAATCTCAGCCAAAGCATCCACGGCAGATGACTGTCCAACTTCTGCTTATACACCTCCAAGCAAGGAGGGTCCACAACCTCCCGAAAGAGACTGTTCCACTGTCGCACAGTGGGAGCCAGTGTGGTGTAGTGGTTAAGAGCGGTGGACTCATAATCTGGGGAACCGGGTTCGCGTCTCTGCTCCTCCACCTGCAGCTGCTGGGTGACCTTGGGCTAGTCACACTTCTCTGAAGTCTCTCAGCCCCACTCACCTCACAGAGTGTTTGCTGTGGGGGAGGAAGGGAAAGGAGAATGTTAGCCGCTTTGAGACTCCTTCAGGTAGTGATAAAGTGGGATATCAAATCCAAACTCTTCTTCTTCTTCTTCCCATCGGAAAGTTCTTCCTGGTGTTTAGTCGGAATCTCCTTTCTTGTAACTTGAATCCATTGGGTCAAGTCCTTTGCTTCAGAGCAGGAGAAAACAAGCTTGCTCCATCTCCCATGTGACAGCCCTTGAGATATTTGAAGATGGCTATTGTATCTCATCTATTCACATACTTTCCCATTGGTCATTCATTCATCCCATGTTTTTCAATGCATTTCCTTGTCACTTTCCTAATTGCAAAAAAAATAAAAATAAAAATAATCCATATTTTTTAGTAGATTTGTTTCCCTGAGGCAATAGAGCACTTTAATCCATTTTATTTCTGCAAATCTAAATTTCCAGTATGTGATTGAATTCTGCACCCCCAAAGCCTGCAAAATGCTGTCAGTCGGGAGGTACGCTGTATGATGTCACCCTTACTTGGACACCTTTCCCTTATTCATTTTTTATTTTATTTTTTAAACTATTTCTTAAAGGAGCACCGATGTAAGGCAGCCAGCCATCCGAAGCGTCATGGACCAGCGATCGCCTGTGCTGAGCACCTTGCTGCCGATGCCTAAAGACAGCGCTCAGTACCTTTTCCAGGACCATTACCTCCATGCTGGCAGAAGTCAGCCAGCCTACGTTCCTGAAGAGCTGCCACCCTTTTCCTCTGTCGTGCCAGAACCCAAGTAAGGAATGCAGGGCTTTTCTACGCAATACGTGACCACAAAATCTAACGGAGCAGTGGCCTCTCTCACAAATATATCTGAGTTACTCATAGTTTCGAGCCTATTTGAATGTGCTCTAAATGTATTGGGTGCATCTGCCTTGTTTGTGCATGTGATGGCCACGGGGAAAGCAAAAGGACATTGAAGACCCTGCTAGAGCAAAAGGAAAGCTAGCAGAATAGAATCCAATGAATGCTTAACCATTGAGTTTTGATGAGAATGGCTTGACCTCACCCCAAAAGGCACACTCCTCCATTGTCTCCCGAGACAGACGGATGCCAACAAATTCAGGCCAATGGACTACGTTGGTTTTGGTGACATGCATCCTGTCTGTCTGTTTTGTCTACCTGGCAACAATTCCGTCTGCTTTCCCCCAAAAGCAGAAAATTGGGAGAAGGGGACTCCAGCTACCAGACTCTCCCATCTTTATCTCTTTGTTTCTTATCCTGCCCGTTCTCCAAGGAGCACAAGGCAGCCTACCTGGTTCTCCAGACACCCATTTTATTCTCAGAAATCGTATCGTAAAACCTTTATTGGCATCACATACAACATCCAAAACAAATCAGTACAGAATTACCACTTCCCCAGTGGCACAAAACATTTGCTAAAAGAAAGGAGGCAGAGCAGTCTATCGTCGCATCTCTTGTCTACAGGGAGATCAGACGTCTGCAGTGTATTTTGATGACAAAAAACCAAATAGAGATATTTAGCCACTAACTTGGTGAGCTCCTGATCATTCCCCAGTAATAGAAAATGTATGACCTCTGACTCTGGTTTCCATTTGGGGATGCAGAGTTGATCTAGAAATTGCTGATAACTATCAGCAATAACTATCAGCATATAGTTTACAATTAAGAACCATATGTGTAAGGGTTTCCACCAGGTGGTCTTCACATGGGCAAGTTCTTTCTCTTTCCACCCTGCCTGAGAACCTTCCCCAAAGGAGGTCTGATGGATTTGAATCAAACCTGGCCAGCGAAAATGCCCTTCTTTCTTGAGGGCTAAGCAGAAATTCAAGGTAATTATGGTTAGAAACTTCTCAGAAATCACCCGCGAGGGAGAACCGAGGGCCAAACCAGACCTTAGCTGTATCCTTAAGTGCAGTGTTTTAATTATTATTTTAAATGCAAACTGTTTTGAAAAACAAACTTGCATTTCAGGGCACAGATACGGAGCTCAGGTATTGCCTAGTTTGGCCTTGTGAGGTGATGATTGCTACAAGGTCACATGGTGAGCTTCATAGCCAAGATGGGCATTTGGACCTTGGTCTCCCCAGTCCCGGTATAGCACCCAAACCACTTTGCCATGGTGTTAAGTGGTGGAGTGTAACCCCTACGCTCTAGCTTAGCCAGTGCAGTTTCCTTAGCCCAGGTGTAACAGGTGGGCATCCACTCAACAACCTGGCTGCACTCTTCTTCTCCGGCAGGATCGGCATCATTGGATGCCCACGCCACAGATTTATCCCTCATACGCTTCAGCCTATCGGGATGCAGGATGCTGAGAACGAGGATGACGAAAGCATGAGATCGGAGACCAGCATCTCTCCAGCTGTTTCCCAGGAGCTGAATGTCTCTCCTAAGGTCCCACAAGGCAGCGCGAGCCTCCAGTCCGTGGTGGCTTCAAGGGCTACCACTGAAGCAGATTACGTTGAGAATCTCTAGCAGCGTACGCTAGCCATTAGGGATAATTTTTATTCGTTTAATTAAACTCTTTTGAAATGTTTGCCGAAACGTTTTGAAACGTTTGCCGTTTGAATTGTATCCCTTGTGTGCTCCAGCCTGCAGGGAGAGTATAGCAAAGCCAGGCTACATTTTCCACTTTGCCAAGCTCCCAGGACAATACAGTATTCGGAGCATTAAAAAAATTAAATAAAAAAAGACCATTAAAGCAAGTTAAAACTGTCTGTGTTAAAACCAGAATAAAGAGTTTTTTTGAAACTAGACATAGTACACTTTCAGGTATTAAACACCTCCAAAACCCTGGTGGAACAGGTAGGTTTCGTAAAATGGGAATCCATAAAGGTGGAGAAGGCTTTTTCCTGCATCCTCACTGCAGAGCCCTCCCTAAGGCTTTGGTGCATCAACTGGAAGTTCCTGCTGCACAGGCCTAGCAAACTGTGCTTGTTCACATCCTCTGCTGGTGGCCTGCTGTGGGTGGCGATTTGGCAGTCTCGGACATTATCTTCAGTACCTGCTCCATCCCTGTGGAATGTTTATTAGTGAGCCCTATTAGTTGTTGTTTTTTTAAATGCACTGTATGCTGACCTTTAATTTGCAATTTTAAAATTTTCCTTACCCACACACCATCCTACTGCATTCCTCAAACAATCTAGGACTACTGGGAGCAAACTGGGATTCTCAAGGTCAGGGGTGGACATTTAACTTGATGAGCTTCCTGAAACTGATCCAGGAGTCCAGGCAGAACGGGACAGATGTTAACATCTGCAACTGGCAAGCAACCCGAAGGCTTTAAATTGGCCAGGGCCTTGTAAATACTAGGAGCCAGGCATTCTGCCTTTGCAAGGTCAACGGAACAGGACCTACTGTTCTTTAGACTACAGCTTCCCACTGCTTCCTGTGTCTCTATATCCTCCATGGATTGATGTGGATACAGCCAGCCCACAGACAAGAGTGGGAGTGCTTGCATTGCAATGGAAGTGCTTGTCTTAAAGCCAGTTTGGTCCCCATAAAGTCAGGGCTGAGTGCAACATATCTTGCTGAGAAACAAGTCTGTTCCATCAAAGGAACATTCAGAGATCTCTTAGCATGGGTTAGAAAGCAGGAAAAGACCCTCTTTTGGGGCCAGTTCATATATGCCCTTGCATCACTGCATGACAAGCTATGACAAGGTCTTCTGCAGACCTATTAAAGGTGCAAGAGCCCCATTTTCTTTTGCAGCTGACCATCCTATATTTGTGCCCTGCAGCAGAGAAGGGGAGGCAGTGGCGTAGCGTGGGGGGTGCAGGGGGTGCCGGCCGCACCGGGCGCAACATCTGGGGGGGCGCACTCGCCGCCTCCAGAGTCGCCGAAGAGCCTCGGGGCTCAGCTCCTTTGGGAGGAGGGGTCGGGCTGGGCGACCAGGGGGAGCAGCAGGCACCAGCAAGGAGGTCCGGAGCCGGAGCCTGGCCAGGATCGCCCGCGGGACGGGGCGCAAGAGGGAGGGGAGAGTCGAGCCTGTCCCCCCCCCCCCCGCGAGGACTGCTGCGAAGAGGCGGGAGGGAGAGGAGGCCCCTTGGGAGGAGCGGGCAGGTGCTGGGGCGGCAGCGCCGGGCAGGGGCCGAGGGGTGGGCGCCCCCCTGCGCGGGCATCGCCTCGCCGCCGCCGCGGGCTTGGCTGGGCCGCCGGCCGAGGGGAAGCGCCAAACAAGGCCAGGATCCAGGCCCGCCCCGCTCTCCTTATTTGGCGCCCGTTTCCGGCTCCCGGGTGGCCTCCTCCCACCCGCTCTCGCTACCAGTGGAAAGAGAGACGGAGGCGCAGCGGAACCCGCAGCCTTGGCAGGTGCCGCCCACCCGGCCGGGGGAGGGGAGCGCGGAGGAGCCCCGCGGGGCCTGGGCCCGGCCAGCCGAGCCTCCCGAATTGCGCCCCGCAGCCAGGATCTTGTGGCAAGGAAGGAGCCCAGTCTGTGCCCTCCTTCCCCACAGAGCTGCAGAGGGAAATCCAGGTTCTCCTGCTAGTTTCTCTTCTTCTCTCCCCCCCACTGCGTTGCAACCGTGCCCCCCCTCTCGGTGCACATAGCACCATTGCAATCTCCCCCCCCCCCCAAGTTAAACTAATGGAGCAAGCCAGCGCCAAAGATTTGTAGAACTGTGAATACCCCAGCCCAGGCAGCAGCAAGAAGCTGGCAGCGGCGGCAGGTTAGGGGTTAGGGGGCGCAAATTACTTGCCTTGCCCCGGGTTAGGGGGCGCAAATTACTTGCCTTGCCCCGGGTGCTGACAACCCACGCTACGCCGCTGAGGGGAGGGATTGACCTTGGGTTCTAATTTCCAGATTGGCAGATGGGTGCTTCTCCTGCGTGCAATTTTTTTTTTTTGCATGGTCCATGTGACATTCTGGCTTCAAAACCCCAGCCCGTATTCCCCCCACCCCCAATAACTGGATCCAGATTTACCTTTTGGGCGGAAATGTGATCAATGTCCCATTTGTGATATGTTTACCATATTAAGCCCATCCTTGGAAGCACCCCAAGATTCGTATCACTAGGGATGTGTGCTTTAAATTAAGTGTTGTTGGAAATAATGCACGTGCACATGTGCAAAGACCCATAACGAGAATGTGGACACCTTGTTTTTTTAAAAGAACAACAACATAGAAACCCTAGGACCTGCCAGTTTGCTCTAAACTAAATAATCAACATTTGGATGCACAACAGCACACAATGGAAAGGCTGGGTGGGGCTGGAATAATGAGCCACACTTTTTATTATTCCCAGCTGCAACATGTCATTAGCAAGAGTGGATATTTCTCCCTGACTCCTGGGCAAAACAGCAGGGGGGACTGGCATATAATAAGCCTGTACAAAGAGAGCTTTCCTTCTGACTCACTTTCTCCTCTTAGAAAGATGATTCACCCTCATATGGAACCAGACCTCAGCAAGTTGCGTGCCTCCACAAGCACAACACGCCTGCCTTGGGAGCTAAAACTACACATCTCTGGAGATAGGATAAAAGAACCTCTTTTGTCATTCAGCAAAGCTTCAGCTCAGCTGGGGAATCTTGATGAACAGCACGCCAAAGATGGCCTGGTACACGCTAATCCTTGCTTCTCCACGAGGGATTTGGAGCAGCCTCTCCAGCACTGCCCATGGCCTGGGCTGGCACAAATGTGGGGTGGTTGTAGGGAAAGGCACATAAGTCATTCCATACCAGGAAGGGTGGTTAAGTTAAAAGTTGCCAGCTTCCTGTTAGCTGCAAGGGCATAGGATGTGTTTAGCAAAACACTTCACTGCTGTGCTTTGGGAGTTTGCTGTGAAAAGTTGCACTTGAGCATATTCTGTTCTGATTTGTCCACCCCACCCCCCAATTTTGACAAGATTCTGCCAGCCTTTCCTGACCTGGTTCCCTCCAGACGTTTTGGACCGGAAGAAGCCACTTCAAGCTCCATCTAGTTCAGCCTCCTGTTCCCACAATGGTCAACAAGATGCTAAGAGCCACTGAGAGCCTTGGATTTATCCATTATTTTATTATTTTTTATTAGTTTTTTAACACAATTATTAAACATACTTTTATATCTTATACAATTTTTTGACTTCCATCAATCACATCTGAAAATTTTCCAATCTTTTCACTTAATATACATTTCTTACTTTCACTATTACATTTAAATCTCGTAACTAATATTTCTCTTCTTTCTCTTCTTTGCAATATTTCATATGTTTCTCCTTACAAAACTTCTTGTAATCCTACTAGTGTAATTTGTTGATGACAGTTGCTCTTAAAATAGTTCATATATTTCTTCCAATTATCTGTAAATCTCTGGTCCTGTAGGTTTTATCCAATTCTGCATAGTCCATTAATTTTGTCTGCCATTCTTCTTTTGTCGGTATTTCTTCTTGCTTCCATTTCTGGGCCAACAATACTCTTGCCGCCGTTGTTGCATATAAGAACAATTTAAGATCCTGTCTATTAATATCCTCATTTATAATACCAAGTAAAAATGCTTCTGGTTTCTTTAAAAATGTATATTTCATTTTTTAAAATAATAATTTTTTATTAATTTTCCAATTTTTAACACTAATCAACAACAACACACAAACATCAACAAATACGAACACACACAAAAAATATCATTTCTTAACCTCATTTTCATACGCCTCGTTTCTCGGACTTCCCCATACCTCACCCTTTTTGCATCCTTATTTTACAGTTTTTCAACAACCCTTTTTGCCAATTAAATTTAAACTCATTGTCATTCTCAATTTCACCTTAAATCATCAAACAGTTTTAGCTGCAATTCTGCATCTTCCTTCCCCTTGACATTTTATCACTCCTCTATTTTACAACAGTTCTTAAGATATAGTTTAAACTTTTTCCAATCTTCCTCCACTGTCTCTTTCTCTTGGTCGCGGATTCTGCCGGTCATTTCTGCCAGTCCCATAAAGTCAATCACTTTCGCCTGCCATTCTTCCAGTGTGGGTAATTCTTGTATTTTCCAATACTTTGCTAGAAGAATCCTTGCTGCTGTAGTGGCGTACATAAAGAAAATCTTATCCCTCTTTGAGTGAGAGGGAAATACCGGATATCGCAAATCTATCGTTTGGATTGAACCAACCACCTACTGACGAGGAACAACAACTGGGTGCAGTCGGTGGGAGAAACACCTAGCAACAAAAATGTCTCTGCAACTCTTGAGTTGGAACTGTCATGGCCTTAATCATCCCCGAAAAAGGAATCAAGTGTTTCATATACTAAAGAGAGAGCACTTAGATGTTATATGTTTACAAGAAACCCACATTACCAGGATACATCGGAAACTTCTGATAAATAAGAGACTAGGATCGGAATTCGTTTCATCAGACAAAGTTAAGAAAAGAGGGGTGGTGATTTACGTCAAAGAAAAATTAGATCCGAAGTTGATATTCAAAGATGAGCAAGGAAGATACCTGGCAGTAGAAATCCAAGCTCAAGGAGAAAAGATCTTGATTGTAGGAGTTTATGCACCGAATGAGGGGAAAGCTGAGTTTTTCAAGAAGTTGCATGAGACTTTGATGAACTTTTTGGACCTTAAAATTATATTGTTGGGTGATATGAATGGAGTTGTCTCCACGAACATGGATAAGGCCCAAAGTCAAGTAGTCTCCAAGAATGGAAGATTACCTAAGACTTTCTTTGAACTGACTGACACACTGGACTTGATTGACATTTGGAGAACTAGGAATCCTCTGGAGAAGGAGGGGACCTTTTTTTCTGAAGCAAAAAAGACATGGACGAGAATTGACCAAATATGGATATCTAGCAATCTGGCATCAAGAGTTAAAAAAGCAGAAATCTGCCCGAAAACTTGTTCTGACCATAATCCAGTAAAGATGGAAATGAGATTGACAACAGCTGGAACCTTTAGATGGAGGATGAATGACACCCTATTTGGAGATGAAGAAATTTATAAAAAGGCCCAAAAAACACTTAAAGACTACTTCGAGGTAAATCTAAGATCAGACGTAGAAAAAAGAGTAATTTGGGACGCAAGTAAAGCCGTGATGCGTGGTTTCCTGATACAACAGAACTCTATAAAGAAGAAAAAGCAGAATGAGAAAAAAGAAAAAATCTGGAATTTAATAAAAGAAGGGGAAAAGAAACTTAGATCTAAACCTAAGTCCCACGAGATACTAAGAGAAATAAAGTTTTACCAAACACAATATATGGAATTGGTGAACCAAGAAATAGAATGGAAAATAAAACAGATGAAGCAAAAGACTTTTGAATCAGCAGATAAATGTGGGAAGCTACTCGCATGGCAACTGAAAAAAAGACAAAAGTTGAACACAGTGATATCGCTCGAAGTTGATGGGAAGATTATAAATAAACCAAATGAGATAAGTAATTGTTTTCAAGGTTTTTTCAAGAAACTGTATAAACAAGGGCCAAAAAATGAACAAGAGATAGAAGAATTTATTGGAAAATATGGCCTACAAAAAATATCGGAAGAAAATAAAAGGATCCTGAATGAGAAAATTACGAATCAAGAAATAGAGGGTGCCATCCAGAACATGCAACTAGGAAAATCACCAGGGCCAGACGGTTTGACTGCGAAGTACTACAAAGCATTGAAGGAATGGTTAATACAACCATTGAAAGAAGTCTGCAACCAAATTTTGGAGGGGAAAAGGGCTCCAGAATCGTGGAAAGAGGCATTCATCTCACTTATACCGAAGTCAGAACTTGAAAAACAACAAGTTAGAAACTACCGCCCTATATCACTTTTGAATGTGGATTACAAAATTTTTGCAGACATTTTAGCAAAAAGATTTTAAAAAGTGTTGTTGGAGAAGATTCATAAAGACCAAACAGGCTTTCTCCCAGGGAGACATATGTCAGATAATGTGAGGAACATTATAGATATCTTAGAACTATTGGAAACTGACATAAATAGAAAAGCTGTGTTGATATTTGTCGACGCAGAGAAAGCCTTTGATAACATCTGTTGGAGTTTTATGAAGAAGAATCTTCAAGGGATGGGGGTAGGCCAAAACTTTGAAAACGGTATAGGTGCAATATATTCTGAACAAAAAGCCAAGTTAATTATGAATGGTGTAGTTATGGACGAAATTCCCATTGAGAAAGGGACACGACAGGGATGCCCAATTTCCCCTCTACTATTTATATCAGTACTGGAGGTTTTGTTGAATATGATTAGAGGGGACCAGCTGGTTAAAGGATTACAGGTCGGATCTAAACATTATAAGCTAAGAGCTTTTGCGGATGACCTAGTTTTGACACTGCAACAACCAGAAGCCAGTGTAAAAAGAGTTTTAGAATTAATTGAAATATTTGGTCAGGTGGCAGGTTTTAAACTGAATAAACATAAGACAAAGGTGCTGGGAAAAAACTTAACGATAGAGGAAAAAAATAGCTTCCAAAGGGAAACTGGTTTAGAAATTGTAAGTAAGGTGAAATATCTGGGGGTAAACTTAACATCTAAAAACATTAATTTATTTAAATGTTAAAGATAACTATGAGATAACTATGAGAAATGCTGGCTTGAAGTGAAGAAAGATTTCGATATGTGGTCTAGACTGAGACTTTCCTTGTTAGGCCGAATTGCTGTTATCAAGATGAATGTGTTGCCTAGACTGTTGTTTTTATTCCAGACATTGCAAATTTTAGACAAGATGGATTGTTTCAAGAAGTGGCAAAAAGATATATCTAGGTTTGTCTGGCAGGGCAAAAAGCCCAGAATTAAGTTTAAGATTTTGACTGATGCAAAAGATAGAGGGGGTTTTGCCCTGCTGGACTTAAGACTCTACTATGAAGCAGCAGCTTTCTGCTGGTTGAAACAATGGCTACTTCTGAAAGATACAGATATTTTGGATCTGGAAGGGTATGATAATAGTTTTGGATGGCATGCATATTTATGGTATGACAAGGTAAAAGTTCATAGAAATTTTAAAAATCATATTGTCAGGAAAGCATTGTATAATGTATGGACTAGATATAAAGATTTGTTGGAAAGTAAAACCCCCAGGTGGTTGTCACCAATGGAAGCCAAGGCGGTTAAAAAGCTTAATATGGAGTCAGATTGGCCAAAATATTGTGAAATTATAGAGTATGATGGTGAAAAGTTGAAACTACAGAGTTTTGAGAAATTAAAGCCTAAAGTCCGTGACTGGTTACATTATTACCAGATCAATGAAACTTTCAAGCAGGACAAGAAACTAGGTTTCCAGAAGGAGAGGTCAAAATTAGAAACAGAATTGCTAGAGCCCAATACTAAGAACTTGTCTAGAATGTATAATTTGCTGCTAAAATGGAACACACAGGATGAAACGGTTAAATCAGCAATGATTAAGTGGGCACAAGACATTGGACATGATATTATGTTTGCTGATTGGGAGCAGTTATGGACCACAGGCATTAAGTTTACGGCATGTACTGCCCTAAAAGAGAATATAATGAAAATGATCTATAGGTGGTACATGACCCCAGTCAAGCTTGCAAAGATATATCATTTGCCCAACAACAAGTGCTGGAAATGTAATGAATGTGAAGGAACTTTTTATCATCTTTGGTGGACCTGCCCTAAGATTAAGGCTTACTGGGAAATGATCTATAATGAAATTAAGAAAATCCTTAAATGGACTTTTGTAAAGAAACCGGAGGCCTTTCTCTTGGGCATGGTTGGCCAAACAATTCCAAAGAAAGATAGAACCTTTTTTATGTATGCAACTACAGCAGCAAGAATCCTCCTGGCAAAGTATTGGAAAACGCAAGAACTACCTACTCTGGAAGAATGGCAGACCAAGGTGACTGAATTTATGGGGTTGGCGGAGATGACCGGCAGAATTCGAGACCAGAGGAGAAAGTCGGTGGAAGAGGACTGTGAAAAATTTAAAATTTATCTTAAGGACGTTTGTAATATTATGGAATGCTAAGATGTCAAGGGATTAGACACAAGGAATTACAGTTGTAAAATTGGAGTTTGATAAACTTTAATAAGAATTATATTTAAGAATTGGATGAAAGAATGCTAAAAAAACTGATAAAATAAGGATGCAGCGAAGGGGAGGTTTGGGGAAGTCAGGTTATATTTTTTGTTTGTATTTTTGTTTGTTGAAAATTAATAAAAATTATTAAAAAAAAAAAAAAGAAAATCTTATCCCTCTTTGAAACCAATTGGCCAACCATGCCCAGGAGAAATGCCTCCGGTTTCTTTTGAAAAGTACATTTAAGTACCTTCTTAATTTCATTATAAATCATTTCCCAGAAGGCCTTAATCCTTGGGCAGGTCCACCAAAGGTGAAAGAAGGTACCTTCGGCTTCATTACATTTCCAACATTTATTATTGGGCAAATGGTAAATCTTCGCGAGCTTGACTGGGGTCATGTACCACCTGTAAATCATTTTCATAATATTTTCTTTTAAGGCATTACATGCCGTAAATTTAGTACCGGTGGTCCATAACTGTTCCCAGTCCGCAAGCATGATGTCATGACCTATGTCCTGTGCCCATTTAATCATAGCTGACTTAACAGTTTCATCTATTGTATTCCACTTCAGCAATAGGTTATACATCCTTGATAAATTCTTAGTATTGGGTTCTAACAATTCTTAGTATTGGGTTCTAACAATGGACAAGAATAGATCAAATATGGCCAAAATATTTTGAAATTTTAGAACAAGAAAGTGGTAAATTTAAACTACAGAGCTATGAGAAAATAAAGTCTAAAGTACGAGATTGGCTCCATTATTATCAAATAATGGAGACTTTTAAACAAGACAGGAAAATTGGTTTCCAGGTGGAGAAATCGAAACTAGAGACAAAAATGTATATTTCAACATCTTTTTCATCTCATTATATATCATTTCCCAGAAGTTCTTTACTTTCTTACATTCCCACCACATATGATAAAATGTTCCTTCTTTTTCTTCACATTTCCAACATTTATTATTTATCTTATACATTTTGGATCATTTCACAGGTGTAATATACCATCTATACATCATGAATTTACCCACTCTTTTAAAGCCATCCAACTTGGTAGTTTGCCACTGTTTCCTGTGGAAGTGAGTTCCATAGTTTAACAATCTGCTGTGTGAATAAGTACTTTATTTCCCCGCTGTTCTGACTCTGCCTCGTTTGTTAGGTCCTTGTTTGTTTGCTTTGGTGTTTCCCCATTAAACTACGCTACCTGTTAGGTCCTGTTCTTCTTTCTTTTCAACATCTTGGCAGGCGAGGTTTTGCAGGCAAAAGTTGAGAAGTGACATGCAGACACAGGTGTCGGCAGAACTCAGAGTGCAGTGCAGGTCTACAATACCTTCTTCTGCTGTTCTCTTCAGCAGACGGCACAGCATTAAGAAAAGGTATTGTTTTGTAATTACAATGCAGAGTTTAGAATGAGAAAAGAATAATGTTCTCATATGAGAAGAGTCCTTTGAAAGAGAGAAAAGCACGCTTTCCTCATTTTCAGATGACACATGAATGTGTTGCAACAGGCATTGTTTTAGAAGAGGCAGCAATGCTTCTAGATACCAGTTGCTGGAAAACACAGGAGAAGAAAGAGCTCTTGTGCTCAGGTTCTGCTTATAGGCTTCTCATGGACACAGCTCAGTTGGCAGAGCACGAGACTCTTCATTTCAGAGTTGTGGGTTTGAGCCCCACGTGGGGCAAAATATTCTTGCATTGCAGGGGGTTGGACTAGATGACCCTTGTGGCCCCTTCCAACTCTCTGATTTTGTGATCGGCCACTGAGAGGACAGGATGCTGGAATAGATGGGCCATTGGTCATATCCAGCAGGCTCTTCTAAGGTTCTTTCTTGCAATTTTTAAAGTATTTATTAAAAACATTTTTTATAAGTGAACCACCTTCTGTGCAATCAACTGAAGGTATCAATGTGTTTTAACCGATTAATCAAACTGATTAAACATGATATGCTACTATGAAAACTGCCATTTTGATTATGTTATCCAGGCACAGGCAAACTTGGCCCTCCAGATGTTTTTGGCCAACAACTCCCATCATCCCTAGCTAGCAGGACCAGTGGTCAGGGATGATGGGAGTTGTAGTCCCAAAACATCTGGAGGGCCGAGTTTGCCTATGCCTGATATGCAGCTGCTCAACCTTCTCAATCTTCACAACCTTTTCGCTCCCCCCCCCGCCATATTGCAGGGGGTTGGACTAGATGTCCCTTCCAACTCTACAATTCTATGATTCTATAAGAATTGGTGCTAAATAAACTTTATGCAGTAGTCGTTGTAACAGCAACAACAGAAGAAATAGTAGCAGCAGCAGTAATAATTATAGATGCTGAAGTAACTGGCAGGCAGGGGTTGATGGGAACTTTAGTCCAAAAAGTTTGAAGCATACCAGGTTGTCAAAGGTGGTTGTGTAGGAATGAATCTTGCGGCAGCAATACTGTTCACACTTGCTGGCATCTGGGATTAAGCCCTATCAGACGAAGGATTACTTCTGAATTTGAATTCACAGGACTGCAGCCCTGATAAAGAAAACAATATTAGTAATTATCCTTCCCTTTTGAGCTATTGCACACAACGCAAGCCTAGAAAAACAGCTCCTTTGTGGAGCTTTGCTACATTTCTGCAATCCGGACCAAGGCAAGGACGCCAGACACTGTCATTTATCTTCGGATGAGAGATGGAATCCTAAACATACAAGGAGGCCCCTCTGATTCATCAAAAACATACCAGACATTCCCTGCCCCAGTATTTCCCAGATTTCTGATTGTGGAGTTTCTTTTCTTCTAAAAACCAACAGTCATACTAAAGCCCTATTTGGGTATTTAACTCTTGCAGGTTGAGGTGGGTTTGGGTGGATAAACTGCAGATGAGAGGAAGGTTCTTAACCTTCTGATGTCTGCATCCAATTTGCAAGTTAAAAAACGGATTGCCACCCATCCCTCTCTCAATCTGTTTAAACAGATAGATTTGCTGCCTTCAAGTCTAGTCTGGCGCAAAAAGTCTCTTCATACCAGGTCAGACTGACTACCTGTTCTTCTTGACTAGCATTACTTACTCTGACTGACAGCAGCTCTTCAGGGTCAAGTGGAGTCACCCCCCCCTCAACCTTCCACCACATTCTCTTTGAACTCAAAATGCGAAGGAACGCTTGAACGTGGGCCCTCTTGCATGCGCAGCAAATTTGCAATCAAGAACCACCCACCCTCAGAGAAAGCCGGCATGAGTGAGTTCTGGGCCTGCCACCTAACTGGAAGGAGAAATGCTCAGAGCAGGGACACAACAGACAGCCTCTTCAGAATGGTGCTATACTTGGGCTAGAGCAGGGAGTTCAAGCTGTTTTCAGAGGGCCAGATTTGATGACGTGAACATGCGCGAGGGCCGACAAAAGTTGTTGACTTTTTTTTAGGACTGAAGTTGTTGAACTTTTTTTAGAATTTTACCCCTGGAAAAAAACTGCCACAGGGGCCACATTAAACCAACTGGCGGGCCGGATTAGGCCCCCGAAATGGACTTTGGACATGCCTGAGCTAGAGTATGGGTTGCCAAACTAAGGCCCGGGGGCGGATCCAGCCCAATCACCTTCTAAATCCGTCCCGCCATTTGGGAATCAGTGGAGGCGCAGGTTGCAGCCACAGCAAAGGTGGCATTTTTCCATCTCCGCCGTATCAAGCAGTTAGTTGGTCCCTTACCTTTCTCGCCCTGATCTGGCCACAGTGATCCATGTCACGGTCACGGCATGATTATTGTAAATCACTCTACATGGGGCTGCCCTTGAAGCTGACCCAGAAACTCCAGCGGGTGCAGAATGCCGCGGCGAGACTCCTTGCAGGGTCCTTGCCGCGGGATCACATTCACCCAGTGCTTTACCAGCTGCACTGGCTCCCGGTGGAGTACAGGGTCAGGTTTAAGGTGCTGGTTTTAACCTTTAAAGCCCTATGCGGCCTAGGACCCAGGTACCTATGGGACCGCCTCTCCTGGTATGCCCTGCGGAGGACCTTAAGGTCCACAAATGACAACACTTTGGAGGTCCCAGGTTGCAAGGTGGTTAGATTGGTCTCAACTAGGGCCAGGGCCTTTTCAGTACTGGCTCCAACTTGGTGGAACATTCTGTCACAAGAGACTAGAGCCCTGCGAGACTTGACATCTTTCCGCAGGGCCTGCAAGACAGAGCTGTTCCGCCTGGCCTTTGGTTTGGACTCAGTCTGACCCTTATGTTTTCCCTCCCCTTATGGTTTTGATACATGGGCTACTTTTAAAATGAGGCTGCATTTTAAATTGCATTTTAACCTGTATTTTAAATTGACCCCCTATTATGTTTTTATTGTAATTTTACTGGTGTTAGCCACCCTCAGCCCGGCTCTGGCCGGGGAGGGCAGGGTATAAATAAATTTATTATTATTATTATTATTATTATTATTATTATTATTATTACATGAGTAGAATGTGTCCTTTTATTTAAAATGCATCTCTGGGTTAGTTGTGGGGCATAGGAATTCGTTCAATTCCACCCCCCAAAATATAGTCCAGCTCCCCACAAGGTCTGAGGGACAGTGGACCGGCCCCCTGCTGAAAAAGTTTGCTGACCCCTGATCTACAGACTGGACAGAATAGCCCACTTCCAGAAGATTCTGAGAGGATGGAGGTAAACAGAAGACTGGCAAATCATAGAGAGACAGAATAGTCCAACTACCTCTGTGAGCAAGTGCTCTGGGCTCCCAGGAACATTTAATTATGTAAAGGTTATTAAATTATTTAGAGAACAAGAGCAGAGCAGAAATAGGGTTTTGGCTCCCTCTGCTGACTGCTTTATACTATTGTTAGGCTGAGAGAAGGAGCATTAAGTGATGTTTCATCAAAGGGAATTTACCGTACTTAAGGCAGAAATGTTCTCTTGACAGTGAAGACTTTATCTCCAGATTTTTCCCCACTATAATACCCAAAAGTTGAGAATTTCGCCAAAGTTAGCTAAAAAGCACAGTGGGCCCCTCCAGATGTCCTGTTTATTCAGCATTCATTCCAATTTGCTTGCACAAAAACTACGTTGTGGTTAGTTTATCTCTGTTCTTTATTTGTTTGTTTATGGGGTGGTTACATGACAATGAGCATTCATCCTGATTTGCTTTTTGGGTGTTAACCGGCGGGCTAGGGACAAAGGTGAGAGCTGTTTCCTAGTTCTGCTGGATCTCTCAGCGGCGTTTGATACCATCGACCATGACATCCTTCTGGACCGTCTTGAGGGGCTGGGAGCTGGGGGCACTGTCATACAGTGGTTCCGCTCCTTCCTCCTGGGCCGTGTCCAGAAGGTGGTGGTGTGGGGTGAGTGTTCAGACCCCTGGCCGCTCACTTGTGGGGTGCCTCAGGGTTCTGTCCTCTCCCCCATGCTTTTCAACATCTACATGCAGCCGCTGGGAGGGATCATCAGGAGGTTTGGGCTGGGTGTTCATCAGTATGCAGATGATACCCAGGTCTACCTCTCTTTTAAATCAGAACCAGTGAAGGCGGTAAAGGTCCTGTGTGAGTGTCTGGAAGCGGTTGGAGGTTGGATGGCGGCTAACAGATTGAGGTTGAATCCTGACAAGACAGAAGTACTGTTTTTGGGGGACAGGAGGCGGGCAGGTGTGGAGGATTCCCTGGTCCTGAATGGGGTAACTGTGCCCCTGAAGGACCAGGTGCGCAGCCTGGGAGTCATTTTGGACTCACAGCTGTCCATGGAGGCACAGGTCAAATCTGTATCCAGGGCAGCTGTTTACCAGCTCCATCTGGTACGTAGGCTGAGACCCTATCTGCCTGCGGACTGTCTCGCCAGAGTGGTACATGCTCTGGTTATCTCCCGCTTGGACTACTGCAATGCGCTCTACGTGGGGCTACCTTTGAAGGTGACCCGGAAACTACAACTAATACAGAATGCGGCAGCTAGACTGGTGACTGGGAGCGGCCGCCAAGACCATATAACACCGGTCTTGAAAGACCTACATTGGCTCCCAGTACGTTTCCGAGCACAATTCAAAGTGTTGGTGCTGACCTTTAAAGCCCTAAATGGCCTCGGTCCAGTATATCTGAAGGAGCGTCTCCTCCCCCATCGCTCTGCCCGGACACTGAGGTCCAGCTCCGAGGGCCTTCTGGCGGTTCCCTCACTGCGAGAGGCCAAGTTGCAGGGAACCAGGCAGAGGGCCTTCTCGGTGGTGGCGCCCGCCCTGTGGAATGCCCTCCCACCGGATGTCAAGGCGATGGACAACTACCTGACATTCAGAAGACATCTGAAGGCAGCCCTGTTCAGGGAAGTTTTTAATATGTGACATTTTAGTGTATTTTTTATCTCTGTTGGAAGCCGCCCAGAGTGGCTGGGGAAACCCAGCCAGATGGGCGGGGTACAAATAATAAATTATTATTATTATTATTATTATTATTATTATTATTATTATTAACATATGTTCCCATTAATTGTTCATTCATCCCATGATTTTCAATCTATTTTCCTGTCTATCACTTTCCTAACTGCAAAAAAATCAATGTTTTTTATTATCATAAAAAAGTGGAATAGTTGCACAAGGACAACAAAGTACTTTAATTCTTTAGGAGCAAAGGTGGGATATAAATTCAATAAACACAATCAAATAAATTCACTTTAATTGCACAAATCTAAAGTTCCAGTATGAACTTGAAACTCTCCTGGAACCTAGGGATAGTCTGGAGGCAACCCAGACTTGACATCTTTCTGCAGGGCCTGCAAGACAGAGCTGTTCCACCAGGCCTTTGAAAAAGGCACAGTCTGACCATTTTTCCTTTGTATAAGAACAAGCATGAAGAAGGCCTCCCAGTCTGCTCACAGGTCCTTATATGACCAGTGAAAACAGTTGGTCCTGGAAAGTATTAACCGCTCTCAGTCTTTACCTGATAACTGCCATTTGTCCAGATTTTAATTTGTCTGAATTAATTATAAGATGTATTTTAATTAATTGATGCCTGTTTTTATGTGTACTGTGTTATTTATATGATGTTAGCTGCTCTGAGCCCGGCTCTGGCAGGGGAGGGCAGGGTACAAACAACATTTATTATTATTATTATTATTATTATTATTATTATTATTATTATTATTACTACTAACCCTACTTGCAGGAAATGTGATACAGGATTAGCTGGTCGGCTGTCTGTGGGTTGTCCCCCCCCCCCATTCAAGTTTTATATTGGCAAATAACATAAATATTAGAAAATTACCCTATGTTTCTATGCACTCATCCATAGAAAACTAAGGTTTTAAGTGCTACTTCTGGAGACTTCATAGCATGCTGGAAAGTGGGGAATAAATTTTATTATTCTCCTTTAGAGTTAATAAAACTTAAGGGGCTTCTAGGTTAGCCATAGCTCCTGAATATGAAAGCAGAAAACAAGAAAGTGTGGGAGAAAAAGCACAGTACTTTATGCAAACAAGTTAACAACTAGTGAGTTGTGGGGGGTCAGCATTGGTTTCGTGCCATCTGTTTTCACAACACCACCTTATGCTGATCTCAGTTAACTATTTTGTCAAGCAGCGACCATCGTGGAAACTGGATTATAGTTAGAGAGAGACTTGTTATTCCAATTATGTTACATGTATTATTATTATTTTTAAAGCTGTCATATGAATCTCCCAGTCAGGACTGTGGTGAAAGTGGGGGATCAAATCATTTCACTGCCCCTGCCCCGCCAAGCTATTTGTCCAAAAAGGATGCTGCTGTAGGTGCAAATAGCAGCTATGAGTGGGATTCCCATCATGAAATGGGGCAGAAGGAAATAATTATTATTTTTACACTGCTTCATGTATTTAAGGTTGCATCATGCATTGGGGCGGTGTTTTTGAACTAGATGTCTCCCATCCTTTTCAGTTCCAAGATTTTGTGATTTAACATTTGGTATAATTTAGCCTGTCTTCCCAGGCTAAATTATACTGTCTTGGGAAGACAGGCGAACTAATATCAGTGTACTGGAAGATCACCAGTATTGAAGCAATTATTCTTCAACATCAACTTTGTTGGACTGGTCATGTTGTGCGGATGCCTGATGATCACCTTCCAAAGCAACTACTCTATTCCAAACTTAAAAATGGAAAGCGTAATGCTGGTGGTCAACAAAAGAGGTTTAAAGACTCTCTCAAAGCAAATCTAAAAAAATGTAGTATAAACACAAACAATTGGGAAACACTTGCCTGCGAGCGGTCCAGTTGGAGAACAGCCTTTACCAAAGGTGTCATGGGCTTTGAAGACACTCGAACTCAGGACGCAAGGGAGAAATGTGCTAAGAGGAAGGCATGCTTGGCAAATCCACACTGTAATCAACTCCCGCCTGGAAACCTATGTCCCCACTGTGGAAGGACGTGTGGATCCAGAACTGGCCTCCACGGTCACTTACAGACTCATTGTTAAAACCATGTTCATGGAGGACAATCTTACTCGGCTAAGAGTGATCGCCAAAGAAGAATAAGAAAATTTAGCCTTAAATGTGCATGAACACATTTTCTTCAACGTTTTGTACTCTTAAGCACTCTTCCAGAACATTTGTGTTTGTGTGTGTTGGGGAAGGGGGGGTTAATTAAAGAGTGTTTGAGGAGTGATGGGCAATTTGCACTTAGGAAAATGCTAGACCAAGTGACCCAAGTGAACAATAATTAGCTGAGAGTACTTTAGGACTGATTTGTCGTGATGGAATTTCCAGTACGAAGCTTGAGGCATTTCAGCTAAGTGCCAAGCCATCTGCTTCATGTAAAATGAGATTGATCCTACAAGACGGTTTTTCTTCTCTCTGTAGCTTGATCTATTGCTTATTTGCTTAGAAGGTTTATACCTTGCAACTCATGGCAGGAACACAGCCCAGGACCCCTTAGTCCTTTGCTTGATGGATGAGGCAGGAGTTTGGTTCCCTTCAGCTCTCCAGTCTAAGAACAGGCAGAAGAAGTGGAATGTTTTTTGGCAAGGTTGGGGTGGGGGGAGCAGCTGCTCCTTACCTGGTGGACGGGACGAGGCTTATCTTCCCCTTGCCTGAATGTGGTTAAAAAAGTAAAGTACCTAGGGGTAAATATAACAGCAAAAAATCTGAGTCTATTTAAGGATAACTATGAAAAATGTTGGTCAGAAATTAAGAGAGACTTAGACAGTTGGACAAAATTGAAACTTTCTTTGTTAGGCTGAATTGCTGCTATTAAGATGAATGTATTGCCAAAAATGTTGTTTTTGTTTCAAACACTACAGATTGTGGACAAGACGGAGTGCTTCCGGAAGTGGCAGAGAGATATTTCTAAGTTTGTCTGGCAGGGCAAAAAGCCCAGAATTAAGTTTAAGATATTAACTAATGCGAAAGAAAGAGGGGGCTTTGCCCTGCCAGACTTAAAGTTGTACTACGAGGCCGCAGCTTTCTGCTGGCTAAAAGATTGGCTACTTCTTGAAGACACTGATGTACTGGATTTGGAAGGTTTTAATAATGCTTTTGGTTGGCATGCATACTTATGGTACGACAAAGTTAAGATTAACAAGGCCTTTAAGAACCATATTGTCAGAAAAGCAGTGTTTAATGTCTGGACAAAATATAAAGACTTATTGGAAAACAAAACTCCAAGGTGGCTTTCTCCTCTGGAAGCTAAGGCCCGAAAAAGACCCAATATGGAGGCCAAATGGCCAAAATATTGGGAAATATTAGAAAAAGATGGAGACAATTGGAAATTGCAGAGTTTGGAGAAAATGAAGGATAAAGTGCGAGACTGGTTACATTACGGTCAGATTAAAGAAGTTTTTAAAAATGATAAAAAGTTAGGGTTCCAGGTGGAGAAATCGAAGTTGGAAACAGAATTGTTAGAACCAAAGACTAAGGTATTATCAAGAATGTATAACTTGCTGTTAAAATGGAATACACAAGATGAAATGGTTAAATCGGCTATGATAAAGTGGGCACAGGACATTGGGCATAACATTATGTTTGAGGACTGGGAAAGGTTGTGGACCACTGGGCTGAACTTCACTGCATGTAATGCTCTGAAGGAAAATGTAATGAAAATGATATACAGATGGTACATGACCCCAGTTAAACTTGCCAAAATATACCATTTGTCTGATAATAAATGTTGGAAATGTAAAGAAAATGAAGGAACATTCTTTCACCTTTGGTGGACCTGCCCTAAAGTGAAGGTCTTCTGGGAAATGATTTATAATGAGTTGAAAAAGGTATTTAAGTATACCTTCACTAAGAAACCAGAAGCCTTCCTTCTGGGTATGGTCGGCCAGAAGGTGTTAAAGAAGGACCGAACATTTTTTATGTATGCAACAACGGCAGCAAGGATACTCATCGTTAAGAACTGGAAAACTCAAGATCTACCCACACTGGAAGAGTGGCAGATGCAGCTGATGGACTATATGCAACTGGCCGAGATGACTGGCAGAATCCGAGACCTGGGAGAAGAGAGGGTTGAAGAAGACTGGAAGAAATTTAAGATTTATCTACAAAAATATTGTAATTTGGTTGAATGTTAAGAAGGATGCTAGATCATAAATAACTGTCCACCACTGAATTAGATTTGAATTTGACGATAAGTGAGATTAAGGAAAATATAAATTTTTTGGAGAATTGCTAGATTTTATTTAAATGAGCGGATATAAGGTTCTAAACAAGATGATAATTTGCTTGAAAAAATTTTATAACGATGTAAGTGGGAGCGGGAGACGTGAGGGAGTCCAAAGAAGTGATGAAACTATGTTATGATATAAGTAATGTTGTTTACTATTTATGTATTGTATTCAAAAACTTTAATAAATATTTATATATATATATAAAAAAATTTCTTCCCCTTGCCATGATGCTCTTCCTGAAAAGGAGGGGATGCAGCTCTAAGTGGCCTTGCATCGAATCCCGATGGGGTGAGCTCCCGTTGCTCGGTCTCTGCTCCTGCCCACCTAGCAGTTTGAAAGCACGTCAAGTGCAAGTAGATAAATAGGTACGACACCCGTGGGAATGTAAATGGCGTTTCCATGCGCTGCTCTGGTTCGCCAGAAGCGGCTTAGTCATGCTGTACGCCGGCTCCCTCGGCCAATAAAGCGAGATGGTCAGGGGTCCCTTTACCTGTACCTTACACATAACTAGGAAGAAAACCATTGCGAATGAGCCATGTTTCTTAATCTTCTTTCTCTCTTTGCAGAGGCTTTGTTTATTCAGTGGTGAGGAAAATATACTCTCCATGCTCAGGGGCTCTTTATTTTTCAGATATCATGGAGTGTTCCATGCTGTGAATGAAATCAGCAACCCAAATGAAGGAAGGCCTGTCTTTCTAGCGCAACACTCCCCACAAATTCATTTTCCACAGCAGCAATCCAGACTCCTCTCTGGGAAGGTCACCAATTGGGGGTGAAATTCTAGCTCAAGAAGGAGGCAAGCCCCACACTTTAACAGTTAGGAATACTGTAGTAATAATAATAATAATTTATTATTTGCACCCCACCCATCTGGCTGGGTTTCCCCAGCCACTCAAATTTGACATACATATGGCCAAAACAATTCTGAGGAATATACACATTTACTATCTTTTTTTTTTTTGAAATCCTATTTTAATTCAGGGAATGTTCTTTTTTTTAAAAAAAATATGTTTATTTGCTTTTACAGAAAAGAGAAAAACATAACAGCCACAAAAGTAAAAAAACCACAAACAGTCACATAAAACAGATAAATAAAAATAAAAAAATGCAAAAGTACAGAGAAAAAGAGGATTCCATAAAAAATTAAAAATAAAAACTTCCAGCTTTTAAGTTCATATTTGCAAAACCTTCTTTCTTGACTTCCTCACGCCTCCCTTTTTTGTGTTCCTCTTTACCCAGTCAAATACAGCAAATCCTTACCCTCTTTCAAGACTCATTTCTGATTATTAAAATCTTTCTATTATGTCTCCAATCCTTCCTCCTTATGTTTGAACGCCTTTGATGTATTGTTTACTTTTGACATATTATAGCTTTAGTCTTTTACCCTTCTTCAGTTTACATTTTTTACATAGCTTTTAAACCTATATCACTAATGCCGTATTATTTTTAAAACCAACATCGTTTAACATTCATAAATTTTACAGTGCTTCTGCAAATAGTCTTTAAACTTATTCCAGTCCTCTTCCACCTCTTCTTCTCCCAGGTCTCGGATTCTGCCAGTCATTTATATATACATTTACTATCAGCTCCCCACAATTCATCAAGCTATGGGAGTGGGAAAGAGGACTTTCTTTGTCAGCTCTGGTGAAAGACCAGCAGCTTTTGGCTCATTCTACCTGCTCAGTACGAGAACTTAGTAATGAAGAAATAGGTTTGCTTATCCACCTTCTCCCTCCCACTCCTTTTTTCCTTTAGTGCTGTGTCTTCCCCATTGTAAGCCTGAGAAGGTGGTTTCTTCGCTGACATCTTCAAGCTGCAATGTGACAACACCCCCACCACAACTTTTGTGTTTGTGTGGCCTAGCAGCAGGATAAAGAAACAAACAAAAACAAAAACCAGTTTTTGACTTAAAAGTTAATTGGGTTGGCCCCACTGCTTGTTTTCTGCGAACGCGGGGCAAGCTAAAACAGCCCATACCCCTGGGAAGCGAACCAGCGGCCCTCAGGCAGCTCCTGGACTCCATCTCCCATCAGCCCCTGCTACCAGGTCGCGCTGGCGAGGGCTGACGGGAGTTGTAGTCCACGAGCACCCTGAGCGGCCCACAGGCTTCCCACTGCCCTGCCTGAGGCGAGAGGGCCCGCGAAGCCCCGCGGGAGCGCCTAGGCCGCGGGGCGACGAGCGGGCTGGAGCCGAACGCGTCCCCTCGGCCCCCGAGCGGTCGGCTCGCCCGTTCCCGGCGAGGGGAGGCGACTAGGCCTCGCCGGCCTCGCGAGAAGGGGCGGCGTTTGCGGGCCGAGGTGGAGCCGGCGAGGGGAGCCGGCCGAGGCCCGTGAGGGGAGAGCGCGCGTGTGGCGGCGAGAGAGAGAGAGAGAGAGAGAGCAGGCGGGCAGGCGGAGGGGGTCGCCGGCCCGGCCCGGCCCGGCCCGCGAGGCGGCGGCGGCGGCGGGGGCGTTTTTCCTTGGGCCTGAGGGGAGCCTGCCTCGAAGATGCCGGGCGGCGGCGGCGGCGGCGGCGGCGGGCGGGTGTGCGCCGCGTGCGGCAGCTCGGAGATCGAGGTGGACTCGGCCCGCGGAGACGCGGTTTGCACGGGCTGCGGCTCCGTCCTCGAGGACAACATCATCGTCTCCGAGGTGCAGTTCGTGGAGAACAGCGGAGGAGGGTCGTCGGCCGTCGGGCAGTTCGTCTCCCTCGACGGTGGGTGACGGGGGAATCAAAGGAAGGGATAGAAAAGGGGATGCAGAAGGGGAAGCCGGCAGGGCATGTGGGGCAGCCGGGTGTGTGAGCTGCGCTGGGGCATACGCTTCTGTGAAAATACAGACGTCCTAGTCCATATGAAGAAATCATCATTATTATTATCATTATCACCACCACCACCATTACTATTCCATATGAAGAATTGTTGTTGTTATTTCAGGATTTGTACCCCACACCTCTGACCCTGTTGCCCCAGCCACTCTGGGCGGCTTACAACATACATAAAAATGCAAGAAAACTTTTAAAAAAACTTCCCTATACAGGGCTGCCTTTAGATTGCTCTGGGGTCACATAACTCCATACCCTCCAACATTTCTCCAATGAAAATGGGGATGTCCTATTAAATAATAATAATTATTATTATTATTATTATTATTATTATTATTATTTTACACACACCCTGTCCATCTGACTGGGTTGCTCCAGCCACTATGGGTGACTTTTGACATATATAAAAACATAACAAAACATCGAATATTTAAAAACTTCCCTATGCAGGTCTGCTCTGCCTTCAGATGTCTTCTAAAGGTTGAATATTTACTTATCCCCTTGGTTCAGGGGTCACAGAACTCCATACCCGCCAACATTTCTCCAATGAAAATAGGGATGTCCTATTAAATAATAATACTACTAGTAGTATTAATAATAATAATATTTATAGAGTAATACCTCGGGTTGAAGTAGCTTCGGGATAAGTTTTTTTGGGTTGCGTGCTGCGGTGACTCGGAAGTAACGGAGCGTATTACTTCTGGGTTTCACTGCTCGCACATGTGCAGACGGTCAAAATGACGTCACGTGCATGCACGGAAGCGGCGAATCACGGCTCGCACAGATGTGGGTTGCGTTCGCTTCTGGATGCGAACGGGGCTCCGGAACAGATCCCGTTCGCATCCAGAGGTACCACTTTATACCCTGTCCATCTGACCGGGTTGCTCCAGCCACTCTGGGCGGCTTCCAATATATGAAAACATAACAAAACATTGAACGCTAAAGAGCTTCCCTATGCAAATCTTCCTTCAGATGTCTTCTATAGGTTGTATAGTTACTTATCCCCTTGGCTTGGGGGCTGGGTTTGCATAACTCCATACCCTCCAACATTTCTCCGATGAAAATATGGACTTCCTAAGGAAAAGCAGGACATTCTGGGATCCCATTGGAAACCGGGGCAACTTCTGTAAATCTGGGACTGTCCCTGGAAAATAAGGACACTTGGAGGGTCTACTGGGGGTTTAGTGTCCAAGGTGTGTGAGAGAGAAATGGGTGGTATTATTTATTATTTTTGTTTATTATTTATCTACTTGCACTTTGATGTGCTTTCGAACTGCTAGGTTGGCAGGAGCAGGGACCGAGCAATGGGAGCTCACCCCGTTGCGGGTATTCGAACCACCGACCTTCTGATTGGCAAGTCCTAGGCTCTGTGGCTTAACCCACAGCGCCACCCGCGTCCCTCTGTACCCTTCCTTAAAAACCAGACGCACAGTGATGGGTTAAAGTTATGACTTCAAGGCAATTCAGGCAGATATGTTCCTTTTAAACCACACCTTTAACAACTGATGGGGTTTTAGAGTGGGTGAGATGTTTTAATGTCTTTCCTCCCCAAATGTTTATATGTTTTTTAAAATTGTTTTTGAGGTCGCGTTTCATTGCTGTGGCAAAAAAGACTAATAAATCTAATTAATAATAATACTAATAATGAGAAGGATTGGAAGCTTAATATGCAAAGGATCAGAAAAGGGCAACCAAAATGATCAAGGGCAGAACTTCCCTTGAACATGCAGGGTCTGGGACTTCTTAGCTTAGCCTTAGAGAAGGCGAGTAGCAGGTGACATGGTGATGTTTATAAAATTATGTGTGGCATGGAGAAAGCAGCTAGAAGAAAGTTATTTCTCCTTTTCTCATAACATTAGAACTCATGGGCACCCAGTGAAGCTGATGTTGGAAGATTCAGGACAGATAAAAGAAAGGACTTCTTCATGCAGCACATAATTGAACTATGGAACTCGCTCCCACAAGAGGCAGTGATGGCCACCCACCTAGGAGGCTTTAAAAGAGCATTAGACAAATTCATGGATTAGAGGGCTGCCAGTGACTACAGTGGTACCTTGGGTTAAGAACTTAATGCGTTCTGGAGGGCCGTTGTTAACCTGAAACTGTTCTTAACCTGCAGCACCACTTTAGCTAATGGGGCCTCCCACTGCTGCTGCGCGATTTCTGTTCTCATCCTGAAGCAAAGTTCCCAACCCAAGGTACTATTTCTGGGTTAGCTGTGTCTGTAACCTGAAGCGTCTGTAACCCGAGGTACTACTGTACTAGCGATGATGGTTGTGCTCTGCCTCCAATGTTGGAGGCAGCAATGCTTCTGAATAACAGGGTCCTGGAAACCACGGTGTGTGTGAGTGAATGAGGAGAGGGCTCTTGTGCTTGAATCCTACTTGTGGGTATTTGGTCAGTCACTGTAAGACTAGGATGCTGGGCTCGATGGGCCTTTCACCTAATCCAGCAGGCTCTTCTTATGCTTTTAGGAACTGGACAGCATGTGGTGGCTGTGCCAGAGGACTGGATTTAGGGCACTTTGAATGAGCTGAGGCTGGCAGGGAAGGGCCATAGCTCAGAGGTAGCACATGTTCTGTGTATGCAGGAGGTCTCAGGTTTATTTCCCAGCATCGTCTGGCAGGGTGGGGAATAGGAAATTGTTGTCTGAAATCCTGTGAGTTGCTGCCAGTCAGTGTTGACAATAATGGCTAGATGAACTTGTGGTCTCCCTTAGTATAAGGTAAAGGGACCCCTGACCATTAGGTCCAGTCGTGGCTGACTCTGGGGTTGCAGCGCTCATCTCGCCTTATTGGCCAAGGGAGCCGGCGTACAGCTTCCGGGTCATGTGGCCAGCATGACTAAGCCGCTTCTGGCGAACCAGAGCAACGCACGGAAACGCCGTTTACCTTCCCGCCAGAGTGGTACCTATTTATCTACTTGCACTTTGATGTGTTTTCGAACTGCTAGGTTGGCAAGAGCAGGGACCGAGCAACGGGAGCTCACCCCGTTGCGGGGATTCGAACCGCTGACCTTCTGATTGGCAAGTCCTAGGCTCTGGGGGGGGGCAGGTAGTTTTGAGGACAGAAGAGACTTGGTTTTAAGAGGTCTGTGTGACTTGTGGGGGCTACTGCATATTTTCTGAATTGCCGTGGTCTTGCGTATCATTTTGAGGTGATGGAGATCAAGAGAGGGGACCTTAAGTGAATAGTGTGTGCACAGAGGAAGTGAAAAGGTGTAACCAATGATGGCTTAGATATGATTGAGGGCGGGGGGGAATGGCAGGAATAGGAGAGGGTGTAATATTTGGTGGGATGAAGGCTGGGAAGTTGTGAGATCAGATGGGGTAGAATTTGGGGGGAAATTCTGGTAAAGGTAGATTCCCCCCCCCCAAATAATCCTATATAGAGCCATCCATATAGTTCTCACAGTTCAATCCACTACATTTACTTACCTGACTTTCTTTCCTGCTATGTCTTCAATACTCAGATCTGTTAGGTTTTTCCTATCTATTTGGTCATGTCTCGTATTTAGAAGTATTTCTTTCTTCCTGTTCTTTCTTCATCAACCTCTCTTATTACAGAATCTGTTTTACTGCTGAGTTTGGCAAGTGTCTAGAAAGGATGGTGAAAGCTGCAGAGGGAGGAAATTTAAGCATGTATGTGTACCTAACCTACTGTGGCATCTGAAAATCAAGAAATGTGCAGTAAGAAGTTGGTGTGACACCCAGAAATCGAAGAAAATTTTGAAAGTCAGTAGGCAGTTTTAGGCTGTAATAATCACCATGGGCTTATATTTATGCCAGGAACTTTAACAAATTGCACCTTTTTTTCATTCCCGATGAGTTGAGCAGGAAACAGTTCACTTTCACAAGATGGGATTAACAAGTGGGCGCATTAAGAGTGGTGCCTTGGTTCTCGAACTTAATCCATTCTGGGAGTCCGTTTGACTTCTGAAAACCTTTGAAAACCAAGGTGTGGCTTCTGATTGGCTGCAGGAGCTTCCTGCACTCAATCGGAAGCCGTGTCGGATGTTCGGCTTCCGAAAAACGTTCACAAACTGGAACGTTTACTTCTGGGTTTGCAGCATTTGGGAGCCGATTTGTTCGGGAGCCAAGCAGTTTGAATACCAAGGTACCACTGTATAAAATATTACACTCCATAGCCCCTGAAACTTTCACTGTACTATCATCTTTTAGACACTGTCCAATGCCCATTTATAGCCTATGAAGACAGAAAGGGGGGAAACTGACAGCCTCTCTCTAGTACAGCTAGTGCCAGTTCCCTGTTGACAAAGACGGAAGGCTCCTGTGGCTTGCTCTTCTCCTACAGTGGTTTCTAGTTACTCAGGAAAGCTTGAGAATATGGGCAGTTTCCATGAAATGGATGGTGGTCTTAGACACCTCTGCTCATACGGAAGCATTGCTTTGTGCTTGCCAAACAAACCCCACCTACAAAACCCCAAGTTTGGCCTGTTGATGAATTGAAATCAGGCAACTTAAAACAAGCACATACCCCCAAGCATTGATAACTTTTATTTCTTAACAGTGATGCCAAAACTGCTGAAGATGTTAGCACTCTTCTACCATCTGTTTCAGTAATATTTTACAGAACTTGAAAGAGACATTGCCATGTTTAGACTCCAGAAGCATCCTTCCATAAATTATGATGCTGTTTGTTTGCAGTGGGAGATAGAATGCAGAATTTACTTTATACTTTGGTTGTCAATGTGATCCGCTGTGGCCATTCCACTGGCTCATTAGGTAACCTTATAAAAGAGCTGGGACCTGAAATTGTTTGTTTTTCTCTTCTCTTCTCTTGCCAATCCTTTTGTAGCGGTCTTGGATTGATAATGGCTTATACAAATTATAAACTGCCTTGAGTGGTTTGGCAGAAAAGTGGTATACAAATGCAATAAGTGAAATAAATAGAATCGTATTACCCCACACCCCAGCCACTCTCCATATCTCTCTGCAAACTTCCACACATCTTTTCAGATTAGCGTATTTCTTAAATAAACAGAACAGCCCCAGCCTTCTGTTGAGTGGCTCATTCTCTGATACAGCGTTTCAAGTGTCAGATAAGCTTGTCTGATGGTTGTTGTTTCTGCTATCCTAAAGCCCATTCATGCTGAATTCAAATGCAGAGTTTACTGCAGAAATTGCTTCTCTGAGGTTCCTTATAGATTGCCATCCGAAAGCAAGGGGGGAGGGATGGTCATGCAGAAGACACCCTCATTTGTGAGTTATTTTAGTAGAGTAGGACTTGTACACAACTGGGACACGGGTGGTGCTGTGGGTTAAACCACAGAGCCTAGGACTTGCCGATCAGAAGGTTGGCGGTTCGAATCCCCACGACGGGGTGAGCTCCCGTTGCTCTGTCCCAGCTCCTGCCAACCTAGCAGTTCGAAAGCACATCAAAGTGCAAGTCGATAAATAGGTACCGCTCCGGTGGGAAGGTAAGCGATGTTTCCGTGCGCTGCTCTGGTTCGCCAGAAGCGGCTTAGTCATGCTGGCCACATGACCCGGAAGCTGTACGCCAGCTTCCTCGGCCAATAAAGCGAGATGAGCGCCGCAAGTCCAGAGTCAGTCACGACTGGACCTAATGGTCAGGGGTCCCTTTACCTTTACCTTAGGACACAGACTGCCATTGTTTATGCTTGCTTACACATCTAGCCATTAGAACAGGGGCAGGGAACTTGTGGGACCTTCAGAAGGTGCTGGCCTGCAGCCTCCATCTTATTGGCTGTTCTGGCTGGGGTTGATGGGAGTTGGAGTCCAAGAACTTCTGGAAGGCACACAGGTTCCCCACAGTTGCATTAGAAAAATAGCAGCTTTCCAAGCTACAGGTGGTCTTAGGACAGGAAGATTTAATTAGCATGGGCGCATTTCCTGCCTATAGACCTATTATAAACTTTATCTTTCTTTATTAATTGTTACCTGCCTGTCGTCATATTACAGACTTTCTTGAGTGCCTCAGGAGTCATGTGGACAAAACAGATTGTTCGAATCATGTAGGAAAGATGCAGCCCCTTATCATGGAAACAGATAACTCTCCCAGGGAAGCTGCACAGCGTATGAGTGACTTTCTCATTGCATCTTTCATGGCTTCCTCCAGGTGTCAGTCTTGTATCATGCATCAGGGCTAAATCTCTTTCTGGCACCCTCTTCCTGTATATGCTGCTTTCATGACAGCAACAAAGGCTTGCTTGAGATGCTGCAGAGGATAGTTTGGCAGTTATGAAAATGCTGAATTGTGCACTTTGTGACTGCATTGATTTCCCCCCTTGCTTTTTATAGAGCTGTATTTCATCCAGAGATGAACCTCAGAATCTGACTCCCACTGGGGTGATACCTGGGAACAGAAGAGGGGTGGGGTGGGGATGTGGAGAGAATGGGCTTGACAGAACTTGTCTCTGCTGGAGAGTGTTCAGATCTGTTTACTATCCTGTAAAATTGCTTGACAGCTGAATGGTAGAAGTTGAGAGTTAGCCATCTTTTAGCAGTAGCTTTTGACTGAAAACCTCAGACTGAAAAATTTAAGGATCTTTGCATTTGTTGCTATCAATTGCAGATACTATGGAACTGAAGCATCTAGCTTTTGTATCTTAAGTCTCCCAATGTAGCCAGTGTAATCCATGGTTATCTCACAGTTGGTTGGACACTTTCTGCATAAGTGGCAGGCTGCATTATAAGTGTGTAAAGTACCAGATATTACAGGTTTCCTTCCTTGTTTTAGTATGTGCCATTTTTCTCTTTATAAGAGTGCAGTGGTGAAAATATTACTTAAACCCCCACATATTCTCTTACGGTAGAAACCATAGTTACTTCCACATCATCAGCTTCCTTGGCTTAATAGTTCTGATAAATAAACCACTTTTTAGCACAAATTGTTCTGTTGTCAACTGGGAGAAGTCTGAAACTTAACGTGCAAATGATTTCCAAAGAATTATGCTGAAAGAGGTCTGGATTGACACCTTTCATAAATGGCATAGAAACCAGAAATGTGTTTTTCATTTTAATTTTTTCCTTCTGACTGGACACATCACTATGGAATGGGTTCTGATGGCTCCTGGAATAATTTATTTGTTAGGGGGAAAAAATTCAGTTTTGCTCCCATGCTCTTTTAGTTTTGCACACCATGCAGTGCCATAGCTGGGCCACTACCCTGAGCTGGGGGAAGGCACTCTGCCTCACTAAAGGCACCTGTATCTCAAGTGGCAACAGTAGATCCAGGAGAACCCTCAGACTTTGAATTTGCTTCTTCAGAGGGCGTGTGACCCTGTCTAAAGCAGACTGGACACAACACAGCTGAACAGAAGGACCCCTCACTAACAGCAACTCAGTCTTTGTCTGGATGAAGTTTCAGTGCATTAGCTCTCATCCAGTCCATTATTGCAACCAGGCATTGATTCAGCACATCCACTGCCTCACCTGCAGAAGATAAAAAGGAGAAATAGAGCTGTATATCGCCAGTATACTGATAATAGCGTACTCCAAAGCTTTGTATGATCCCATTCAGTAGTTTGTTAAACAGCACGGGAACAGAACTGAGGTATCATATTCTGGCTTGTTCTTAAATTGGTAATCATAGTTTGAAGGTAACAGGGAACATATTCTTAGAAGCTTCCTGATGCGTTTGCTTGCTACCTTTTGGAAGTTTGCTAAACCCCAAAGTACTACAGTAGTTAACATGCAGCCTGACTTTGAAAACCCAATAAGAATCTTTGGAAATGTTTGCATGTGCCCCCACACTGTTTTTCTCCCTACATAAAAAGATAAGGTGTCGTCACACTCTGCAGCTTGCATGGCTGCCAATAGGTAGCTATGCCAAATGCAGCATGAGGAATGGCTGGCTGGCCCAGGTAAGCTGTTTAACAGAGGGTGAGAAGACCCTTCACACAGTCATTTAGCAAACTGCTGTGTGAAGTTCCTCTTCCTCCCTTTCAAAGGGTGAGAGAGGAGGGGCTTGGGGTGAGGTATGGGGGAAGGTGTAAAGAGAGTCTGGTTGGTCAGCTGTGTGGTAAGGGCAGAGAGATGGGTGGATGGAGTGGGTGAGCAGAGCAAGCAGCGATGGCAGCCCCTAGTAATATATATTGCACAACCTTTCAGTCACCCACTCTGAGAGCCTGTTGCACTCTGTGATAGAAGCAGATGAAGTTGCAGAAAGGAGAGCTCTTGAGTTCCCTTATGAGTGTTCTTGGGTCCTTAATCAGCATAAGAGGAGCCTCTGTGTCTTGGACCACTGAAGTTTGTTAGATGAAACACTTACTAAAAGGGAGCCATCACAAGATTTATTGTAATACTTCCATTAATCTGTAGTATTTGACAAGCTTTTTTCTTTTTTGTTCCTTGCAGCGGCAGGAAAAACACAGACAGTTGGAGGATTTCACGTCAACTTGGGAAAGGAATCACGGGCGCAGACTCTCCAAAATGGTAACTTGTTATAACTTATTTAAAAACTAAAACTAAGGGGAAGGCTTCTCTGCTAAATAGTTCTATCATGGGTTTGTCAGCTACTGATTGTGGGTGGTGTTTCAGAAAGGAGCAGCCATATTTGATGGACAACTATTCTAACACCTTCTTGTGTGATGTGTTCTGTTGGAAGAGGGGGTTTAGGTCAGGAAAATGGCACAACTCTGATTGATTGGATGGTGGCACTTCAGCCAAGCCTTCCTGTACCCAATTTTTCCAGTGCAGTCCCTGAACCCCACAGGTTTTCTAGCACCCAGTAACCTTGCAATAGAGGGAACTTGTTTCCCAGGGCATTGTCTGAGAGCACATGATGCAGTTACTTTCCTGATGCCAAATGGGTGTGGATCTGTTCAGTTTCTGGATGGGAGACCACTTGGGAAACTTGTGTATTCTGCCTTGAGTGCTTTAATGGAAGAAAGGCAGGATATAAATAAATATCAATCAATCAATCAATCAATCAATCAATCAATCAATATCAATCAATCAACCAACCAACCAACCAATCAATCATTAGTGTGTAAAAGGTTGTTTTCAAGTTCAGGCTCCACAATATCTTTGTACTGAAATCTGGCAGATTTGTAATCTCCCATTCCCATTATTTATGATGATTCCAGACTCAAAATGGAATAGATATATGTATTTTCTTGCAATCTGTTCTGCACTGGCCTCCCGCAAAAGACAAACTATGTGCTTTGGGAAACAACACCTCCTGCCCAAACAGTCTTTAACATTGTTGTGAAATAAAATTACAAAAAGGGTGGGTCTAATGTAGGAACGTTACTCAAGCTAAGTAAGCCTTGGTCTGATCAATGCTCTTCGATAGAAGAAAGGCAGGACATATATTTAATAATAAATGAACCCTGGCTATTTCAACCCAACAAATGCTACTTATGTGCAACATCTGTTTATGGAGGCAGGCTTGTGCATTAGTGTCAAGAGCCAGATTAGACTCAGGGCCAGATTTAGACTTGGAGGGAGTGCTCTCCTGTTCAGTCCCTTTGCATTGGAGAAGCTGGAGCTTGGACTGCAGGCACTAAAAGTTACTGCTCTGTTGACAAAGCAGGGGCAGAAGGCCAACCTCCCATATTTACATCAGATGTAGCTTTCATACTGTACACTGATCACATGGGCTGCGCGCTCTCTCTCTCTCTCTCTCTCTCTCTCTCCACATACTGCTTGGTATACCATGCCCATTATGATGCGTACTTTATTTTTAAAATCCTATGGTGCAATTACTATATATATTTTAAAGCAAATTTTATAGCAGAAAATGAACACTACGTTTAAAAATCACAATGGGCTGTTTTTCTCATTTCTCTGTATTTTGAGCTTTCTTTAGGCAGTTTGACACTGCTGTTATTTTCAATGTGATACCCTTAATTGCTTGTAGACTAATCTTGGGTGTTGTCTATTTTCTAATGTAAGAATTGGCTGATTTTTTTCTCATGAGTTCTTGCTAGCATGACCTGTAAGGGTGCATGTAAACTGATTCCCCCCCCCCCCAAGTTTAGTTTCATACAGTTCTGGTAGTTTCAGTAAGTCCTTTAAAATTGATAATTAACCATGCTGGGCAATGGTCACCACAACAAGCCCAAAGATGTTCAGGCATTTATTTTTTAAATGCCTCCAAATAAAATATTAGCTGTGTTGTTTGAGGCTGATGGGAGTTGTAGTTCAGACTATCTGAAGGGCACTGGGTTGGCAAACACTGTCCCAGAGAGCCCCCTTGCTGCTGATTCCATGGCCAGACAATTTAAACCAGTGGCAGGGAATTTGTGGTTTTCCAGATGTTGTTGGACTACCATTTCCAAAATCCCTGAGCATTCACCATTCACTAGGGACTGATGGGAGTTGGAGTGCAACAGCATCTGGTGGGCCACGGGGTCACCATCGCTGATCTAAAAATTACTCGAGCCATGTCGCAGCGGCTCGCAGAGAAGCAGCTTTTACTTAGGATTAGCATTTAAACAATTTCTTTGTTTTAAGAGTGTCTCTCATATCCCCAACAATGACTCCTAGAAGGAGTCCTTGAACGATGTATTTCACTTCTCTCCCTATCTCTCCATTCCGTCTTCTTTTGGCGACAGGGGCTGTCTACTCCATGGCACTATTAAACTGGAGTGCTTGGAATTAAGCTGGTTGAGTCCCACCAAAGTAAAACGGACACATGTCCCAGATACAGTGCTTGAAAGTAAAATGCTTTGCTAAATGGTTGTATAAAGAAGCAGACTGCTTGCAGAATTGTCTTCTTTTGTGGCTTAATCTGGGGCCGCCTTACTGACAGTGCATGGTGGGTATTCTCTTTCACTCGGTAGAAAGGAATGCAGACTTTAATCTGTGTAACAAGCCCTCCTCTGGCTTGCTGCCACTCTGTCTCTGAGAAACTCCTTTCCAGCGTGTGCAGCACTGTGCTGGCAGATTCCCCAGGTGCTGAAAGAACAGTCTGTATTAATGTACACAGCACTGGGGTAGATGAGGACATTCTTCCGACTTCGATGTGAAAAGCAGTTGGCTGGCCATTGTGCATAATCCCACCCCCTTCCTTTTTGGGTCAGGAGCAAATGAAACTGTGGGAATGATGTTGTAATTTTTATTTTCACTGGCATTTGTTGACAAGTGTTTTGTCAGTTTGAAGTTCATGGAGCTTTGCCTGTTGACTTGAATATATATATATTTAAAGTAAAGCACTGCCGAAGAGTTGGTTCGAGAGGAAGTATGTCTACCAGTGGAACCTACTTTTTATTTTCAATCATTTGTCTTGTTAAATACAGTTTCCCTGGAAGGTTATGAGGAGTTATTCAGTCAGAAGATTAGTGATAGTGGACAGACCCTCTTGCAAGGAACTAACATTTGTGATATTCATCTGTAATTCCTAATAGCAGGCATTCTGGGGCACACTTTCAGTTGATGGGGGCAGAAGTTATGGCCAATGGACCTGGTCAGTGCCCTCCATCAACTGAATATGCACCCCTGAGTGGGAGCCGGAACCACAGAAGAGTGCAAGCAGCAACCTTAAGAGTTGTTAATGGCCTGCTTGAGACGTTTGGAATGGCTGCCTGAGAAATGTGGTTAAGGTCAGAAAAGTGGCTGGGTATGAGAGTTGTGCCTCAGCATCCTTTGCAACATAAAAAAAATAATTACAGGTCATGCATGCCTTCCTTGGCACCCTTGGCTCCCCCCAGCAGCAAATATACAGTTTAATGGAGTGTTCATATGTAACTTATTCTGAACATATAAGGGTAAAAATAAGAAGTCAGTATAGGTGACTGTGACTAAGACTGATAACTGCTATGGTTGTGAACTGACAAGTATGGCATGACTGCCAATTGGCTGAGGCATTCTGAATTTTGTCTGTTCACTTAAGGCAAGTGTTGGGAACCTTTGGTCTTCTAGATGTTGCTGAACTACAGCTCACATCATCCTTTGACATTGGTCATGCTTGCTGGGACTGATAGAAGCTGTAGTTCAGCAACATCTGGAGGGCCATAGGTTCCCCAGCCCCGACTTAAGGAAAACTTGAGCACCAAGTTGCAGTGCTGAAATTCAGACTAGGTCATTTGTCCTTCCCATACTATTTATTGACTTTAAGTCTGCAAGCAATCATGTGCACACTTTCCTGGAAGTATACTGAATAGAATTAGATTTGCTTCTGAATGCAATGGGACTCGCTTCTGAGTGCACATCTTGTGGATTGCTTCAGCCCCCACAATAAAATATTTCAGGGGGCCGGGACCCCGCCCCCAAGTTGATGGGCATATTCCCATTCATATGGTGTGTGTGCACTGTGTCATGTGATCAGTTATGTGGGGCTGGGCTCACCTGGCCCCCCACAATATTTTATTCAAGTTGGCACCCCTGCTTTATGGGTATACGTAGAATTGTCGCCTTAGAGAGGCAAGATGAAAATACTGGTTTAGCAAACCTCTGTTGCGCCCTGGCAATTTGCCAATTACCTGGAACAGAGCTAGTTGAGGAATCGGGTATGGGAGCGTAGAGAGGGAAACTGCCAGAAACTTTCTTTGATGATCATGAATTCGTGTTCATGGAAATGAATGTCAAGTTTCTGAATTGTAACTTGGGAAGGTAGTACGTTCTTACAATCTAGTATCCCATCAGGCGCTCCATCATAGGTCCACTCCTTTAGAGAGCTAGTTTAAATGACAGGCATACAGACAGGCTTCAGATGGTACAGAATCAGTGTAACTAGTTTTATTCAAAGGACTTCTTGGAAAATGTGGATGAGGCAAGTATTTTATTTCTTACAGACTTGAAAGTCCCGTGATACAGCAAAGTGACTGAAATCAGCTTGCAAATCAGCTTGCAAATTGCATATTAAAATTCCACATCTCAATTTGTAATTCCCACTATGTCGAATTCCGCCGCCCAGTATTTTCACAGGTCTGATTATTTATTGGATTTACATATGGCCTTCATATCAATGCATCCAAGGGAAGTTTACAATTTAAAGACTAAAACAAATGCATTATATAAAATAAAGATTGACACAGTCCTCTCATTGCAACTGACTGGTAATCCAGTCAGATGAGCGTAATGATAATAACAATAACAATAATAATAAGCGTAATGATGATGATGACAATCATCATCATCATCATCATCATCATCAATATTGTCTGATGATATGTTTGCTCCCTGGCATGGGCTGCAGCCTACAAGCTTATTGCATGTTCCTGATCTCTTGACCACAGTTAGTATTCATGGAACATTACGTTTGTACCAGGCCACTTAATGATGATACAGCTGAGAAAAATGAGTCATGTAACCAGAACAGTATGGAAAGTTTGTGTATACGAAGTGAATTCCCCCCCCCCCTTCTTTTCTTTTTCTTAATGCAAGTACTTTTTAAATGAATTGGCAGAAGCATTTATACTACATTTTCCCCTAGAATTGAATACTATGCAAAAATAAGAAAGCTATTCATTTGGTGAAATTGTTGTTTTGCTGCTGCTAATAGTTCTCTAATGGCATTTAGAACTTGGTAATTTATTTGCAGACCTGAGTTCATAATGCTTCAAAACCATTGAACTGGTATTTCTTAATTAAGAAATACATCAGGAAGGTTAGATTGCTTAAAGCGAAATTGGAGAATTGCAGAATTGAAGCTGCAGACCATTCTGTAATTTTAAGAGCAAGGAAGGTTGGGGGCAAGGTGTGGGGAGAGAGGTGGCATAACTATAGGCATGGATTTGGAATGAAAGAATCAGACAGACAGATGAAATGCATTCTTAGGGAGTCAGCAAAGTTGTCAAGTATGTTTAAACTGGTATTAATGGTTTATTAATCCATCTATCCTAATTTGTTGGAGGCAAAACATGGGCTGTGTAGTAATTTCTTGACGATAACCTATTTCAGAAAACGGAAGAAGCAATGAGGAATATGACGGGTCTTGAATTGTTTCTGTCAAATACGGAAGGACTGGTGGAAAATGTGAAAGTTGCTGGCATCTTGAGTGGCAGTAATCCTAAGCGAGGGAGAGATAGTAGCAAAGTTGACAGTGAGAGTATTCGTGCAGAAAACGAGTTAAAAATATAAAAATACAGTTATTCAGATATGCATGCCCCATTGAAGCCAATGATTCTGAAATACGTTAGTGATCTCGGAACCATTCATTCGCAACTGTGTTTGGGAGCCCATGAAGAACTGACCTTCTTATCAGTAAAGCGATCCTTTTTGCTCTTCACAATTTGATTTTTCAATTTTTGATTTTCTCCTGAATAATTTAATATTATCTGCAAACTTTGCCCCCAGGACCGTAATACCTCAAGGACTGCTTCTCCCCATTTGAACCAACCTGAACCCTGTAATAATCGTCTGAGGTCCTTTTTCATGTGCCTCCTTCATAAGACTTCTGAGGTTGGCAACCCAAGAACAGGCCGTTTCTGCAGTGGGTTCCCTCTCCTTAGGGTGGATCGTCTGGTGCCTTCATTACATATCTTTATGTTTCTCTGTAACCGGGCCTTTGGCGGATTGAACGTTCTGTGGCCTTTTAAATGTGTTTGTGGGAGGAGGGGTTATTGGTTTGTTTTTGCATTGTTATTATTTTGTGTTCTTATTTTGTATTTTTATGTTGTAAACTGCCCTGTGATCTTTGGATGAAGGGCAGTATACAAACAAAATGAAAGCTTTAGAAGTAGGAGATATCCTGTGGACTTTTGTGGGTGGTACTGGGAGAACCTGTTAATAATTTTTTATGCTTATTTTGATCTCATTTTGCAATATTTGCTTGCTATGGATCTAAAAGGTGGGGTCTGTTGACCAGAGTGAGGAACCCCATTGTCATGTCCCCACTTTTATTTGTTCTTCTATGAAAATCAAAGCATGGCTGATGTTGGTGCTGTCATCAGTGCAGCCCACGGTGTTCCATTTCATATCCTACACACACAGTGATTATACACAGTGCTCTTTTCCTTGTATTATGCATGAAGTCAAAGCTAAGAGTCATAAAGCAATTTCTGTAAGCCCATTAAAGTGAGAGCTTTTTTCCCTGTAGAGAATTAGATGTGCAGCCTGTGTGTTGGCAAATTTAGTGGCAAATGGGGTTTGGTTGAGACTGTATTTAAAAACACAGTTAACAGCATTAAAACTCCTAGAGGGAGCTGTGTGTTGCACGTGACCATACATTTCCAGCCTGAGTAAAACGTTAACTCTGTGTGTGAATGCACACATGTCTGTGCCCATTGTTGGGAGCTTGTCAGCTGAGCTAACAAAATACCTTAAGCCAACTCAAATTTTCAAGAAATTATTGCCTTGTATGGCTTTTATGCTGAATAATACAGTGGCGATCTACATAAATAAATAGCTGGGGGACCCAGTATGTTTCAAGATATATCTATATCTTTACTCTTCATCAGGGTAAAACGAAAGCAACGACACACAGTACGTCAAGCTGGTGCCCACTTAAAGAAATCTTAACTGATGAATTAGCCAAATTCCTGTGATTACCGTATTTTTCGCTCTATAGGGAGCACTGGACCATAGGACGCACCGGACCATAGGAGGGGGAGAACAGGAAAAAAAAATTCTCCCCCTCTCTGCTCAGCACCCCTTCAGCGAAGCGGCAGGAGAAACAGAGCCCCTTCCATTTCTCCTCCCGCTTTGCTGAAGGGGCGTTGCGCAGAGAGGGAAAACTGTGCAGCGCCTCTCCAGCGAAGCGAAGCCTGGAGAGCAAGAGGGATCGGTGTGCACTGACCCCTCTCGCTCTCCAGGCTTCAGGCGGCTATCCGCAAGCCTTGCAGGAACATGGCGGCTCTGGCCCCAGCCCTTTCACTGCTTTTGCAGGCTGCGCTGGGGTGGTGCACGAGCACTGTGTCCCACTCAGTGGCCCTCCAGGTAGAGGGTGCTGGGGGGACACAGTTCTGGCAGCATGCCCTGCCTCAGCTTGCCCCACCCCCATAGGTGCCCTGCCCTGCCCCAGCCGCTATATTCCGATATATCACGATGTCTGAAATTGGAGATCAGGCATGAAGATGAGGGAAGGAGCAGCCTTGGAGATCCAGTGGGTGGGGGCAGGAGAGGAAGTGGAGTCACCTCCATCCATGGTTTGAGGGGGGAGGGGATGGGGGGTGCATCAAGCTGCCATCAGCGGGGCAGCCAGCGAAGATGCACACCCACTATGGCAGCTGCTACTTTTCTGCTGACTGAGAAAAGCTGCTTGGGGACGCGGGTGGCACTGTGGGTTAAACCACAGAGCCTAGGATTTGCTGATCAGAAGGTCGGCGGTTCAGATCCCTGCGACGGGGTGAGCTCCCGTTGCTCGGTCCCTGCTCCTGCCAACCTAGCAGTTTGAAAGCACGTCAAAGTGCAAGTAGATAAATAGGTACCGCTCTGGCGGGAAGGTAAACAGCATTTCCGTGTGCTGCTCTGGTTCTCCAGAAGCACCTTAGTCATGCTGGCCATATGACTCGGAAGCTGTACGCTGGCTCCCTCAGCCAGTAAAGCGAGATGAGTGCCGCAACCCCAGAGTCGGTCACGAATGGACCTAATGATCAGGGGTCCCTTTACCTTTACCTTTAACTTTCCTGCTGACTGAGAAAAGGTGCTCTGCCTCACTGCCAGGGGAAGGTAGTGCCACGGTGTCTTAAAGTGAGGGCAGTCAGCTGCCCTGTTCTCTATCTGTGTGAGGGGAAGGCAGTGCCTTACAATCGACTACCCTGGTCTCCCTCAATGTGAGGGAAGGCAGCTCAGATCAGCAGTGTTATTGGCTGAGATCATCTTGAGATATCAGCGGTGACTTGAAATTTGCTTGCGCGAGGAGCAATTTATTGTTGCATATTGCCAGGTCAGAATCATTATCGCGGTGTGATTTCAAAACCGATTCTGGCCAATGTATTGAAAAACCACATAGTGCTAAAATACACCATAAAATTGTGATATTAACATGCAAAAATGACAAAAATTAGTGGGGGGGAGGGCAAGGGATCGGGTTGTGGACCCCCTGGGTGCGTTCTGCACCCCTAATTGGAAACCACTGCACTGGATCCTAACACTGCTGAACTTGGTGGGTCTTGTTATAGGATCACTCCTTTAATCAGCATAACTGTGCATATGAATAAAACACTCCCTTTGATTTTAGGTAATGCACCTATCAACATTTTCAAAAGCAGGGGCTCTATGTCTTGGCTTTTGAAAAACAAGGGGCCCCGCAGTACTTAGCTAATTGGGGACCACTGCATTATTATGGGATTATTGGATTGTCTTTGTTTTTATTATGTATTTTGTGTCTTTTTCTATTGTAATTTTACGTTTTGAACTACTCTGAGATCTACGGGTATAGGGCAGTATACATATCTAATAAGTAAATAGTAAACAGCCACAAGAGCTGCTATCTAAGAAGAGGCATTCCCTCTTGAGTAAGAGAGGAGGAACATCTAATTGACCAAAAGGCATTTAAGCGGTGAATCAGCTTTACATTGTGGGCCTAATTATGTCTTGTGGTTTGTCTCTTGGTAGGATTCCTGATTTAGAGCACTGGTTTTCCAGCTATTAATTCAGTGTAATTTTGAAGCCTTTTTGCACCTTGTTGCTATGTTTTATGCTTTATTTTGTGTGCAACCCTCTTGGTGGATTATATTCATATAAAAGCGGTGCTTCTTTATAAGTACTGTAAATTGATATTCCTTGAGTGAAGGACACTCATCTATTCAAGCTTAATTTGATTCCTTTAGATTTGTAAGATTATGGGTGGGTAGCAAATTCTCTGTCTTGCTCACATGCGCACCAAACACAGTTCAGCTCTCTATTCACTGCTGCCAGGCAGCTGAAGAGTCTGAAGAAAGATAGAGACTGCCTGGGAACATTGCTTAGTTGGCTGGTTATGTCCATTTTATTTTATTGCAAGGCTCAGAGTTTATGCTAATATATATATATTATAGAATCATAGAATCATAGAATCATAGAGTTGGAAGAGACCACAAGGGCCATCGAGTCCAACCCCCTGCCAAGCAGGAAACACCATCAGAGCACTCCTGACATATGGTTGTCAAGCCTCTGCTTAAAGACCTCCAAAGAAGGAGACTCCACCACACTCCTTGGCAGCAAATTCCACTGTCGAACAGCTCTTACTGTCAGGAAGTTCTTCCTAATGTTTAGGTGGAATCTTTTTTCTTGTAGTTTGGAACTATTGCTCCGTGTCCGCTTCTCTGGAGCAGCAGAAAACAACCTTTCTCCCTCCTCTATGTGACATCCTTTTATATATTTGAACATGGCTATCATATCACCCCTTAACCTCCTCTTCTCCAGGCTAAACATGCCCAGCTCCCTTAGCCGTTCCTCATAAGGCATCGCTTCCAGGCCTTTGACCATTTTGGTTGCCCTCCTCTGGACACGTTCTAGTTTGTCAGTGTCCTTCTTGAACTGTGGTGCCCAGAACTGGACACAGTACTCCAGGTGAGGTCTGACCAGAGCAGAATACAGTGGCACTATTACTTCCCTTGATCTAGATGCAATACTCCTATTGATGCAGCCCAGAATTGCATTGGCTTTTTTAGCTGCCGCGTCACACTGTTGGCTCATGTCAAGTTTGTGGTCAACCAAGACTCCTAGATCCTTTTCACATGTACTGCTCTCAAGCCAGGTGTCACCCATCTTGTATTTGTGCCTCTCATTTTTTTTGCCCAAGTGCAATACTTTACATTTCTCCCTATTAAAATTCATCTTGTTTGTTTTGGCCCAGTTCTCTAATCTGTCAAGGTCGTTTTGAAGTGTGATCCTGTCCTCTGGGGTGTTAGCCACCCCTCCCAGTTTGGTGTCATCTGCAAATTTGATCAGGATGCCCTTGAGTCCATCATCCAAGTCGTTGATAAAGATGTTGAATAAGACCGGGCCCAAGACAGAACCCTGTGGCACCCCACTAGTCACTCTTCTCCAGGATGAAGAGGAACCATTGATGAGCACCCTTTGGGTTCGGTCAGTCAGCCAGTTACAAATCCACTGAGTGGTAGCATAGTCAAGACCGCATTTTACCAGCTTCTTTACAAGAATATCATGGGGCACCCTGTCAAATGCCTTGCTGAAATCAAGGTAGGCTACATCCACTGCGTTCCCTTCATCTACCAGGCTTGTAATTCTGTCAAAAAACGAGATCAGGTTAGTCTGACATGACTTATTTTTCAGAAATCCATGCTGACTATTGGTGATCACAGTATTCCTTTCTAGGTGCTCACAGACTGTTTGCTTAATATTAATCAAACCTGTCCAGTTACTGTAGGCTAAGTGCCTCCAGTGGTGTCTCCTGGACTTTAAACAAGGGTGATTGTTAGCCTCTGATACTTACAACAACAAAGGACTTGTTAATGGGAGGGCTATTGCCGTATATTGAGTCAGATCATTGGTAGTCTAGCTCAGTATTGTCTTCACTGACATGCAGCGGCTCCCCAGGACAAAGCTAAATGATAAAGCAGCCACCAGGTGACCTTTCCTGAGGTGGGAGATTCTGAAGTCCTGCCTGCCCCCCTGCTCTTGCTTCTGAACCTTTCTCCAGCTTCACTGCTTGGTTAACTCTGAGGTTTCCTCTGAGTTTGGAAATTTCATATTGGTTGGAACCTTCCTTTAAATACAAACTGAAGCTGAGTTTCTGAGGATGTCAGATTAGGCACCAGGTATACTGTATGTGTTTTGAATTCTGGTGCTGAGGAGACTCTTGAGAGTCCCATTGACTGCAAGAAGATCAAACCTATCCATTCTTAAGGAAATCAGCCCTGATGCTCACTGGAAGGACAGATCTTGAAGCTGAGGCTCCAATACTTTGGCCACCTCAGGAGAAGAGAAGACTCCCTGGAAAAGTCCCTGATGTTGGGAAAGATGGAGGGCACAAGGAGAAGGGGACGATAGAGGACGAGATGGTTGGACAGTGTTCTCGAAGCTACCAGCATGAGTTTGACCAAACTGCGGGAGGCAGTGGAAGACAGGAGTGCCTGGCGTGCTCTGGTCCATGGGGTCACGAAGAGTCGGACACGACTAAACGACTAAACAACAACAATACTGTATGTGTAGTAAATGTGAGGACCAGCAGTGAATTTTTGCTTCTTTCTGAGTTGTACTAAGACACTCCTAAAATAAGCTCTTTGGTCGGACAGAGGAAGCTGCCTTTGTCCATTGATCCATCTATCTCACTATTGTCTATTTTACATGATTTGGCAGTAGCTTGCTAGGATTTCAGACAGGACTCTTTCCCAGCCCTACATGGGATCTCATGCAAGTAAAACACATGCTTTGAACACACCTTTAGCCCTTATTTAAGTTGGGACAAGCTTACTTTTATTCCATGCTAGTAGAGGAGTGTTGTAATTCCTATAAGAGAGGCTGTATCATGGAGCAGGATATAGTGACTGTGCTCAGTAGCTCCCGTTCTTTGGTGCGTAGGGGAAGACCTGAGATGTACAATAGTTTGCTGGCGATTCAGAGACAGGGCGGCTATGGAGGACTGATGCCACTGCCAAAATAGCCGCAGCACGCACCTTGCATTAGTGACCACTTGTTTGTGATTCCCTGTGCACTAGTCTGTAGGCCAGGGCGGGGAGGGGGAAGGAGGAGATAATATCTGATCCACCTCCATTAACCCTTCTCAGTTTGCTTTGTAGACATGGCAGGTGTTTTTGCCAGTGGTTTCTGCAGTGTGTTTCCACAGTGTGCCATTTTCTCACCCAGGTCTGTTAAGCCATAGCATTTTTTCTCACGCTGGATGCACTTTTCTCTCTTCATTATGCTGGGAGTCTACAAAATAAAACATTTATTTTGGCACCATATCCCTGGAAGGAGCTTCTCTTGAAATTCTGGGCTGGAATTGACTCGGCGTTCTAGCGGTGCCTGTGCATATGTAAGAAACGGAGGGGGAAGAACGCAGCCATGGCACTTGCAACCCTTCCCTTTTGAAGGGGAAGGAAGGTATTTTGTGTTCTGTTCTTTGGCTTGAGTTCACGTGAGTGGGAGGATTTGTAGAAATGTTCTGTTTATTAGCTGGTTGCAGCAGATGAGTAAGTGCAGTTTTTGTTTGAAATTGCTGCAGCCTTATGCAATTTTTCTTCTTCAGCATTTGTGCTGTGAAAATCACAGGAGGGAAAAAAATATATCCCAGTCTCAGATTGTTTCCGATTCCAGATACACAGAACTGTCTCCACTCGTTTGTGCTGCCACTGAATGCCAGTTGCTAGGAATCACAGGTGAGGAGAGTGCTGTTGCACTTGTGTCCTCCTCCTAGGCTTCCGATAGGCCTCGTGAGAAGAGGATGCTGGGCTAGATGGGCCATTGGCCTGATTCATCAGGCTGTTCTTATGTTACATTAAGTTTATATGCTGTTTAATAAAAGCAACCCACTGAGCCTGTATTTTCTTGTTCCTTTAAAGCCACACACACAAAGGGACCTGCAAATTACGGGCTTGGGAGCATCATGCTAGTTTCTACTAGGTAGCTGGAAAGTCCAGGTCCACCGTGATAGCACAATAACATTTTATTAATTTATCAATACAGACAGGGATATTGACTTTTTGCCCCTCAGTACCTCTGTCGGCACTTAGCTACTCCTCTGCGCTGTATCATTATGTGAAGCTGATGGCTCACAGAATCGTAGAGTTGGAAGGGACCCCAAGGGTCATCTAGTCCAACTCTGTCTCCAGGCAAACCCACGGATGAGTCAGGGGGAGTCTGACAGTTATCCCAGTCCTTCCCCACTGTGCCCACAAGCAGTGACTAGGTATGCCCGCTTGTGGTAGTCAGGGTGGAGTGACGGCCAGCCTTCCCCACCTGCTCACTTGCCCAGCAGCAGCGTTGTAATGGACCATCCTGGAAGGGGAACCTCCTTGCTCATCAGTGGGCTTACCGGTCTGTGCTGTTGTAATGATTTGTCCAAGCCTGAACGTCCATGCATCAGTAGAGGGGGAAGTGGCTGTGGGGTGGGGTGTTGCAGGGTAAAAAAGCAGGCAAGGGGAGGGTTGAGCTCTGTTTTCTAGCCTGTTCTGAATCTGCTTTGCCTAAAAGCAGCATCCATTAGGAGTTTTATTATATGTGGTTGCAAGTAGCATGTAGTTCATCTTTTAAGAGCGAATGGTTTCAAGTCATTGCAATCCATGTTCTTGAAGCTGGAATCTGACTTGGAACAGTTTGAGGGTTATTCAGGAGGTCCTTTTGTTCTGAGGTGCATGATCTTCTTTTGCAGCTTAACACATTTTTATTATTAAGAATTTTTATTTTCTCTGAAAATTTCCAGTCTTGGGAATCTTTTGTGCTAGAACAAAGGGAAGAAAAAGGCATGATGGGGGCTGCCTTTTAAAGGGAAATTAACCAGTGCAGAATACAACAAAGCTGTGGGCTAATTATAGTCAAATCAGTTGATTTTTTTTGTTTTTTGTTTTTCTAAGAAGCTGCACTGCACTCGTGAGGCTTATGAATCTTTTCCACAAACCAAAATAAGCGAGGAGCAGGGAAAGGCTATATAGCTAAATCATTCAGATTCTTATTAACACAAAATGCACTGTGTGTAGTTGGTGATCGTTGCATGAAAACAACAGGAATTTAGGGAAACGCAAGCTCTGGGCATTGTGGTTTATCATAAGCATTAAGCATTTCCTTTGCCCGGTTTGCACAACATTATGCCAAGTTACGACTCATTGAGACCATGTCGTGTGAATGTATGGCAGAGATGCTCACAACTGCCCTGATCATCTCCAGTCCTTTTTTCTGCTGTGCTAAGCCAAGGGCCTTGTGCTTAAATTGTCTCCTATTAGCCATGAGCTGTAGCCCCTGTTGATGATCAGTTAGGAGACAGCTTACCCATGAGTCCTGGTTTGGGGAACATGTGAAGCCAAACCTTGGCCTTTCATGGAGGGTGCCACTGCCACTGCAACTGCGTGGAGATTTTTGGGCACCAGGTTGGTGACTACAGTTTAAAAGCCTCTGCCTTAGTCCATAGTTAATCCCATTTCCATTTCCACTATGTGTGTTTCTCCTTCTTGAATATTGGGACAAGTGAATTGTTGGAAGAGCAAACTATGCCCTTTTAAAATGTGGAGATTTTTTTGGGGGGGGGCGTTATTGGGTTGGTGTTATTTTGATTATGGATTTTGTGGTTTTATATTTTGATCTCATTCTGTAAACTGCCTTGAGACCTGCGGGTATAGGGTGGTATATAAATTCAATAACCTACAACAACTACAGTCAAGCAATGTAGTTGAGATCATAGAGTTGTAGAATTGTAGTATTGGAAGGGACCCTGAGGGTAATCTAGTCCAACCCCTGGCGAATAGATATTCCATTGTGGTGACTGTAACCTAGATTTAAGGTGCCATTTGTTCCTAGCTTATATATCTGAGTTTATAATACTGGAAGTGTCAGGGAACTGCCATCAGGGCCGGAGGGAGAGAGCGGGCTCCAGAGGGATTCCAGAGAGCGTCCCGGGATGGGGAGAGGCAGCCCATCTTCTGGGGAAGGGAATCAGCGTAGCACCAGTGGAGAAGGGGGGCAGATGGGGGAATTGGCGAGGTGGTCCCATGACTCCTCGCCGGGGACCAGCGGGGAGAGCACGGGTCCTCCGCTGCCCACACCCTCCTTGCGCAGAAGGCTTCCGCGCAGGGAGAGTAGGCGGAGGCTAGGCGTCAAAGAGCTTCTTTGCTGGAAGAAGTTCAAGAAACCCCCACTGACGGATTCTGCCAGCGATTGAGACAGCCACGGGCGAGTGGCTGTCCGGACAGAAAAGCTTCACTCAGCCAACCCAGCCAGGTGTGGCGCCGGTTTACGCACCCCTAGAACCATTACAGGAAGGTTGGTAATACTTTTGGAAATGAGAAAGCTAATTGACTAGTTGAGTCACCATGGAATCTCTTTTTAGAGCAAATTTTGTTTTAGTCAAATGTAATGCAGACAATGTTTTCAAGAAGTTTTAGCTTCTGTAGTCTTCAGTAAGACAGTATTTTTAAGAACATAAGAAGAGCCCTGCTGGATCAGGCCAAAGGCCCATCTGGTCCAGATGCTTATGCAACGGCACTCTGCCCACTTGTGATTTACCAGCAACTGGTATTGAGAAGCATACCGCATCTGTCTGTGGAGGCACGACTATTGTTTTTAATAGCTTTCTTTTTTATCTTGTATTTCTATTTGTGTATTTTCCAATGATATAAACAAGTGCTTTCCTAAGAGCACTGCCAAGCTCTGGTTTAAGTCAGAGTCATTGAAATAAACCTCTGGGAAATTTGGGGAGACCAAAGGCTGAGATTCTGATGGAAAGGCCGGCAAATGGTCTGTAAAATGATCTTAGGCCCAGAGCAGTCATAATGCTCCTGATTTCCTAACTATGGTTAAAAGACTGCGATTGTCCAGAGCAATTCCCCACTCCTTTTACTTTTATTCTTTGCTTTGTTAACTTCGCTCTTGCGTTGATATGAGCACTGATGAAAACCGTAGTTAACACAAAAGACAGTTCCTGCAAAGATCAAGGACTGAAACTTCAGTTAAGGGATGGGGAACTGTGACTGTCCATATATTGTTCCAACTTCCACCATCAAGGTCAGTGGTCAGGGAAGTTGGGAACTATAGTACAGTAACACCTGGAGGGCCACAGGTGTGCAATAACTTCTGCAGTTAAAAACGTGAAGGGCGTAATTGCTGTGGAGGTGAGGTGAAGTTGTGTGCTCCCGGTTTGCAAACCATGATTCTCAGTGGGCCTGATTTACTCTTTGATATGATAAGCCATTTTAGGCGAAGACTGCATGACTCTTAAAGAGGTGGCTTTGGTTCCTTGGTTCTTTTGTGTGCCACCGTGCCCATCTTGCAAAGCCATTCAAAAAGCTTAAATTAATCTTAAAATTAATGGGAATGAGGATAATGTGGAGCTCCAATAGTTGGTTTTCGCTTGTGGCAAGATAGAGCACTCAGATTATGAGATTATTAGATAATCTGGTGCTGTTCATTTGGGGAATGCACCCTACAGTTTAAGAAACCACAAGCTAAGTGGATGGTGCTGGTGTGGTGGGAAGATCTGTAAAAACTTTTGGGACAGCAGTACTTAATTAAAACAACAACAACATTCATGCATTCATATATAGCAGTATTTCAAATGCCATCATCCATGCTTCCCATTATAAACCTCTTTCTCTCATCCATTCCTGAAGCAGCGTATATGATCATAGAATCATAGAATCATAGAGTTGGAAGAGGCCACAAGGGCCATCGAGTCCAACCCCCTGCCAAGCAGGAAACACCCTCAGAGCACTCCTGACATATGGTTGTCAAGCCTCTGCTTAAAGACCTCCAAAGAAGGAGACTCCACCACACTCCTTGGCAGCAAATTCCACTGTCGAACAGCTCTTACTGTCAGGAAGTTCTTCCTAATGTTTAGGTGGAATCTTTTTTCTTGTAGTTTGGAACCATTGCTCCGTGTCCGCTTCTCTGGAGCAGCAGAAAACAACCTTTCTCCCTCCTCTATGTGACATCCTTTTATATATTTGAACATGGCTATCATATCACCCCTTAACCTCCTCTTCTCCAGGCTAAACATGCCCAGCTCCCTTAGCTGTTCTTCATAAGGCATTGTTTCCAGGCCTTTGACCATTTTGGTTGCCCTCCTCTGGACACGTTCCAGTTTGTCCGTGTCCTTCTTGAACTGTGGTGATGATAGTGTTGTTGCACTTAAACCCCCCCACTATGATGATAGTGTTGTTGCACTTACCCCCCCCCCCCGGCACAATCTTTAGCCAGATTTACCTAGCGGGAGACTTGACTATTGTGAATAAACACTGCTCTTGCAGATGTTTCTACTTCAGTAGTAGTGGATAAATGATCTTTGAAGGCATAGAATGTTGCTCACTAATTGGACTTTGTGTAAGGTATGTCCTATGGGGCACCATTTTCAGATTTAGATATACGTTGAATAAGTGTCTGCTCTGAAGTGTGACTCCAAACAGGACCAATTAGAATGCTCCTCCAAGCAAGGCTCTAGATCAGAAGATGACTGAAGCAAAAGACAATGGCTTGGGGGCTGTGAAAAGTAATTCAGTGCCCTGATGAATAACTTATGTCTTGAAAGAAGGATCAGACAATTCCTTGGCTCTGGAGCAATGCCTATCTTGATGCATAAAATGGATGTGCTGTTGGCATGGTGTTTCAGAAGTTGGCATAATTCTAGTATATCCTAGTAGAAGAATCCTCACAAATATGTAAAGAAACCCAAGCAAACCTGATACGGTAAAATATATTGTATGTCTTTTTGGAGATATGTTGGAATTCTGAGACTTTGAATCACATACCACCACCTTGCAGTGTTTCCTGCTGCAACTTTTATTTATTTAAGACATTTTTAATACTGTTTAATTATTCACATTTCTAAGTGGTATGCATAAACACAGTTTACAGAAATGGGGACAGTAAAACCATGAAAATTGACTATAAGACGCCTTCTGGAACAAGAAAGTCTTTTGTCACGTGCCTGAAGTTTAGCAAGGAGGGTGTCTGTCTAATCTCTGTTGGAATGGAATTCCACAGGCTTGGGTCCACTACACTGAATGCAAGGTTTCTGGTAGTTACGGGTTGTGCATCTGAGCCATCGGAGCTGTGTATTTTTCTGCTGGGACAGAGCTCTTATTCCAGCCAATCCATATGTATTTTGGTTGCAGCAAGTGGAGGGAAAACAGGGCTCACTCTCATACTTGTCTTCCATCCTAGATTGGCATGCCAAACATTTTAAAATTACAATGTTTTGCGCGTTGCCTTAGATACACCTGTGGAAGACGATTGATCATCACCATCATTATTAATAACAATCTTATTACCTGTGAGCGTTATCTTCTATGGTTGAATTGCTTCCTGAACTGTGGATGGTCCCAATTTTTTTGTTCACAGCAGTTCCCCAACCCCCAGATTACACCTAGCCTTGGTTTGCAGTCAAAGTATGTGGTTTCCACTGACATTATTCCTCCTCCCCTGCCCCAGAGATAGCCTGAACTTCAGAGACACTTGGAAGGCAGTGAGAAAGAAGCCACATTTTATCTGAGTTTCTCTGTAGTACACTGTCAAGTCAGGGATGGACCCCCGCCCTTCTGCTGAGCCTGAAGGGAACTTGTCCCTGATGTTGTAATGAGCTTCAGAGACATGTGGAATCAGTGAGATTTCTCATTTTATCTGACTGTCCCAGGCCCAGCTCAGAAGCTTCTCTTCGACTTTTCCTCTTCCCTCAGGAAGGTTGCAGGTTGCAGTGCATCCTCTCAGGAAACTCTCCATGGTAGGTTATAATAGGTACTAGAAGTTAGCAACTGGTCCAGGGTTACCCAGTGAGGTTTATAGCAGAGTTCGGATTTGAACGGATGCCTCCCTGGTCATAGTTCATTACTCTACCCACTTACTCTCAGTGAACAGCTGGACATGCTATGTACCCCCGTGCTCGATGCTAGCAGAAGCCCTGACCTTTTGTTTGGAAGTTACTGAGGTGCAATATATAAAGCGCTTTTCATGGTCCCCGAGGACAGGATTTCCTCAAAAGTCTGTGTTGGCTTTTCTAGGCTTACTGACTCTCACCTTAATTGGGCTGTTTCTCTGCCCTGGTCTCCAGTCGGGGGGGGGGGGGGAATACACTTGATCTTTTGCTGTCAGTGCTGTCACTCCTTAAAGCTGTAATTCCCCGTTATGATTGCTGCTTAGTTTCCACACCCTTCAATGCCTAGTGGTTGACAGATTGAAGCTCTCTGGGCCTGCAGGGAATACAGCTTTATTAACCACTTGAGAGAGAGCTCATTGGAGTGAAGAGGATGATCCGGAGGCTCTAATCTAGGCGTCCTGTTGATGAAGCTTTGCAGTCTTGCTGAATTGTCTGTTGTGCTGATGTATTGAGGTGTCATCACACCGTCACAGTGCAAACGTAGTTGCGTGTTTCAGATTCCTACGAAACACTGAACTTGAAGTACTGTTGGTCTGAACTCGGCACTCGGTAGCTAATAGCATGTTTCTATTAATTCATTTCACAGCTTCTCATTATATGAGGCAGGCCTGTACTGGTCCTTCAGCAAGTTAAAATTATCTCCCCTTTTGATTATTAATGCAAGTGTTCTTTCGTGGTGGTGAAGGTGAAATCAGGGTTTGGGCTTCTACAGATGGCCAGGCCACCTGGGTCTTCTCTACGGCCTGCTTAGTTGGTGTGCCATGAGCCAGGATTGTAAAACTATTCCAGTTTTCTGGAAACCGGTTCCACATTTTTATCACTGCCCTGCTTGGACAGCAGCTAAAAAAGACAAGCTGAAACGAGGTACGCGTAAAGGAGTCCAAACTTTGCCAAAACAAATGTAAACGGAGACAGTTGTAAGTGAAAGTAGAATGAGGAACGTCGTGCTGAATCACTAAAACAATAAACAATTACTTTTAATACACCAAAAGCAGAAAATAGGGAGCAAATTGGGACATTAGATGAAAAAGATGTGAAAAGATGACATACCGTATTTTTCCGTGTATAAGACGTAGGTCCCCCCCCCCTTAAAAAATAATGTTCAAAATTTGGGGGCATCTTATACATGGGGGCCATCTCCCCCCATTTTCTTAAATCGGAGTCCCCCAAAATAGGGGGCATCTTATACATAGGGGCATCTTATAGACGAAAAAATACGGTAATTTGTATAAACAAAATCACTTTGCTGTCATTGGGAAATGGTTACTGGTGACATAATGTGCTTGAACTTTCAATGTATGCCACGCTATATTTTACTCACTCACTCGCTCACCCGCCTGCCCACCCACCCACCCATACCCCTAGTCCAAAGGGCTGCCACACAGTTTACAATCTGCAAAATTAAAATTGCTCTGTTTTGCTTGTAGAGCCAGACAGAAGAAAGCAGTGTTTCATTATACTCCAGTGCTAAATTACGGTATTTCTTATTCCCCTGAGCATAGGGAAAAAGAAGGGTTTACTAAGCATTACAAAACTGGTATTGAGAAAGTGCTTCTGTTTAGGAATTAGCACGCAGCCTGGTGGGCATAATGTAGTAATCATAGTATGTATTTCTGCTGTTGGTGCATGTAGTGTATGCACACTGGGAAGCTCCAGCTCATTGCAGCTGCCTGCCATATCTGTATGTAGCAAAATACATGGAATCATTGAACTGCACATGTATGTGATCACATCAGTATTTACATGCTGGTTGCATGCCAGTTCCAGCTTTGTATTGCTTTTCATCTCGCAATTTCATAACGTTTGAAGCCGCCACAAGAGAATCAGCTGCACTGTGCCCTGCAGGAGCAACTTCTTTTTGTGTATGTGTGTGGGGGGTTAAGATCAGAGTACGGATTATGTTTGTTAAAGAGGCTTAGGAATTAAAAATAATGGTGGGTGCACTATGCTCCTTTGTAGGGAAATTAAAAACATAGTTGCTGATTAACCTGCACATCCCATTTTAATTATAGCCAGGCACAGCCTGTTCAGGATAGTTAATTTATGTGGGTTAGAGACCAGTGCAGCACTGGCACATCTGCAAGCAATTTAATTTAATTTAATTAGCAAAATGGTGCTAGATTGGGCATTTGGCAATTGGGGTTTGGGATTGGCAGCACTATGGGCATTGCTCATGTCGGAAGACGGCACTAACAAAGTCTAGTTTCTCGCAGTTCAAAAATGATGCACGTACAGACAAGCATACAGAGAGAGACACCAGGTGGTTCTGTGAAAGCTTTGTTGGCTTTAATCAAAACGATTCATTGTGGAAAAAGTCCCATGAATAATTCCCCATGTTTCTGGCACCAGCTTTGATCTGATTCGGAGTACACAAGGCACTTTTTAGATTACATATTAAAATTATATATGTGAGCTTTGTCGGCAACAGTTTATCAGCTTGGATTGGAAAAGCAAGATCTTGAGCATCCTGTGTTGACCAAATAATATTTAGTACAGTTCAGGAATCGAGATAGGTCTTTCTCCACATCTCTAGTCAGTCTTATCAAGTGCAGTTTGTAATTCTCAGGGCAAAGCTCACTTCCCCTGTTTATAACGGGTATAACACAGGCCAGGGATTGGGTTTCTTCAAACAAATTTGATAGGCAATGCAGGCGACAGAGAAAGCCTACTGAATGTAATGGGGGATGTTGAATTTATAGATTAATGTATCCAGGGAAGGGATGCAGCGTACTGGTAGATCTTACTTTTAGATTTAAAAGGTTCCAGCTTCAATCCCTGGCATCTTCTGGTAGGGCTGGAAAGGATTTGTGACTGAAATCCTGGAGAGATCCTGCGAGACAGGCCAGGCATAGGGAACATGTTCCTGGATTTCCCATAAGCCCAGCCAACATGGGCAATGGTCAGGGATGAGGGTAGTTGGAGTCCTATAATATTTGGAGTGCCTCTGTTTCCCAACCCCAATATAACCCCTGGTATAAAGGATCAGTGGTGTTAAGCAGATTTCTGAGCCCTTATGAGCATAGCTTTTAGATCACATAAAATATTACTGGTTGTGGTGGAAGATTTGTTATCTTGGCCCCTCGGACATAGGACACATATGGAAGGTTGCGTTATGAACTGACCCTATAAGAGCTTATCTGCCATATGCTGGCTACTCTATGCCTGGTGTTATAGGTGCTTTGATAGGCAGTCTGGAAGAAGAAGCACAAAGTAATGCACATGGACACAGTGTTTTCATTTCCCCGACAAGTCTGGTGTTGTCATCATGTGCTTAGTTTAAACTGTTGAACAAGCCACATGGCAAACTTCTCTCCCTGCATGGAAATGTTATTTGTTTCTAATATCCCCATGAAACTTTAATGTTCTGCATGTTTCCTGTAACAACACATGGCAGAAACATTTTTCTTACATATTGAACCTATGCTCTACTCATTGGCCGGTCAATAAATACCATACTTACTTTACCCTGTTCTTCTATAACTACTCTCCTTCAATTTGGGCTTGTGCTCTTGCCACAGTTTCCTGCAGCTGAAGTGTTTATTAGCATGATGTGCCTGTGCTATGCTTTCCACAACTGTATCACCAGCTGTGTCATATCCTCTTATGAGTCATCTAAAGGGCTTCAAACAAAGCAATAAGGTGCATCCGTCTTCTTGAAGCCACAACTTAATCTTTGTAATCTGGCAGCTGAGCTCTCCTCAAATGTGATTTGCAGGAAGTACTTCCACAGCAGTGGCGAACTTAGAGGGCACATCTTTTTCTATGGCCAGATTTCCTCAGTTGTGGTTTTGCCTTGTTTGCGGTCAGGGGACCTGCATGAGCAAGAATGTGCTTTGCCAGGTTTTTGGTGAACTGAAAACTTTTACTTTTCTTTCAAATTAACGTGGAATGTCTTCTGTTTGCAATTTGGAGACATGCACTTACACTGAGGGCATTGTTCACTCTCTTCGGAATAGCGTATCTGTACATTTATTCAGATGAAAACAGTCCTGCTTCTTAACAAACCTTTGGCTTATCTATTTGAAGCCATGGGTGGTGGTGGAATCACACAATCTGGTTTTATTTTTTTGGGAGCAGTGGGGAAATAGACAATTGGGGGGCGGGGACTGAAATGCAGGCTTATTTATCATCCAACCTAAACTTATTTCTCTAATAGGTTAAAAATCTATCATTTATAGTAGCACATATTTGGCACATATATGAATTTTATGCTATGCACATCTACTCAGAAGTAAAATCCATTCTTTTTAGTGTAGCTTAAGCTTGGGCAAGTGAATATACCCACTATCGGAAAGAAAGAATGTGCTACAAATTGTTGTACCCTATGCTATCTAAGTGGATATATATGAGTTTGTGGGGGTTTTTTGTGATCTGCGGGCAGCACTGCAGAAATTCTTAATTGATTCAGGTGTTGTACATATTTAACACTGTACATAGTTTTAAGTAAAAATCTTTATACTACCCATATTGAGTGAACACAACCCCTTCTTGGGTGCAAATTATATAGTATCTGAGAAAGAGAGAGGACCTAGTGGCTTTAAAAGTTTTAACTTCTTATTTTATAACAAAACAACCCCCTACCCAAAAGTATAGAGCAACCAAGTTGACTTGAATTCATAGTGTAAGTATGCTTTGCAAATGGTGTATTATTATTATTATTATTATTATTATTATTATTATTATTATTATTCTCTTGAAAGGAAAACGGCAGATCCATCATTTGGGGAACCAACTGCAACTGAATCAGCATTGCCTTGATACAGCCTTCAATTTTTTCAAGATGGCCGTGAGCAAGCACTTAACCCGAGGGAGGAAGATGACCCATGTGATCGCTGCTTGCCTCTACCTGGTGTGCAGAACAGAAGGCACTCCACGTATCCTTTCACTGCTGCTTGAATATTTTGGGGGGCATTCCTTGGGCTGTTTGAGGGCTTAACTCTTTTGTGCTAATTCACTATTAAGTCCATTTTTGTACACTTTAATCTTGTCAAGCATCGAAGAAAACTCCAGGAAAACATTTTGTCTTCAATAAAAGTCAATGGTGAAATTGGTAGGGATTGTCCGATTTAATCTATAGTTGAATAGGGTGCCCTAGCCTGTAGGGGAGGGGCATGAACGGACCTCCCCCCCCCCGCCCCTTTGTATTAGATCAGGCCACAATGTGTTTATTCCACATTTCAGGTCAGCTCACTGATTCTATGCACTGAGTGGGTATTTTTTTTAAAATAAACAATTAAATGTGCCTATTTACTAGCTGTGTATGCCAAAATATAGTGACAACAAATTATATTTGCAACAATACAGTGTACAGGTAGCTTTCATCTTAAGCGAGGGTTTGATTTGGGAGGTTCACTCGTAAATGCAAAATTGCATATAGCCAGGAACCTCAGGAAACCCCTTCCAAGTTGCCAACCCCCCTTCCAAGATGGAAGAAAGTGTCCCAGAGCCCCCTCCCCTTCTTCCCAAAGCCTGGTAAGCAAGGAGAACCCACTGGATGTGGTTGGGGGGTGGACAGTAAATAAATGGAGAGCAGGACCTCTCCATTTATTTATTTCACCCACCCATGCAAAACTGTGATGATGTAAATAAAAGCAGCGTAAGATGCATTTCATTTTGATTAAAGCCAAAAAAACAGGCCTTTGAATCTTCCCACTCTGCTGAGCAGGCAAACTGTCTTTCACATTTTGTACCCATTTCCACCTTAACTTCATGATCCTGGTGTTCTTTTCTGGTGTACCATTTTCTTGGGAATGTTTATTTTTTTTCACATTAGTGATGTTTGTTATTTTCGGCTTCCTGCTCACGGAACAAACAAACAAACAAACAAACAAACAAACAAACAAACAAACAAACAAACAAACAGTGATCTGGGGTTCATACCACATGACAAGTGCAATGTGCTAACAAACCCAGTATATTGGATTCCTTTTACTCCTTAGAATTTCAGGTCCACATTGGTAGAAGGAAATACTTCCTCAGGCGGACCAGGAATGAGCATGTGCCTCCTTCAGCAGGGTTACGCTACTTCTATCCTTTGTTAGCCTGTTAGAATATTATGCAGTTTCCCTTATTGTCTAGGTAATATGTTGTGTAAACCTTAGACTTAGCTCAAGGGAGATGAACCCATTCAGCCCTTCTTGGACCACGTTTGACAGGCGGGACATCACAATGGTGTCATGACTTGGCTTACCCATGGCACTTTGAAAAGTATGTGAAGTCAGGTGTGGGGCAGGCTGGGCTGAAACAGCCTTGTGGGCCAAATGGAGTGGTCTGTCAGGTCTAATGAAGCCCACAGGTCAGAGGTTCCTTGCCTTAGAGGGGGTAGCAGAGCACAGTGTTTGGGATAAGAATGAAAAAGAACAAAAATACCGAAAATCCAACGTGAATCACAATATTTAAAGTAAACAGAAGATGAAAATGCATACGACAGTTCTGACAGCAAATTGAGTGCTGAAGTAAGAGTTGAAGAAGGTTTCTTTAACCACAGTAGAGCAAAAAAGGCAAGCTCCTGGCTGCAGAAATAGAAATACCCAACGTTCAGTATAAAGCTGCTTTCTTTTTAATGAAAACAAAACAAATTCCTTCCAGTAGCACCTTAAAGACCAACTAAGTCAGTTCTTGGTATGAGCTTTCGTGTGCATGCACACTTCTTCAGATACACATTTCTTTTTAATGGTTTGCATGTTTAATGGTTTCGTGTGCATGCACACTTCTTCAGATACACATTTCTTTTTAATGGTTTGCAGCAGAGCAACTATATAATATAATGAGAAACATGTTTACATTTTCAAAGGGCAAAAAAGGTTGAAGAGTATGTTAAATTAACATTTTCAGCATGTTCAAAGTTTAGCTCTCAAGAAAACGTTTATAAAATGGAAAGAAATAGACAAAAAGCTCAACATAAGAAATAGATTAAAGTGTAGGGAGGCATTCAGTGAAGTAGTTCCCTTAGTGCAAGGATTTCCAATTGTGCAACAGAACTTCATCGCCTTCTCCCCGTGTGCCCCCCCTCCCCAAATTTGCTCTTGAAGGTTTGTGGCAACCCCAGAACAGATTTATGGGTATATGGAGGAAACAGAGAGAGGGTAAGTTCTGTTCTACAGCCACAAGTCTTAGCACTAACAAAAATACTGAAAACTTCTAACTCTTCCCTGACACTTCATTACATACTACCCATCGTTTCATGATACTGGGTGTTGTTAGTATTTATTAAATCTGTATACTGCCCTTCACCCAAGGATCACAGGGTGGTTTACAACATTAAAAAAAATGAGAACACAGAATCCATAATAAAACAAAAGCAAACCAATACCCCCCCCAAAAAAAACATATTTAAAAGGACGTAGAATGTTCAGTCAGCTAAAGGCCTGGTGGTAGAGGAACGTTTTTGCCTGGCTGCTAAAGATATGTAATGAAGGTGCCAGGTGAGCCTCCCTGGGGGAAGGGAGCCATGGGGGGGGGGAAGGCCCCTTCTTGAGTTTAAATTTACAAAAATGAAATGCCATTGTAAATAATACTTGCAAATTGACTAGCATCTTCTGGTTCATGGTCTTTCTAAAGGAGCATTTAGGGCTAAACAAGAAGCCACCCCCTAATAAGGGAGGTTTTTTGGTACAAAAGTTGTAGCAATCTGCTTTCAAGCGTGGGGGGTGGGTCTTTTGAAAAGAGGGTTGCATTTTCCCAGTAATTTCAACATTATATGCAAATAATCTGGATATTATCTACCAGGGTTATTTTTCAAGTTTGTGGGGAATAGGGGGCAGTTAAAAAGAATATGATGGGGCGATGTTTGCCCTTTTTATTCTTTCATCAGCATAAATTGCTTCAGCTTTCCCCTTGTGGTTACCTTGACATTCGGCCCCCAGGACAACGTAGTATGTGTAAGAGACCATCTGGCACAGTGATCTATGTGGGTCTGTTACATAAGCTCAAGCAGTAACTAGAGTGGATAAGTAATTTTGCGTATGTTGTCAGCCTGGGTATATTGGAGTGTTTTCACTTTGGTGGAGTTTCACTTAAATTATGTGCCTGCCTTTTGCTGGATAGGCCCCCTCATTCCTACGAACAAGAACATGTGGTTATAACTGAAAGCAATCCTCAAGAAGGGTTGTGCTCCCCCCTCCCCTTTGTAATATTAAGTACACAGCCAAAATTCCCTGCTGCCTGGGCAGCCAGTTGCATGGAAGCAGATCTGCATAGACTATATATAGCTCAATGCTTTGCATGCAGAAGGTTCCAGGTTCAGCATCACACCAGATAAAAGCATCAGGTTGCAGTGAGTGAAATATTCTGCTAGAAATTCTGGAGAGCTGCTGCTGGTCAAGAGTAGACAATACTGAGCTAAAAAGGTAAAGGTAAAGGACCCCTGACTGTTAAGTCCAGTCACGGACGACTCTGGGGTTGCAGCGCTCATCTTGCTTTACTGGAAGCCGGCGTTTGTCCGCAGACAGTTTTTCTAGGTCATGTGGCCAGCATGACTAAGCCGCTTCTGGCGAAACCAGAGCAGCACACGGAAATGCCATTTACCTGTCTGCTGGAGTGGTACCTATTTATTTACTTGCACTTTTTTGGCATGCTTTTGAACTGCTAGGTTGGCAGGAGCTGGGACTGAGCAACGGGAGCTCACCTCGTCGTGGGGATTCAAACCACTGACCTTCTGATCGGCAAACCCAAGAGGCTTGGTAGTTTAGACCACAGCGCCACCCGCGTCCCTTAATACTGAGCTAGATGGGTGAATAATTTGACCTGGCTTAAGGTTCCCATGAAACCTCCTCCATTACCATATGCAGGTAGTGTTTGGTAAGACACTTATCCATTATGTTTAATGAGATGTACATATGTGCATCAGGTGGCCCTGCTTTCAGACTCCCAGCAGTGCCTAGACTTGGAGGGATAGTGAACTCTATGGGGGATCACAACTAATGCACACAACTCGATGCGGGTGTAGGTGAATTGTGAGATTTGGTCCTGCTAAGGGCAGGAAAGCTGGAGGTGCCTTGTCTGTCTTTTGAGTTTCAAGCCCCTTATAGGTCTGAATCTTAGAAGGAGAATCTTTGAATCTTGGTGAGCTGCAGACTCTCGTTCTCTCACTCTATTGCATCCTGCTGTGGGATTGAATTTAATGAACTAGAAGTTCTTCAAATAAATGAATGCATAATAATACTGACCTGCCTTGCAAGTTTTTAAGGATTACAAAATGCAGATGTCTTCGAATCTCTCTGTTTAAGTGCTAAGTATTCGTATATGATGATAGTGCAAAAAACCTGCACCAAGAGAAGCAGAATTCAATTACGGAAACTAAGCAACCCTCCTGATCAATGTAGGAAATCTAGAATTGATCAACCCAAAGACATGACTGCCTAGCCTTTGCTTGAAGGCCTCTGGCAAATGAGAAATCTCTAGCAAATGCAAAAATTTGCAGGACGCTGAATAATATGCCCATACCAAATTATCTGCTACTTTTGCACTGGTGTGCTCTCCACCCTGCATATAAATTGAGAGAGTCCTTCCAGTAGGGCAAAATGGAAGGCTATAGAATGACTTTTAACAGTAGACTTCTGTACTGCTCTTTAGATTAGCCATAGTTGAGCTGGAATTTTTCACAACATGCAGTGCACATTGTGTTTGTGTGTGTGCATAGATGAAGAATATAATTTTGCCAGATAATACATCGCAAGAAATCAACTCTTATTTAGTGTGGTGTTTACTGATAACTTCTTTCTCATGTGAACATGCATAGCTGCCTTTTCTGGGGTCAGCCTGTCGGTCTCTCTGGCTCAAAGCTCTGGACTCTTGTAGCAGTTCTTTGTGGTCTAGGCAGAGGGTCTTTCTTAGTCCTGCTGCCTGGTATCCTTTGGTAGATGGCAGGGATTAAACCTAGGGATTTCTGCATGCACAGCATGTATTGAACTACTCAGCTGTGAAATGCCCCCCTCCAATTTTGTTTTGTGTTTCTAATGGAAGGGTGACTCTCTGACTTCTTCCTGACCCCGAGCATTGCCCTTCTGCATCATTTGGGTGAATTATATGCAGGAACGTGTGCTGTGATCTTGGCAAGAAAGTGTTTTGATATTGCTGTTGTAAACTCTAACGGAGCAACCCAACCTCACTTGGGAGAGGCTGCACATTTTTAAACTTCTAAGCTACAGGCTGGAACAACTGGTTGTTCTTGCTATTAAGACCAAATTCTGAGTAGGATGTTTTGAAATGCGTGGTAGTCTTGTGTAAGTGTTGCTTTCTTTTTTTCTTTAAAAAAACCTGCCCTTCCTCCAAGAAGTTCGGGATTATGTGCAAGGCTCTCCTCCATTTTATCTTTATACAACAGTAAGGCGGGTGTGATGAGCTGCCAGAGCTTGCCGGTCCTTTGCTAGTACCCAGCCCTCTAAGTAGGCCTGATCAGCGCCGACAGGCACCAGCCAGGCAATGACCCCTGAGGGGACCACATTGGGACTTTGCCTGGAGACTCTCCACCTTTGGGAGAAGAAGGGTGGGACACTCTCCACCAGCTGCTTGATGGCAGAGAAGGAGCCCAGTTGTTGCTTTTTAGGGAAGAAGGAAGGGAGGCGAAGCCCAGTAGAGACACAGGAAACAGTTTGGGCAAACTGGATGCTCACATAAGGTGCTTCTGCAGAAATTGGGGAAAGGTGGTCCTTGCTTCCAGTTGGAGATCTTCACCAGGCCATTCCCCTAAGCCCTGTTGCACATGGTGTGAGAGAGTATACCAATGGCCTGTGTTGATATAGCACCTGCCACTTGCTGGGGAGGCATAGGAGCCCTGGATTTTAGCCTGCCAAGGGCTCTGAGGCAGAAAACCTCTGTCCGTTTTGGAGAAAGAGCCTCCCATGGAACACGGAGGCAGCCCTGGGAGGAACTTACTGACTCGGGGGTTTGGTTTGGCCTGGGAAAAGGAGACATGGATATCTTGAGAAAAGCACAGCACTGAAACAGTACTGAATAAAGCACCTAAAACCAATTAAGAGTCCATGCAAAACCTGAAAACTAAACAGGCACTGCCTGCAGGCTTGCAATCCAATCAGAGAAGAGTCCTGCAAAGAGGAAAGTGAATGAAGGTAAATAAGAGGGGAGGGGCAGTTGGCAAACTCTCTCCATCATCTCACAACTAGAAGATTGGACTGAGTTGTTTTCACTAGGATTTAGCCAACAGATGGCTCACCGTGTGAACTTTTGGTAGACAGGAATAACTGCAGCTGGTGATGGAAAATATGAAGGATGGACCCCCTGTACTCTCAACAAATGGGCTTTAATTTTCCTTTCCACATATGCTGCCGTGTGTATCGTTTTGGAGAGCGAGCGAGCCAGATAAGAATGTTCCCGTGTCACTGAGTAAAAAGAGGGTGTTTCTTCCTAGTGGGAACAGGATACAGGTGCACAATGTGTGCTTGGTGTTTACAAGTTAACCCTCTTCCTCGCACCAGAAGAACAAAGCTGGACAAAATGCTAAATTGTACTTGTAATGTCTGATACAACACTTGACATATTTTTATATTACATTTTTTATCCCTCCTTCCAAGAAGAGCATAGATTTATCCCCCCCTCCATTTTTGCATTAAAAAAAGTAAACCTAATTTAGAGTGGGTACAAATATGCAGTGCTTGGGGCTGAAGTTGCTCTAAGTCAGCTTGCTGAGCAAGGTGGCGTTTCTAGGGGGGTCCACAAATATAAAAACTTGCTTTACTCCCGTCCTCTAACCACACCTGCGGCTTGGGAAGAGGCAGTCTCCTATCTCAGTGTGCTCTGATTATCACATTGCACAAGCTTCTACTTACTTATTTGTATTTATTTATAGGCTGCCTTTTCATAAAATGCACATACCCAAATATGTAAAAAAAAAGCATCCAAAAGCAAGAAAGCTAACAGCAAAAATGATAAAATGCAGCATGTTTTTTAAAACCCCCCCGAAGAAGAATCAGAATATCCCAAAGGGTTGTGCAGGGCACCACCGAAAGTTCTCTAAACTTCAGAGCAATTGAGATAAGGCCCAGCCTCTCTCAAGTATTCCGGAACAGGGATGGCAGGAATTCAAGTTTATAGGACCTACCTCATTTTCTGATTAATTCTAAGGTCTGTCAACCAGCGTCAGGTGCAAAAGAAAGGGCAGGAACACAGACATAAGCTAATAATTAAGGAACAGGCTGCCTCTACATGTGTTCAGCCCAGGAATTGTAATCGGTCTGAAAACCAAGCTCACAATCGTTTCACACAAAAGCCCACTTCTGGTTTTCCTTCCAGCTTCCTTTGTTTTAGCGGCCTAATTTAATGATGGAAGCCTTTTAGTAGTTGCTCTTGGCAGCCAGTTGAGAGTAGTTTAGAAACTCTTGCTGATCCATGACAAATTAGTCAGATATCTACCAGCAGACGCTGATCTAAATTGTGCCCGTGCTTTTTCTGGAGCATATAGTAAGCTTGAAAGAGAGGCAGGAATTTCTTTCACTTGCACTGGGTTAAATCTAAGAAATACCTGAGGGTTTTCTGCTGCTGTTTCTTACTTTCTCCACATACCAGTTCAGTTTAGAGGTTGGGGGCTCCAGGCCAGGGCATGATCTGTGCTTTCTCCTTACGAGAAAGGGTTTGGATATTTGCTTTTGACAAGCTGGTGAGTGGATTTGTGGATTTCTGTGCTTTTCTCTCTGATCTTCAGTGCTTCCACCCAGCGACTTGCCATTCATTCACTTTAGTGAAGGAGATTGAGCTCTGAATGCATAAGGTTTTCTGTATGGTGTTGTCTTCCCCTGCAGACATGCAGAGCCAACTTATGCACATGTCTGCAGGCATTGCCCTATTCATTACCAAGTGGCATTATCTCATTTGAGGCAGTTGAGAGATGCACCCTGATGTGATGATCGTGTAGCGGCATGTTTGGAAAAGCTGTGCAGACATACATATTTTATTCCACTAGTACCACATCTGATTCTGACTGCTTAATATGATTGTATTTATTTTATACACTGGCTGCATTTTAGTAGTGCTTGCAACACCTGAGATTGAAGGTGGGGGTGTCTTTTTAAATGCATTAAAAATACCCTCCATTTATAAGATAAGTAGGAACATTAAGAACATCTAAAAATGTTTAAAAACAGTCACATACCCTCACAGCCAATAATGTCAAGACTACCGGGAGCAGTATCTTTCAGCCATTGTAAGCTTTTAACTTTCTCCTAAAAGTTAGTAATGAGAAAGGCAGGCTCACATCAGCAGGAAAGGCATTTCACAAATGGGGAGCCATCACTAAGAAGCCCCTTGGGCAGAACTTTTCCTGTAGTTGCATCATTTTATTGGGATTCACCTCTCACTGCTGGTATTTAGGTGTCTCCTTAAAACACATTTACAGTGGTGCCTCGCAAGACGAAATTAATTCGTCTAGCGGTTTTTTCGTCTTGCGAAGCAGGCCCATTGACGGCTTAGTGGATTAGCGCTATTAGCGCTATTAGCGGCTTTTAGCGGCTTATTGGCTTAGCGGATAAGCAGATAAGCGGCTTAGCGGCTTAGAAAAAGGGGGGGAGGAGGAAAAAAACCCCACAGGAACTCGCAAGACATTTTCGTCTTGCGAAGCAAGCCCATAGGAAATGTGTTTTGCGAAGCACCTCCAAAACGGAAAACCCTTTCGTCTAGCGGGTTTTCCGTCTTGCGAGGCATTCGTCTTGCGGGGCACCACTGTATGTAGGCCTTTGGCAGCATGTGATTTATTTGTCTGATTTCAGTGGCATTTATTTTGTTTTGTATTGCATACTATGTTTTTAATCTTGTATACCACTTTGAGGCTCGATAAAAATGTCTTAATAAATAACCCTAAGGGTAAGCTGGGCTGAGAGATAGTGACAGGCCTGAGTTGAGCGTCATCATAGCTAAATGTGGGGATTTGAACTCTCTTCTCCCCAGCACTACTCCACCAAATGGGAAGGCAGAGAATTTGCTTCTGAATGGAGGGACATAGTAAGTACAGAGCCCTGTCTTTCCTTGTAGCTACATTTTGGATGCAAGCTGCATCTGAATAGATTGCGATCTTTGTGCCGTGGTGTGCTATGTGAAATTGCGCTGCCAGATCGCAGTCAAACCCACAACAGAGTAGTATGCGAAGAGGACTTGATTACCTCTTTCCCAGCATATTGCTGGCAGTGATTATTTTGCCAGAGGCAAATGATATGTACAATCAGTGCATATTTTTCTTGCGAAGAGCTCTAGTAACTGAGATAAGTTTACGAGATATCCTTAGAAAACACACACAACAAACCCTGATAATGAAAAGAGCACTTTCTGGGTTGTAAATGAGACTTGCAATAAGTGTTTGCCATCTACAGAGGATTAAGGGGCATAAAAGTTTGATGACGCTTCCGAGTAAAGATTCTCTGTCTTTGTTGAGAGTCTTCTTTTTAGTGGGAGGTTATATGCTTGTAATTTAGAAACCTTGATAATTGCATTTTTTTCACCTCCTTTGGAAGCAAATCTGCTCATGCCACTCGCCACTGAAATCATAAAGCTTTGAACTTTTAAATTTAATTGGTAAATAAGTGTCAAATATTGATTAAATAGGCCGGTTTGACTCTTCACAGATAATGGGTCTCAAAAACAAAATAATAGATGCTTTCATGTTTCCCTGAGAAGGGCATGTGTGTCTGTGAGTGAGTGGTTCCCTAAATTGCTGCTTAAAGATCATTCAAGTCTGGTTATTACAGACCTTGTAGCAAAACAAGAGTTCAGTTCATGGACAGACCAAATTAACGTCTATATTTTAAGCAAGCTTTTTGGAATGAAAAGGAGTTCTGTCTTTGTAAAATCCGTGATAGGCTATTGATGTTTTGGGCTGCTACAGTGAACTCTAGTTTACTTGACATTTTATATTATATAGTGTTTTAAGGGGTCACAGCACTTCATATACCATATTTCAATAATAGCAGGTCACGTCAAAGACTGATAAATCTTCACTGGTGGAATCCAGTTGCGCTTTTGCGCCTGTGAATGTGTTCCCTAAGGGGAAAAGGAGGAAAGTGGTTTTTGCCAATTTCCCCTTCAGCCCTTTGAGCTGCCATTCACCTGTTGTGCAGAGTCCTCTGGTGTCTTTGCTGGATCAAAAGCCAGCCAAGAAAAAGGGTGGGGGTGCAGTCCCCCCGTGGCTGATGGTTGCTTATTATTAGATAACTAAGACAGACAATTAGCCATTTAGTTGCTCATACCAGCAGTCTCTTAATTCTGCCATCAATTGGCACCAGGATTTTTCATGCACACTGCAGCATGTGTAGATGGTGCAGAAAAGTCCCATATGAAAGGCTGGTGAGGAATTGTCTTCCAAAACTTTCTTAACCAAGTTCTTTTGTAGCAGTTAGCGTACTAAATCTGTCCTCTTCTTCCTTGTCACAGCTGAAGATTTCATCATTCTACTGTTAGCATTCCCTGAAGGCTTCACTGTTCTTGAGCAATTCAACGGCAGCAAACTAATGTACATTTTATAGCAAAACCAATGTGATCTCATTGTTTTGATTAGGCAATACACTGCCAGGTACGGATATAAAAGATTATGATGCTTGATCACCTTCTAAATCTTGATAACTGTAGGAAAGACTGATGTTTTGTGGTTACTCTGCATTAGGGCTAAGTATAAATTTCCTTGGAAGAAAATGAGCACTGGCAGGTAAGTCCTGCTTCTTGTGTTCATCCTTGATTCATGCATTACTTCTGCTACTGTGTGATTTTGGAGCCTGAAGTGTAGTAGTGGGCAGAAGATAATGCTCTCTGGGGCTTCGCTCTGCTACTCAGTCTTAGACTGATTCTGCACTTCCTTATTCTACCCTCTGCTTGAAGAAGACTCCTAGGCCTGAGTGCCACATATCCAGGTTGCTTCTGGGGTTTGTTTTTGGCCTTCTGGCCTGTTCCAAAGCCCTGAACCATAATACATAGCAGGATGATATTCTGGCTTAGACAGGTGAGACCAGAGTGCCTTGCTGGCTGAGGCTGAAGGGAATGATAGATACCACTGTATTTGCTGTGATTTGTGGGTGCTGGGCTGCTAACCCTCAAATAATAGGTAACCTTTGGTCCTCAGGAAGTTGGTGGACTTCAGTTTCCAACAGCTTCAACCAGAATTGCCTATTGATTCATCTGCTCTCTGCAACTTCCTCCCAGAAAGTCCAAGCTTGTTTAGGATTTTCTGGCAGCAAATAACCTCACTCTACCAAAAAGCACGAAGGATTGTCTAAAGCAGGGGTCGGCAACCTAAGGCCCATGGGCCACAAGCTGCCCACGGGGGTTGTTTAACCGGCCCACGAGCTACCCCCCAACCGAGACGGCCGCTCGGCGAGTCCCCACGTGTTACGCTAAACCGACGCAGTGTGGTGCGGTGACTCACTTCTGCGGCCCCGGAAATTGCATCTGCGCAGACAACGGAAATCGCGGGTGCACGCGATCCAGCCCACAGAGGGATCTCCGCTGGAGTGAACCGGCCCAGGGGAGATAAACCTTGCCGATCCCTGATCTAAAAGTAGGAGTGGGGGCAATTCATGGGTGCAAACAAAAATATATCAAACGTTAAAAAAATCCACAGTGTGTCTGTTTTGTGCCACACTCCTTGTACAAATAAAATACTCGCGTCTCCAGTAAAACAAACAATTTAATACAAACAATTTAAAACATCTATATATTGCATGATCTACGCATGCCAATGTCCTTCTGTGTTCATTGGCACTGGCAGCAAAATGTGCATAGGTTTGCCTAATATTCTTTATGTAAATTGCTTCACAGGGAGAATGTTTATGTCTGGATTATAAAACACAAAAACATTCATGCTTTTGCCTCACAGCTATTTGAAGAACCTTCACTTGGTAGCGGAGAGGAGGAGAAGAAGCGTATTGCTCAGGGCATATAATTATTACCTTATGAGGCTGGGGAGATTACAATAAGATAATGTATGTGAAGTACTTTGAACATTGGGAAGCACCTTATAAAGGATAGTAGTAACAAGCATCCTGTACATTAATATCAAATTTGTTGTCAGAGCGCCAGTCTTGATGCAGCCAAAATGGCATCACTCAGATCCAAGCAGTGGTATCAGTAGGTGATCTATCAGAGAGCTCTTTGGGTTCCTAATGTCCAGCTGTTCTTATTTATTCAGCTTCCAGGTAAAACCTGATTTTGCAAGTTTGCATCCTTGCTTTTCCAACTGAGAATCTTTTTGCTTTCTTTTCCTTGTTTTTTAATAAGAGGATTTCCACCCCCACCCCACCCCCCCAGTGCAGGGGATTTTGATATGCAGATTTGTACAGTCTTCTGCAACACAGATACAGGCAGCCTCTCTGAGTCCTCATCCTGCAATCACAAGGAACAGCTCTATATTTGTGCTACAGCATTTTTTGCATGCTTTGCACATAAGCAACCAATCTCTCTGTGGTCAACTAATCTAAAGTTGATTCTGAGTGTTGTAACATTTGCCACATTTGTTATCTGATTATTTTTATTCTTCAGTTGTGCCATGTACTTGGGTGTTGATAGACTAGAAGTGTCAGTTAACGAGCCTAATTAAATAATTGCATAGTTTTTTGTATTAATTTTATTAGCTTTATGTTAATTAATGAGGGAGAAGTTTTATTTCTACTAGGCAGGTTATTCAGCTGTAACGCAGAGTGGAGTTTTTTGAGTGTTGGTTAGAGAACAATGATAAACAAGGAGACCTCATGATTTTTTGAAATTGTGAGGTGCAGACTTCCAGAAAGTACGTAATTGCTTCCAATCACTTGTCTTTACATTGTAGTTGAGTTGAGTTGAAAATCTTTAAAACATTGGGCGGGGTTATAATTCATAGCAGAAGACATGCCTTGCACGCAGAATCAGAGTTGGAGGGAACCATGGAGTTCATGTAATCCAAGCCTCTGCTCAGTGCAAGAATCTGAAGTTCAGGATGCAGTTACAGCATCCCTGAAGGATGACCGTTCAGTCTCTGCTTAAATACCTCTAGCAAAGGCAAGCCCACCACAGTCTGTTCCACTCTTGAACAGCTCTTGTTATTTCTCCTAATATTGACCTGATATCTACTTCTGTGCAGCTTCTATCCCTTGATTCTAGTTTGGCCCAAAGTGGCAACAGAGACAAAGTCAGCTCCAGCTTCTTCATGGCACGCCTTCAAATATTCAGAGACCTCTCCCCTTCACCTCTTCCTATTCTGTCTAAGGCTAAACAATACTAGCTCTGGCAACTGTTCCTACTTAATTTTCAGACTCCTTGCTGTCCTGGCAGCTCTTCTCTGAGCATGGTCCAGCTGGTAAGTGGCTGTCACCACACCCATTATTCTGCTCTTGTCTCGGGTTCTTTCCAGGCCCAAACTCCAAACATCTCCATCGGCCTCTCCCACCCTGCACCCCCAAATATTTTTATCCTGCATGCCTTTGCTTGGCTGCAAACTGTGATCTGCTGATGCAACCAGACACAATAGCATGAGGTAATCTGGAGGACTTTCCCCCTGCTTTTGTAGCCAGTTAGACATTTGCAGCTCGATTTGAACTCAGCTGTGTTTAGCGGGTGCCTTGTCCTTTATATAGTTCCTTTTGTGATGGGTATTATATGTCTTGTCTATAAATAGCTCCACCAAATGGCTTCACCAAAAGGGATAATCTTGCAAACAAAGGGGGCTTGACCTCATATGGGGGCCTCAGTCTTTGCACGGATTATATTGAACTGGCTCATACTAAGGGGGACAAATGTTGGTTTGTGTGCTGCATTCCAGCCTCACTAAAGACCCCAGATACTACTTGCTCCATCTTCCTGACCTTTTCTCTCCCAGCATGTTGCTGGGGATGAAGTCACTATTTCTGTGATTCACAGTCTCCCAAACCGTTTGTATTGTAAAAGAGAGAGAGAGAGATTAAAAACAAAGGGGTGTTTTTACAACTGCTTCCTATTGATAATTGCTCTCACAGCAGGCATAGAACAGGCCACCCCTTGGAAAGCAAATGACACATTTCCTCTTTTCTCTGGCAGCCTGGCATCTAAACATTATCTGACATTGCTGCAAGGGAGGCCTCAAATTTGCGCCCTGAACTTTTCTTAATCTTTAATGGATATCTGAACCATCACACAATGCTGCTCTGTGTGTATATGTAATGAATTTCTAGTGTTGTTGTCTTCCATTCAGGCATCAGTGTGCTAAGCTATTTCTGGCTCATCAGATTCTTTTCTTCAAGGTTTGTGTGTGCATTGTGTTTACAGTGAAAGTGTATGAACGTGATCCAACACACTCACTATATTGTTGTTGGGTTCCATCCAGATTTGTCGTTGGCAGCGCTTTGGATGCTCTTGCAGGCAGAATAGAGAAGAGGTGATTTTTGGCCAGTCCTCCTCCTCCCCCTCCCTCTGCCCTCAGAAATGTTCTCCCCTTAGTGGAGCAGCAGCCTCTGCTAGATGTGAGTTATCATTTGCAAAAGGAAGGAGCATAGAATTGTGGTGTTGGAAGGGAACCCAAGAGTCATCTAGTCTAGTCCCCTGCAGTGCAGAAATCTCAGCTGAAGCATCCATGACAGATGCCCCCGCCCCGCTTAAAAACCTCCAAGGAAGTAGAGTCCATAGAACTCTACAGTTCTATGATTCTGTGTTCTTCTGTGAGGCTTCTATACTGCTGGGACCTGTGGAAATAGTGTGCTTTCTCTTCTCCTGATGAATTATTTTTAATGAGGGCCAAGCCACTTGTCAGTGAATTGATCCAGAGCGTTCGGAAAGACTCTCATTTGCTTATGGAAGGGACTCACCTGGCGGAGGCATCAGCCTGAGGTGGTGGAAATGAAGCAGTTTTTTTGGGGGGGGGCTGTTCTCCATTTCCTTGCAGCCTCTCACATCTCGTATGTTGTTCTGGGGTGTCCCTGAACCTTCTGGGCAGCTTTGCAAGGAGCTGCCGAAATTGCATGCCCCCCTTCCTTCAGTGGGAGCAGCCTGAGCCGAGTTGCACATGGAGGGGCTCTGGATCCAAGTCAGTGCAAGTCTGTCCAGAAGTGCAGTGGTTCACCTTTCCCAGCGTGAATGGCAGCCCTTCATTTATAACCATGATAGCTCAGTTGGTTATAGCGTGGTGCTGATAACGCCAAGGTTGCAGGTTTGATCCCTCTATGGGACAGCTGCCTATTCCTGCATCACAGGGGGTTGGATTGGATCAGGGGTCGGCAAACTAAGGCCCAGGGGCCGGATGCGGCACACCGGGCTCGTTAATCTGGCCTGCAGACCCTGCCGCCCGCTTGGTCAGTCCCTGCGCTAAATCGGTGCGGTGCAGAGGATTCGACACATGGAGACTGACTTCTGCAATGCTGATGCAGCTTCAGATTGGCCGCAGGAAGCTCCTGCAGCCAATCTGAAGCTGCTGATGCCTCTGGGCGACACCCCTTCCTTCCCGCTGAGGCAGCTGCATATGGCCAAGAGCTGAGCGGGAGGAAGCGGTGGTGGCGGAGAGGCTGTTTCTGCTGCCCAGGCCAATGGCCTGGGCTTTGCGCCCCTGCGGACCCCTGGCCAAGGCAGAGGATGACGACAACGCTGCCGAAGACAAGGTGGCGTCGGCAGCTGCAGCGTGAGTGACATTGGCGTTGGTGGGGTTTCTCCTTTCAGGTGAGGGGGGTCCTTTGGGGAGGGGGTTGCTTTTGGGAGAGGGTGGGTCCGGTCCCCCACAAGGTCTGAGGGACAGTGGACTGGCCCCCTCCTGAAAAAGTTTGCTGACCCCTGGATTGGATGATCCTCAGGGTGCCTTCCAACTCTGCAGTTCTGTGATTCTATGAATTACGGAAGCAAGCAAGCCTGGCGTATTCTGAGATCAAACCTGCTCCCTGACCTTTGAGCGATTGAGAATCCTGCTGAAAGCCCCACTTCTGCCTCTGCATAACTCTCTCCATGGGTTTTCATTGTGACGCCAGATGCACGAGGTATCTTTAGGAACTTTGGGAATATATTGTTATATGTATTCTTTTTAAGCTGCAACTGGGCTAGCTGGAAGCAGAGCCGAGGCAGGCGAGATGATTTATTTCAGTGTATTTTGAAGACAGTAATAAAGCCTCGCCCTCTTGTTCCACTGGTAAAGCAATTGTCAAAGGGTGTGTCTGTGTGAAGGGTTTGTCAGAGGCTGGATGTGCTTGTACAGCCCATCTGAATTTGTGCGCGTCTTGCAACAAAGGATCTTTTGTCTCTCACTAGGCTCTTATACAAATTCTATGGCACTGAAAAAGGCAGGTTGGATATAGGATATGGATGTAGACAGAAGAACTTGGATCTGCCATCTTAAGTGTGGTTTTTTTTTTTTTTACAAGCTGTTGTGGCAGAAGTAAGGTCTTATGAAGGAGGGGGCATCTTTAAGCCCAGAATAGGATTGCAGCACCTGCTGACTCCTGAAATTCAGTGTAATGCAATACACACACACACACACACACACACACAGACACAAATAAATATTATATTCATGGAGATGTTTTGTATCTACTTAGAGCGGAGGCTTCTTGTTGAAGAGAAGTGGTTAAAGGATTGAGGTCGTATCTATGTCATACTTTTAAAGGATGTGGCTTCCCCCAAAGAATCCTGGGAACTGTAGTTTGTTAAGGGTGCTGGGGATTGTAGTATTGTAAGGGGTGAGCTATGGTTCCCAGGATTCTCTGGGAGAAAACCATAGGGGGAGTGGATGCGACTTGAGCTGTGAATCAGAAAGTCCCTGCTTTCTCTAGGTGGTCTTAGGGGAAGCTTCTCTCTCTCTCTCTCTCTCTCTCTCTCTCTCTCTCTCTCTTAGCCTCAGTCGCTCAATCTGAAGTAGGGGAGTAAACAATGCTGAGCTTCTGAATTTCTGTAAGCCTTACAGTATAAGGATTGCAAGTGGGTTATGTATATGAAGCACTGTGACAAATGTTATGTTTAATTATTTCATTGACAGTTTAGTGGAAGCAAAAGGGTTTTCCCCGCACACTTTTCATATACAGATAACTATTTATGGCGGGGCGTGTGGGGGGGGGTTATGTTCCGAGGCACCGCCTGTTTGAGTAAAGTAAGGTATATTTGAAACACCACTGAAAAAAGCCTGCAAGCACCCTGTTCCTGCCCTGCCCCGCCCCGTTCCCACCCCCTTTTGTGATGTTTATGGCTCATTTCCGAGTTAGATGTGATGCCCATATGCGCGGTCGTGCACCTATTGAATGCAATCAAATGAGGAGTTGTCTGTACACATAAGTTGACCTACAAAGTTGTTCTGCTTGAAAATTGTCACAAATTGGACACCTGTACAACGTCCCTTGTTTATTTACTACCTTAATCAATGTAAAAGCACCCTGATATTTTTCATAGAACAATGGGCAGCGACAGGAAACGTGTACAGAGGAAGGCAATCAAGATGATCAGGGGTCTGGAAACTAAGCCTTATGAGGAGCGTTTGAAGGAGCTGGGTATTATTTAGCCTGGAAAAGATGAGACTGAGAGGAGATATGATAGCAATCTTCAAATATCTTAAGGGCCGTCACATGGAGGAGGGAGCATGCTTGTTTTCTCCTGCTCTGGAGAGTAGGCTTCAAGCTGCATGAAAGGAGATTCCGACTAACATTAGGGAAAGCTTTCTGACAGTAAGAGCCGTTCGGCAGTAGAACAGACTCCCACGAGAGGTGGTGGACTCCCTTTCTTTGGAGACTTTTAAGTAGAGGTTGGATGGCCATCTGTCATGGATACTTTAGCTGAGATTCCTGCATTGCAGGGGGTTGGACTAGATGACCCTTGGGTCCCTTCCAACTCTGATTCTAGGACACCCAAGAGCACTGGACGCAAACCAGTTTACAGTTACAGTCGTACCTCGAGTTGAATGCGCTTTGGGTTGAGCGCATTCGAGTTGTGCTCCGCAGCAACCTGGAAGTAATGGAGCGCCTTACTTCCGGGTTTCGCCGCTCGCGCATACGCATACGCTCATGACGTCACGCGCATGTGCGGTAGCGGCGAAACGCAACCCGCGCACGCGCAGACGCACCGTCACGTCTTGAGTTCCATTCGGGATGCGAACGGGGCTCTGGAACGTATTCTGTTCGCATCCCGAGGTACCACTGTACATGGAAAAGGAGTAAACAAAACCCTTCCTGCCCCCTTTATGGCATTCAAGGTACGGAAACCTCTTTCTTAGCCTAGACTATTCCTCCCCCAATACAGAACCCCATTTGCTGGAAGAAGCTGGGATAGGAAGCTGATTCCAGTTCATGGATTGGGTGGGTATACAGTCATACCTCATGTTATGTTCGCTGCAGGTTGAACGTATTCAGGTTGTGTTCCCTGGCAACCCGGAAGTACCAGAAAGGGTTACTTCTGCGTTTTGCTGCTTGCGCATGCACAAACATGCAAAATGATGTCATGCGCAGAAGCGGCGAATCGCAACACGTGCAGACGCAGGTTGCGTTCTGCACATATTGCGAACAGGCCTTCAGAACAGATTCCATTCACAACCAGAGGTACCACTGTACTTTCAAATGTGTTGGGCAATTTTCTGCAAAACCCATCCCCCTTTGAATGAAAAAACTGGCAAAGCAGTATTCCACACCGAAGCGGTTTTCTTTCATTTTTCCAGAGAGTGAGGCAACTCATGACTGCAGAGGAAGTGCCAGCAGGTTGGCACAAAGCCTTGTAATGTTTGTGGGGACATTTCTCTAACCAATGGCAATTTTCCTGCAGGTTTCTTACTGGTTTTGGACCCCCCATAAGTGTTTTCTGGCTCTGAGTGTTTGGATATTGTCAAGGACACTTCTTCGGACACCAGCATTCTACCCTACCATGCATTGGAAATCTCATTGTAATAGGAATTATAATACCCGCAAACCCCCTAGTGTGATTTCCCTCCCCGTCATTGGATAAAGGTTCAGATTGTGCCAAGTGAATACCTCTCCCCTACCTTGCTGATAAGGTGTAGCTGTGGAATGTGCAGTATAACTTTGAAGCTCTTTGTGTTTTTTTGTTCCTATCCTTAAAAAAAAAAATAATCCACAGTATTTAAACTGAAATGTTCAGGCTAAGATCTACTCTAGTGTTTATTAAGTTGAAAGAAAGATTGTAATTATGGAAAAGGCAACCTTTACTAACTCATCAAAGCGCTGAAGTTTTCTAATACTTGCACAAGCTAAGAAAACATTCCATAATCTAAAACATTTGAATGAATGAAACATCTAATGTATGTTGTATTATTGCACAGTGTTCTGTTGGTGTAACTCATAGTCACTCTAAAAGCTGCTCCAGTCTTTGTGAAGATCTCTGAAACCGTGCAGTTGCAAAGTCTCGCTTTCAGGAAACTGAGTACATAAAAACAGTTGTCTGGCCCATAGGTGACCAATAGGCAACTGGGTTTTTGTGGCATCCCTAGATGGGACTAAGAGGGCCCATGGCCAAGTTATAGCATGGGGTTAGACTAGTGTCCCTGTCTCCACTGTGGTTGAACAAAGGCAAGACTGTTTCAAGGTACAGGGGGTTAGACAAGGTACATGGTCCTAGAGTTGGATCATCTCATCCTTGGAATTTGAGTTGTACTGTATTATGCTAACCAGAAAGATTGACTGTCACAGCGCTGACCAAAATGACATCCTTGAATCTCAGTCATCTTGGATGACAGGGCTAGCAAAGCCTTTTTTAGAAAGCCATTGTAGTGCAGTGGTTAGGATGCTGGGAGGCCCAGGTTCAAATTCTCTCTTGTCTGGCAACCTGCCTTGCAATACCCCCCAGGAAGTCAGGGGTCTCCTCCACGCAGCTCCCAGAAAAGTCAGGTAGGACCAGAGAACCGATGGCGCCCATCCTCAATCCTGGAGGTGATAATTCTGCCCTCCTGTTCCACAGCCCCACGTGGCCCACTGCAAAGATGTACCAGGAATTCCAAACAGAATGATCTCTGTTGATCATTGGAAACTTGGAGCTGGTGTCCTTGGGCAGGGGCCAGGATCCCAGACCTAAGCAGAACCGTCTGATGATGCCCCTTCCTGAGACCCTTCTCGTGTTTTTTTTTTCTGAACTGGCACTCCAAGCAGGTGGTTGGATCTAGCCACCCTTCTCATTTTTCACAATGCCCCCAGCCTATTGCCCATTCTGGAGCAATGTGGCGAATTAAAGGTTGTTGGGGGGGAGGGTAGACCCCCCCCCAGCAGTTCTGCTTGGAGCACTGTCACTGCAACCAGGTGAGCCAGAGCCCACTGGCAGAGAAGGAGCACAATTTACCCAGGGCCCCCTCACACCTGGAGCTGGCCCTGATGAAGTTCACGGGGTGCCCTTGGGACAGGATCTTTCTTTCTTTCTTTCTTTCTTTCTTTCTTTCTTTCTTTCTTTCTTTCTTCCTCTCCCTCTCCCTCTCCCTCTCCCTCTCCCTCTCCCTCTCCCTCTCCCTCTCTCTCTCTCTCTCTCTCTCTCTCTCTCTCTCTCTCCTCATTCTCCTGAACCTACTCCACAGATTGTTTTTGAAGATAAGGGGGGGGGGGTAGAGAACCATGTATACTTCCTTAGAGCAGCTGCATTTTCAGAATGAAAATGTAATAAACAATGAAAAATATTTTTAGATTACAATCATACCTCATGTTACGTCCGCTTCATGTTATGTTCTTTCAGGTTATGTCCTGCGGCGACCCGGAACTACCGGAAAGGGTTACTTCTGGGTCTTGCCGCTCGCGCATGCGCAGAAGCACAAAATGACATCACACGCATGCGCAGAAGCGGCAAATTGCAACCCGCGTGTGTACAGATGCACCGCTGAGGGTTGCACTCTTTTCATGTTGCGAATGGGCCTCCTGAATGGATCCCGTTCGCAACCAGAGGTACTACTATATATATTTTCCTCGTGGACAGGGACTTCTCTGTTTTTGTGATGAAACTGTGCAAAGTGTCGCATGCACAGTTAATAAGTGTCACGTCGAGCCATTTAAAAATCACACAATACTTGGCGAGTTGTTCTCAGAGATCTCCCTGGCAAAAACGCTTGTGCCAGACAGCAAGATCGGCAGGAGATTTTGAAATGAAAGCGAGATGTTATTGAAAGGAAATGTAAACCCGGAGGGAGAATGATAGCAGAAAGATGGATGGGATCCAAAGAAAGGTAACTCTTCTTTTGCAATCCCTTTGAGAAGAACCTGGCCAGAGTGCTTTGTGTTCCATGTGACTTAGACACACCTGGCTTTTAGCTGTTGGTTGTTGCTGGTAGAGGTTCCTGTGGTTCATTGCATCAATGCAATCTCTTGGTTAAACATTCCCCCCTATTAGTTGTTCCAGCAGGAGGGTGCTATTGCTATTTGGCTGATGTGAGGAAAGGAAGGAAGCATGTTCAAAGTTTTAATGTGTTAGCCGTGTCTGCCAAACCTACTGATAGCTGAGCCATGTTTTTCTTCTTTCTGAATTATAATCATTCTTCCAGGTCAAATGATTTGCTTTTAAAATGTGTTCACAGTAATAATTTCCCCGTCCTCAGAGGAGCACCCCTGCTGTGCCTCTGCTTGATTTGGGCATTCATTCATTGAGTGGGGACTTGCAGCTGAATAGAGGAGAGGCAGCTCATAAATGAGACTATGGAATTCACTACCACAAGATGGCCACCTCATGAGAAGAGAAGACTCCCTGGAAAAGACCCTGATGCTGGGAAAGATGGAGGGCACAAGGAGAAGGGGACGACAGAGAACGAGATGGTTGGACAGTGTTCTCGAAGCTACAAACATGAGTCTGACCAAATTGCGGGAGGTAGTGGAAGATAGGAGTGCCTGGTGGTCCATGGGGTCACAAAGAGTCAGACACGACTAAATGACTAAACAACACCACAAGATGGCTTAAAAATGGGGTTGGACAAAGTCACAGAAGGTGAGGCTGTCAGTGGCTGGCTACTAGACGTGCAGCATTCCTCCTGAGTACCACTTGCTGCGGAACAGCAGCAGGAGTTGGGCAATTGCTCTTGTTCCCCATTTGTGGGATTTCCACATCATCTGATCTGCCACTGCGGAAAACAGGATGCTGGCAAGGTGGGCCTTCCTTCTGATCCAGCAGGGCTTTTCTTACATTCTTACACTCTGGAAACCAACCTCCAAAAGGTGTCGCCAGCTGATACTCAATTATGGTGTGCCCAATACTTTTGAGCCCTTTCTCTGCCTTCGGGAGCAAATGTTTTGTTCCACTTGCTGTGGTGGTTTGTTAAAACAAAGTCACACACCCGCCCCCCGCAAACCTGCAGTTTGATGACGTTGCACAATGTGCTGGTTTTATCAGATGTTATTAGAAAAGGAGGAGTGTGTAGTTCTAAAATTCTGGGGTGAGGAGCAGACCTGACTCTCTTTTACAATAACCACATGTTGCATTTAGAAAGTCTGGGGAGCATGATTTGGTTAGAATTGGGGGAAGCGAATGGTGGGATCTGTGGCGTTCATAAAGCAACATTTCCCCTATAATTTGTTACTGTTAGCATTTAGTTCCAACCTGAAATTAGTGTTCTTTACTGACTAGAATATTGGCTTAAATGTCAGGCAACATTTTTCTTAATAAAACAGCAGCGAAAGATGCAGACCCTTACTAAACGCTTATGAATGAGTGGATTGTGTGTGTGTTTGGAAAAGCCCTAACCACCTTGCTTAACAAATCAGGATAAGGAGATGACACACCCTATTCATGTGCATTTGGAGCAAAGTGCTTTTGTTTCTTTTCCCAGCTGCCAATCAAAGAGCAGCTCCTCACGCCTGAGTATGTGCTTAAGTTCCTTAACCTCCACCACAGACATGCTGCTTGACCTCAGCGATCTCCTTCAGGTATTGTACTGCATCCGATTTTCTCCCAATGTTCTGCTCAAACATTAATCCTTGCAAGTGAAGAGCTACTAACGTGGGTGCTTATTCAGAAAGCCTTAATTATCTCTCTTTTTGGTTTAGCAGTGCTGGACAGGAAAATCACAGGGGTTGGAAATCGGGGATAATTGTTCTATGCAATTAGAGATCAAGTGTTTGGTGCCTCTCGCTCCCTTCAACAAATAACAAATCAACAGTTAGTATCATTGTGATGCTAATGAACTTGCTGCTGAGGCAGTGGCCCAAGGTCAGATTTTATATACCTGCCTCCCCCCAACCTGGTGCCCTCCAGATGTTTTGGACTACAACTCCCATCATCCCTAGCTAGCAAGACCAGTGGTCAGGGATAATGGGAATTGTAGTCCAAAAACAGCTGGAGACCCAAGTTTAGGAAGCACTGCTTTAGAGCAGCGTTTCTCAACCACGGGCTGTATACCCCCCTGCAGGCCCCATAGACTATTCCAAAGGGGCCACAGGTGAAAATCACGTAAGTGGAGGGTTCACGGCATGAGACTAGGGAGCCACAGAGGGAAGTGAGAAGTGAAGAAAACAGAATTGACTGAGAAAAGAAATCAGAAAAGAAAAAAGAAAACAGAGAAGTGGAAGAGAATAGAAAACAAGAGTAGAGTCAACCGAGAAGTGACCATGCTTCCCAGTGGATTTGTAAAAATTATAAATACGACATGTTCTATTTACAAGCAATACATTTAAATAGCTACCTTTAGCCACAGGAAGGAAACAAGGTTGGAAGGGGACCATGGTCGGAAAAAGGTTGAGAACCATTGCTCTAGAGTTTCAGACTGGTGAGGACTTTGCCAGCCCTACCTGGGACCATCTACATGCAGAGTAGGTTTTCTACCACCGAGATGCAACCTTCCTTCTACTCCAGGACATTTAAGTGGCGCAAGATTGGGGTAGCAGGGCATGTCATTTTATGGGATGAAGCTTAATTTTTGCAAATTTCATCAGTGATGAGACTTAAAAATTGTTTTTGGGTGTGAGGAATGCAAACCCGCTGTTATTTTTGTGACTGGGCAGCATTTAGCTTGTTAAGTCTACCGATGAAGCGCATAAACTGCTTTCGGAAAACAAACCAGTTTTTGTTTTAATCCTTCTGAAAATGTCAGGTGATGCTAAATAAATATAAATGTAAATCAATAATATAAGTGCAAGTACATGACACACATTTTCTAATGATTTCTATGCAGTTTTACAACTTTTCAGCACCCTTCGTCTTTGGAATTTGAAAGTTGGGAAATTCAGCATGCCCTATTGGGGTAGGCTTTTATGCACCATTCAAGCTAGCTTTTACTTGTTATGAAATTATAGAAACTGTGAAATAGAGGGCCATGGATCAAAAGGGGGGAGAAAATATTTTAGCAGGGTTGGCTTGAAAAGAGAATGATTGATACACATGGGGTTGTTGTATATTTTCTGAATAATTAGGTTGATGGTTGAATGAATTTTAGCCTCTGGTAGTTGGTGTTGCATGATAACTATTTGGACTAAAAGTGCACACGGAGTTGTCTGTAGAAGTGCATTGAGGATTGGCATTCTCAACGGTTATATATATATGTGTTGCATGTGTTTGATATGACCATCCCATATCTAAATATTCTATACACAACTCAGCTGGTAGAGGTTATTTTTGGCCTCTCCAGCTGTCTCTAGTAACTGGCATCCTCTCATCAACTGCGTGGAGCTTCAAAGAACCTTTGGGAATTGCAGTAATTTAACAAATTTTTATTCTTAAAGGGGCCAATGCTAAAAATAGACTCCATATAGCACTATATAGCAGAGGTGGTAGAGAGACATTGGGGTTTCATGGCTGCCAATGCTGATTTTTATTATATGATAGATAGTTATAGACGGAAACATTTAGCTCTTCTGGATTGTTGAATCTCTTTGACAGGTGGATTTATTTATATTCCCACTATTTCCCACCCTTTTCAGGTTCACTTTTGACATCAGCCTAAAGCATGGTGTCTGCTTATTAAATACTGTATATATGTCCATTTTTCTCCTCTCTCTTGCCTACTCTTTCCCCTCCTACTCTTTTTCCTTTTCTTAAAAAAATCTGTCAAAATGAGCAGCAACAGAAGAAAAAGTGGTGATCATGGAATCATAGGATTTTAGAGTCAGAAGGGACCCCAAGGGTCATCTAGTCTAACCCCCTTCAATGCAGGAATCTGAGCTAAAGCATCCATGGCAGATGACCGTCCAAACACTGCCTTAAAAACCCCAAGGAAGGAGAGCCCACAACCTCTCGAGGGAGACTGTTCCCCTGTCAAATAGCTTCCTAACATTTAATCAGAATCTCCTTTCTTGTAACTTGAAGCCACTGGTTCAAGTCCTGCCCCCCCCCCCCCCGAGCAGGAGAAAACAAGCTTGTTCCCTCTTCCCTCACGATCATTCCCACAGTAGGGCATGTTGAATCTTTCAGCTTTCAAATTCCAAAAATGAGCGGTCCTAAAAAGTTGCAATGTGATTTTGGAATTCAAAAGAAATTTGGGTTAGATTAATATAACATAGATTTGTTTGGTAAGTAAAATGTGTGTAAAAGTGCGCGGAAATAATTAAAAAGGATTGACAAGCACTTGCAGATATATTATTATTTTAAATTATTATTTAGCATTACTTGACATTTTCAGAAGGTAAAATTAAAACTCTTTGGTTTTCCGAAAGCGTTTTATGTGCTTCTTCATCAAAAGTGGACTTACCAAGATAACTGTTGTCCAGTTCCCCAAATAGTAGCAGATTAAAATTAATTACACCCAAAAACATATTTTTAAGACCCCTCGTTAAGAAATTTGCAAAAATTAAGTTTCGCTGCCTAAAATGACACACCCTATTTCCACGGGGCAGTTGAAGGTAGATCGCTCTGTGGGTGGAGGGGGAAATCCTGCTGGATCAGGTCCTTAAGTGCCTTTGCCTGTCTCTGTCCATGATGGTTATATGCTTAAATACAGACTAGGAGGAAGTGGGTGTGAGCGGCTCAGGCTAGTTACTAACCCACATTTTATGTAGCTTACTATAGCTAAGGGTTGAAATGTCAACTACTAATTAGGATGATGTTGATGACTGCTTGATGACTTTGCTGTTCGGTTTATGACACTTGTAATAATTAGCTTGCACGTAACTCTTTAATGTCTTGTCTAAAGCTGATATTTAAATTCTTAGATTTAGGAATTTAAATTTAAAGTCTGGATTTGCCAGACTTTCGAGAATTTTGTGGCCAGAGAAAAATCTATTCACGGTACGGCTTGCCGGGTAGATTTTGTTCACAAACTGGTGGTGACTATAGTCAGGAAGAACTTCCCTCTCTGCTCACACCTGTGAGTTTCATGTCCGAATGGGATGACACTATCTTCAGATGAGGCACTTCTGGGGGCTCCCCATGCCCCAGAGGTTCTGTGGGGCTTCTCCAAAGGATTGATCCTTTAGTGTGGCAGGCCCTGCCCTGTGGAACTCCCTGCCGGTAGAAGTTCAGCAGGAACCATCCTTCTCTTCTTTCAGACGTCTTTTGAAAACTAGATTGCAAAGGTCTGTCTGGAAAATGCATTTTTTTCTCCTTTCAACCAATTAGTAATTCTTGGTGTTTTTTAATAATGGCTTTATGGGCAATTTTTGTTGATTTCATTTTTATATATTGTATACAGCAGGTTATAAATACAGTGCATAAATAAATATAACGCATTCTGCTGGGTTTTATTGGGTTGATAGGGGAAGGTCACCTTTAACTCTTAATAGAAAGCCCCCTGGAGCAACCCTATCCTAAACTGTGTGAAAATGTGCTGACTGCTGAAGGAATTTTTATGTTCCTGATGTTCGTCTTATACTCACTAAGACCAGGGCTTTTAGTGTGGTGAGACCTGCCCTTTGGAATGCACTCAAAGTGAATACCAGGCAGGCGCATACAGTATTTGTATTTAGGCACATGCTTAAAATGCCTCACCTGAGCAGTGTTCCAGCTCTGTTGGTTTATTAAGGTGATCTACTGATTTGTGATGCATCTTGTTTTATAAATGAATTTTTCTGGTTGATGTTATGCTGCTGGCCATTTTGATATATTTTTCTTAATGTTGCCCAAATAGTGTCGTTTTTTTTGCCCTTGCAGGCTAGGTCCACCCTTGTCTGTTCTCCATCGACTTTCTTTGATGGCTGTATTGCCGCTTGCCTTTCTCCTGATCTGGAGGAAAAAACTAGATGTTACATGGAGTTTTACAGGCTCAGGCTTGCAGAAATGATATAGTGAACCCCCCCCCCCCCACCACCACCACCATGGAAGTCAGGAATTGCAGGGCAAAAAAAAGTTGCTTTGTGCAGAAACTCCACTCTAAATTGAGAGCTGAGATTTTAAAATGATAGAACTGGAGAAATTATCCAGTATTGAAGCTTTGTACTCTGAAAGTAGAGTTTTTTAACAACTCTTTTTTCACTGGGATGATTTCTCCACAAAGGTAAACCCTAGTCATTGGAGACATTGTCTGGAGAACTGCTTGACTTGGTATAGTATGAGGAAATAATGCATAGCATGGTTAAAGAAATAATTCAAAAGAGTGAACTGATAGTCTCAGTAGATGTTGAAATTCCTCCTTTGGAAACAATCTCGATCTCTCTTGGCTGGCTGTCACCAGATAATAATTATTTCTTTCCTGAAATATTTCTTTTGTAATCTCCAGAGTGAAACGGTGGATCTTATTTTTACAGTAAGTTTTGAACAGCTGGTAACCTGATATGGAGCCCGGTTGCTTGAGTGCCTTAGCTATCTGCTCTGCCTGGAATTGCTTTTCTTGACCTTGTTGATGATGAAGCATTTGAATCTGGGTCCCCCTACTTACCTGTTGTCTTTAATAGACTTAAGTGCTACTGTGATTGGCATCTCATCATTTGGGAATCAAATGAGCTTCGGATAAAAGCAGCTTGATATTTGAAACTCTGGGTTGCGCAGAAAGCTGGGAAAGGCTCAACCGGAGCTTGCTACCTAAAATAATATTTGCAATTTCCCAGGCTCTTTTTGAAGTGTTCTAATTTTTTTTTAAGCAATCCACATGACAACCCTGGTAGGTCTGTGTTAGTCCAAACAGAGGTCCTATTTGTTATACTCACCTGCACCTCAGTGACTAACCTGTTTTGCTCTGGTGAGGATGATGATGAGAAACTCAGTTGTCCTCTCCAGTTTGGAGTAGGAGAGTCAGTGGGGATTGTCCATTGTTCTGAGTTTTAGATCAGGCATAGGCAAACTCGGCCCTCCAGATGTTTTGGGACTACAATGCCCATCATCCCTGACCACTGGTCCTGTTGTTGGTAAACGCCCTGAGGTGCTCCTGCATCCCGCACTCCGAGCATCCTCTGGTATGCGCAGCTCTGGAAAAGGCATTTCCCTTCTTCTCCAGTGCGCTCAGTGACATATACCAGATGGCATATGCACACTAAGCTTCTAGCATTGCACAGCAAAAAGCGTGAGACATCATAGAGCTCATCTACGTATTTATTTACACACTATGTACAGACAAGGGACGCGGGTGGCGCTGTGGGTTAAACCACAGAGCCTAGGACTTGCCGATCCGAAGGTCGGTGGTTCGAATCTCCACGATGGGGTGAGCTCCTGTTGCTCGGTCCCTGCTCCTGCCAACCTAGCAGTTCGAAAGCACGTCAAAGTGCAAGTAGATGAATAGGTACCACTCTAGCGGGAAGGTAAATGGTGTTTCCGTGCACTGCTCTGGTTCGCCAGAAGCGGCTTAGTCATGCTGGCCACATGACCCGGAAGCTGTATGCTGGTTCCCTCGGCCAATAAAGCGAGATGAGCGCCGCAACCCCAGAGTTGGTCACGACTGGACCTAATGGTCAGGGGTCCCTTTACTTTTATGTACAGACAAAGAATTATGGTGTCCTCTCTCATCAGCTCCAAGAGAGAATAGGACAAAGTAAAAGCAAAAGTACAGTCCAACAGTACCCGCAATGGAAGAGAGAAAAGGCTGTCTTCCGTTCCCACGGTCTTCCCAGACAGGCATGTGATTTACACCAATCACACCTGCAGCATCAGATGCATAAAATGCTAACACCTGTTAGCTAGGGATGATGGGAGTTGTAGTCCCAAAACATCCTATGCCTGCTTTAGATGCTCAGTGCAGCCATGGGAAAGGTCATTCCTGCAGTTGCATAGGAATATTCCCCACCTCCAGGAAGGGGGATTGCCCCTGCTCTTCCATGGAGGTGCAGCTGAGGTTGCAGAGAAGAGGAGGGCAGAATGATGGTGATCACAGATTTTGGCTTGGTTACCAAAGCCAGTCAAAATTTGCGGATCCCCAATTCCAACATTGCAGATGGAGAGACGAGGCTTAAGAGCAAAGTGGCTTGCCAAAGTGAGATTGTGGCAAAGGCAGTGCCGGATGCTGCGGAAATCTGAGAATTGTAGGAAAGAGATGTATTTATCTTTGAAAAGGCAGTTTGCGGCAACCGAAAAGTGAAATGCACCTGTGCGATTTGATGGAATCCATGTAAGAAGCAAGAATTTTGAATGTGTGCAGATGATGACACTCCCCCCCCCCCCAGCTAAAAAGAGAAATGGAAAAAGACCCAGAGCAGAGGACGGATGCTTGTAAAATATTTACAGCAAAGCACCGTAAATTGACACAATGCAACAACGCAGCCCCATCATTGATTCACATTGAGTACCTTGTGGTTATCCCCTCTCTCATTGTTGGTATAATGCTCCAGATTCAAGCTTATAAATACTTTATAATTCCAAAATGAAGTGTGAGCATGTGTGTGTTCTCCAGCTGAAGCATCAGTAACACTTGCTTATCAAGGGACTCTAAACCAATTTCTTCCTGCTGACTTTTTGTACTGGCATTAAACATGTATGAGGTCTATGGAAAAACCCAGTGGAGCAATGGAATAGTGAGCAGTGCATGCAGGCTTCCTATCTCAATCGATGACAAAACCAAACTCTGGGAAATTGTACTTTGAGAGTTTAGATCAGAAATTCCCAGGGGTCTCTGATATCAAGTGTTTTGTTTTTCCTTTTTGCAAAGCTAAGCTGTCTGCCTTGCTCTTGGGGTACAAATGGAAGGAGTAGGGTAGATTAGGGACAGAGACAGTTTTTCTTCGGGAATTGGGTGGGGGGTAAAATAAAGGAATCATTGTCTGTGGTGTCTGTGTGTGGAGGGGGAATTGCTCAGTAGTAGGACACCCTAGAAATTCCCTGTAAAAAGGATCAAGTAGGAGGCGATAGGAAAGACCTCCCTCTGCTGAAGACTGTTGAGGACCATTGCTAGTCAGAATTGTCAATGCTGGGCTAGTCTAAGGTCATTTTACTTTCTGCTGTTGTTTCTTTTTGGACAGAAATAATCAAAAGAGAGATCTGTACCACAATAATTACACAGTTAAACCGCAATCCACCATCTTACTTCAGGTGTGGGGAACCTTTGACCCTCCAGATGTTGAACTACAACTCTCAGCAGCCAATTGCCAAGGTTGATGGGAGTTGTAGTTCAGCAACTTCTGGAGGGCTAAAGGTTCTCCACACCTGCTCTATATTCTTCTGACTCCAGCTTTAGACAAAATGAGGTAAACTAATATGGGTAAAATCCAGTATTGTCTGAGCAGAAGTCTTCACCCCAGATGGTGGGGTGCGGGGTGCAGGAGGGCAGAGGACAGTGAATTGCAGTCATTTGAGTGGACATCATGACACTCAGGAGCAGACATACCAGTCTGAGTCAATTTACACCAAGCCATAATAAAGTAATTGTAACCATGGCTTGGTATGCTATCTCAGTAAGCAAGCACTGGCTTGCTGATAACAAACTAGACTCTGAAGTCATGGATGGGATTTGAACACCATGGTTTACAGGAAGTATGATTTGGTATGCTGTGTGACTTGACAAACCATAGTTATAGCTTTTACTCTGCCTCTGGGAAGCCATTGCAGTAATAGAAACTGGAGCAACTGAACAAGTAGAATATACAACTGTGGCTTACCCTAGTTTGGGAACCTCAGTCCATGATTTGTTCAAAACTATGGTTAGTGCAAACCATGTTTTGGTGTGACCACCAGCTGGACCAAGCACTTAAAAAAAAACTTGGCAGGATAGAGGAGGAAAATGAAAAATAAATTGTAATGCTGCCTTTATCTTAGAATCATAGAATTGTAGAGTATTCATTGTTGTTTAATCATTTAGTCGTGTCCGACTCTTCGTGACCCCATGGACAGAGCACGCCAGGGACTCCTGTCTTCCACTGCCTCCCGCACTTTGGTCAGACTCATGTTCGTAGCTTCGAGAACACTGTCCAACCATCTCGTCCTCTGTCGTCCCCTTTCATGTCTTTTCCAGGGAGTCTTCTCTTCTCATGAGGTGTCCAAAGTATTGGAGCCTCAGCTTCACGATCTGTCCTTCTAGTGAGCACTCAGGGCTAATTTCCTTAAGAATGGATGTGTTTGATCTTCTTGCAGTCCATGGGACTCTCAAGAGTCTCCTCCAGCACCATAATTCAAAAGCATCAATTCTTCGGCAATCAGCCGTAGAGTATAGCGTCCAAAATTATATTGGGGTCACACTCAGTAATAAGATGTCTAACTGGCAGAATGTTACAGGTGGATCTTGCCCCATAATTTTATTTCCATACTACAAAAGGCTTACTCTGTTTAATTTATGCCAGTCACACAGCAGTTAAAGGCACAAGGCATCATTCACTTTGTCTCTGTACCTGTATTTCTTGCTTCAAGCTGCTCCTGTTGGAAGAGAGTAAATATCTTCTCAGAGAAGATGCAGGAAATGCCTCACATTCCTTCTTTCTGGATGCTTAGCAAGAGCGAATAAGTGACTAAGCTTCCTTAGCAACAGAAGAACTTACATATCTGCCAAATAAGCCTTAGAACATTGCCTCCATAAAAAAAAAGCTAAATAGAGTCAGGGCTCCTGCTGGGGGGTACAGAGGGTGTATGTGAAGATAAACTAGATATGCTTCCAAGTTCTACCAAATGAAGTTAATTTGCCTTCAGGTGACCTGGCAATTATGGGAACTACATTCAGGTGTAGTTCATTTTTCAACTACTTCTGTGAACTTCATCCAGTTGAACTAGTTCAGTCCAAGTGCTGTTCAAGATGCAATTTGACGATAATTCCACACTTTTTCAAGGGTGTGGGAAGGGAGAAAAATGCAAAATGCATTGCAATGTGATATCTGAAGTGAAGCTTCTTGAATATTTTAGGGCCTTTTTTTTGGGGGGGGGGGAGAAACACTTCCAGATGCTGGTGCCCGTAAACATTGGTAGCAATTTCAGCTTTGTGCCCTGACTAAGGCTACCAGATTTTTTTCAATAAATTTGGGGACACTTTTCAGTTTTGTATGGGGACTGATTTGTAATTCCGGGGACTGTCCCCGGGAAACGGGGACGTCTGGTAACCTTAGCCCTGACCCCGCTTACTTGTTTTCCCTCCTTCCTTGCAATACATTTGGCATTGATTACAAGTTTCTCTTGCTCTGCTGGATTTAATTTGTAGCAGCACAGTGAATCCCCCCCCTCCCCCCCGCTTTCCACTTAAAAATGGTAAGGGGCAGAGGACTAGTAGGCAGAAGTGTCTATTGATTATTCTGTACATGAGGAAGTATAAGAAGGCTTAGAGCTGCAGGTCATCCTATTAAGAGGGTGGCACTGTAATTTGGAGAAAGCACTTCACTCTATAAAGCCATTTTCTTGATAGGACATCTATAGAACCTATTGCATAGTAAAAAACACATACTAAGTATAAATAACTATGAAATGAGAATGATTACTGTCAGTGAAATTTGCCCCCCCCCCCGCAAGCATAGGTAGCTATCCACAGATTATAAAAGAAAGCTTGAAGGAGCTTTGAGATCAGCTTGTTACACCCTGATCAGCATCTGGGTTTACTGAGTGCCACTTACGCACTAACCTCTGCTGTACATTTTCTGACACCCCTTTCTCTTTTCCCATTGACTTGGTTGAAGCCTTTTTCTTCCTCCAATACCCCAAATGTGGTATCTTTCAGAACAGCAATTTGAAATCATCTGTATCTATGTATTATAATGGATGTTCAGAAAGTGAAAAATATTGACATTTGCACACGGATTCCACCCTGGGCTCCATATACGGTTCATATATGGGGACACACACACACATGCGTGTGTGTCCGTATATGAACTACGAAAGTTGTGATTCGAGCTTAAAAAATCTGAGAATTACCAAAGTGCTTAGCGACTGGGATTGCTCAGTTGGTAGAGCATGAGACTCTTATCTAAGAGCCTTTGGTTTGAGCCCCACGGTGGGCAGGGGGTTGGGCTAGGTGGTCCTTGTGCTCCCTTCCAACTCCCCCATTCCATGAAATTGGTAGCCTATCAAAGGCATGTGGTGAAGCTTCCAGTTCTTTTTATTAGGTTGAATCTAATTGTAGTTTTGGCCTAGTAGAAAGTGCTTACGATGGTGCAAACCACAGAACCCACTTGTTGAGAATGCTCAGCCTCTCCACTGTATCTCTCTCTGTGCTGTATCCCATGTTGTTCTTTGTGCCTGTTCTCTCTGTGCCACATCCCACGCTGGCTGGCCTTTCTGGCAGGCACAAGAGTCTACAGTGGGTAGAGGGAATTGGTGAAAATTGTGTGCCCAACTCACATGAGTGGAAATGTTTCTAGTAGTGCAAAGTCACCACAGCGTTACGACTCAATGTGGATATTTTTGCCGATGACCAGGGCTGGATTTAGGTTTGAGGAGGCCCTAAGCTACTGAAGGTAATGGGGCCCTTTATATGTCCAGCTGTCCTTTGTCAACAACAAATTGTCACTGTTTTTTGTGTTGAATATGTGCTGTATGGTAATTTATTCACCTAATAGGTATCTAAAGCCATTTGCCACTGTGCTGTATGTAGGTTTTATTTTATTTGTTTTTTATCTTATATTTTGGAAATGTACATCCAGGTTGTTTTTCCTTTAATTTTTTTTGGGGGGCCCCCAAGAGAGTGGGGCCCTAAGCTATAGCTTGTTTAGCTTATACGTAAATCCGGCAGTGCTGATGAGACTGGTAAATAATAGTCAGCACCAGAAGTTTATACTTTTATATGTTTAAAACATATGAACACTTGTTTAAAGCATATTCAGGACACAGTTTTATTTCTGTACAAGGACATTGTAATTTTTGCTGCTTAATAATCAAAGTACCCTTTCCCCCCTTCCTTACACAGGTGAATGTCTACGTCCTGGGAAAAACTTTTCTTCTGTTGGCCAGAGAGCTCTGCATAAATGCTCCAGCTATAGGTATTTTTTAATAAGAGTTGACTTTTGGTATGTGGGTATACTTGTGCCATGATTTCATGGCAGCTTCTCAAGCTAAAAAAAAAAAAATTTACATAATGCAATTTAACCTGTATGTAGAAGGCATTTTAATACTAAAACCAAGGAGTCCAGAGATGAAAGCTGCCAATTAAAAGCACAGAGGTAACTTTAGAACAGAAAAATCTTAAGTAGTTTATTATCAGCAGTGTGAGCAAGATAAGGCTCCTTCTTCCAATTACTTCTGTCTTTACTTATTTATTTTAAGTAAACGAACAGGCTTGGATTAAAAAAGCATGAAATTGTTGATTGAAATTCAGTAGAAATGGTGCAAATTATCTTCGCAAATATTTAACGTGGTGACCTTTAGTGTGGGAGACTTTGCAATTAGACATTGACGTATTGCAACCAGCACTTACCCCTTCAGCCACTTGGGCTTCTTGGAAGCAGATCTACTCAGAAACAGCATCACACCCTTGTGTATGTATGTGGATCTCCTCTAAGAGGGATGTGTAGGTGAATAATCCATCTTCTTGGTTTGAAATAATAAAGAGATTAAAATACCTTTAAAAGTGCTCTTTTACTTCAGACAGAAGTCGGTCAATATTTGGCCGGCTTTGATGTAACCCACCTTAAAAGGTCAGCGCTTCATCAACAACCTTGAGAAATCAAAGCAGATTTGGGCAGTGGTTGTAACACGGGTGTCAAACATAGACTCTCTGGGGGTTGTTTCCATGCACTGTTAGTGCTACAGGAGTATAAACCAGCAATGCCTTCTATTGGCATCACACTACCAGGCAGTACTAACTCCTGTAAGGATATCTATCAGCAACGGTAACAGCACTGCTGTGTGCCTGATGTTGTTAAACAAATACATATCATAGCAAGTCAGAAGCTTGCTGATTATTGTTGTCTACAAATTAATTTCTAGTATTTTGAGGAAGCAAGACATGCCAGGGAACCCCAAAATTTACTAAATGTCAAAAACCATTTTTTTAAAAAAACTGCATTTAATTTTTACAAGCAGGTTAGTCCACATTAATCAAGGTATTTGTGTAATTGTTGCCCAGAACCTGTCTGGTAATAACTCTGATAGCTACTTTAATAATAATTCTTATAATTTTTATAGTATTTTAGAGTGTCTGGAACACTTTACACATGCTACCCCAGCCATCTTAAAATAACACCATAGGTCAGTGGTAGCCCCTGTTTACACTCCATAATGGATGGCAAAGTTTTGAGAGTGGCTTAGCTAATGTCATCTGGGCAGTTCATAGCAGAGGTGAGATTTTAAACGGGGGTGTCGTAGCTTGTACTCTTAGCCATTAAGCTGTGCCAGCTACTTCCGAAAGCTTGCATGTATTGCATGCTGTCCTACATGATTACTAGAATATTTAAGCTTTTGTTTTCTCAGGATACCCAAGTTATTCAGGAAATTATGCAGAGACCAGCTAACACTACAGTTGTCAAATTAACTGAAATGGGACAATGGCAATACAAATATTCTTTTAAAGCACATCAAGCATCTTGCATTGTTGGATCTTACAAGGTTGGACAGGAATATTGCATCAGTGACATCAGTATATATTTGTGCTGAGTATTGTTTTGTAAGAGTTTGTTGGCATGATGCTGAAGTATCTCAAAAGCTGCTTGGCTTCTCAGTCATGGTGATCTTTGTAAAGATGCTGCCTAGGCTCCAAAGAGCTACTTGGGTTGTGGTATATGCCCAAATTTGACTGTGACTTTGTGAAGTTATAGCTAGTTGCAAAAATGTGGAGCTTTTGACTCCATTGGATGCAAAGAATTGGCTGTAACTTTCTTTAGATCTTGGCTCATTTGACTTTCTTTCTTCACTCTTGGCTCATTTGACTTTCTTTCTTCACTTCTATGTTACCTAATTAACTGAATCTTGCTTCAGATGCGAATGTTTAACCCCCACAATCAGTTTGAGCCTATGTTCTGAAAACGTGTTGGTTATGGCAGACTCTCAGGATCTGTTCTAGTAAAAGGGCATCATGGCTGCCAAAACCACCAAGAAAACAAGTAAACTTTGTAATTAGAGACAGATCTCCAGTTGCTTTAGCTCAGAGTTTATATAGGTGAAAACGGAGGCAATAAATATATCCCACTTTCTAGTTTAAAGTGATTGTGAAATATCTTGAGAGAGAGAGGACTCATTTCTGACCCTTTTCTATAGGGTATATAATGAACTGACAGTATCCTACTGGGGGTTTATTGTATTGTAAAAACTAATTTAGACAGTATTCCCCACCCCCCTCAATTTTTAAAAGGTATTTTAATTCTACGAATAGTAACAGTACAACCCCGTGTTTGCTTATTCAGAAGTTAATCCCTCTAAATTCAAAATAACCTATTCTCAGGAAAACATGAATAAGATTACAGTTTGCTACAATTTTTGATTTTGAAAACCAAGTGGATGTACTTGCATTGCTTCGTTTGACAGACTGAATAAAAGTTTGTTTGCCTATTGGCTAACCTTACAAAAAGAATGACAGGGTTGAGATACTATAGTTGTTTAGTAAGTAAAAATCCATCGGTATTGGAGTGCAATGATTTTAGCTTAATAGAACTCTTGGAAGAGATTTCAACCATTTGAGGTGCACAAAAGTTTATGGCACCTTGTGCCAGCACAGTCCTGTATCAAGAGAAATTGGTACATTTATTGTATCTCTTATTTTGATGGACCCAATAGGACCATAGTTATCAGGGACTGTACATTTCAGCTAGCAGAAATGCCCAAGTGAATAAACTGCACATGTAAGAGTTCACTGTAGTGGAAGGCTATGTGTCTTTAATACCCAGTGGAGCTTAGGTTTGTATAAATGGGTGTGGGAGTGCAGCCTTGCGTTGAGCCTCTTAAGTCGTACTATATGCAAACATTAATGTGAACACAAGGGACCATGGATCCAGTAATCAGCAAAGCACACAGGTATCTAGGACAAGTAAAAATGTTTTATATTCAACAGATTCTCAAACCGCTCTACTTTAGAACATTCTGTTTGAGCCAGCTGCAGTCTGCAAGTTAGTTTATCTATATACAAAATAAATGCACGTCACGTGCAAATTTTTTAAAACATTTCCCCCTCCTGCATGTTGCAGTTCAATAATTAAGTCAAATAGCTTATGAATAAATAAAATAAGATTAAATTCAAGAGCATTCCTTCACTTAGTTTGATAGCCAGATGGTAAGTAGACAGTTAAAAGTAGCGGAACATTCCAAATCGCCCTGGAATATTTGCAGTCAGGTCAGAGTATCCCATAATATGCAGAGCAGTCCCGGAATACATTCTAAGTGAAATGCATCATGCATAGAAAATGAGTTCAGGTATCTGCCCTCCTTGCACTCCAGTGCCGTTGGTACTGTCCGAGGAGCACTGGAACTGGAACGTCACTTTTCCACACTGTACTTCGGTCATTCCCTCTTGTCCAAAGTAACTCAGCTCATTGCCATCCAGGATGGCGCTCACATTGTAAAAGGTGTCTTGCTCAACCTGCACGGGATGCTCAAACCATACTGAGAAAGTGTTACTAGATCCATCAGAGGTAAACTTCGTCAGGTTCTGGGCAAGAACAGCCCCCAGCCGCTTCAGTTCAATTTTGACGCTGTATTCCGCCTTCCCACAACTCGACCCGTACAATCCCAGTCCGGCTATAAATATCCTTTTATCAACAGCAAACTGGATGCTGTCACACCGACCTCGGTACCTCCACTGATTGCTACGGTAGGCGGAGGACTGAAATCGGTGGCACCTTTGGGGTACAAGTCCTTTCCTCTTTGTTAGCGGAAATTCTAACTTGGGCTTATTGGCAGCAGTATACCACAAGAAAATATTATGCCTTTCCTCCAGCGTTAGGATGTCGGACTGAGCAGCCCCGTTGGCGAACTCTTCCAGAGTCATGGTTGGGATCCGTACCAAGTACAAAGCTTTCCCCAATACATTCCGCTTGTTCCTTGGCGTAACTGGCAGCCCTTGCCTTTTGCATTCAGCCTCAGCCCAGTTCAGGACTGCCTCAAACACCACCACCTCCTTCGTGTTCAGGGCTTCCCGCGTCACGATGATCTCTAGCGTCTGTTGATCTATTTCGCAGAAGCCCTCCGATTTTAGTGCCATCTCAGCCTGAGCATCAATGACTTCCCAGCAGCGCTGCGTCAGCTCCGGCTCCTCAAAGAGTCTGCTCTGAGACAGCAGAACGCAAGCATTCTTGGCCTCTAGACTGGTCTCCAGAAAATTGACGCAAGCTTTTGCTAATGCCGGGACAATGTACTTCTTGGCTGCGTACAGAGTAGCCAGCACAGTGTCTGCTTCCAGGTCGATTTCATCGCTGTACATGTACCTATCGATGCAAAAAAAAAAAAAAAAAGAGAGAGAGAGAGAGAGAGAGAGAATAATCCCATTTTTAAAAAGAACAGGCATATGGTTGCAGCTGTTGAAAAGCTTTGTTTTCATCCAAGTTATCTTTACTACCACTTACTTTAATAAGATTAGGAAGGCTGCAGGTTCCACATCTGGTATATGGATTTCAGATTTGACCTCTGCAAGATCTCCATAAAACATGGCGTAGAAGACAGAGCTACCAACTGCCAAAACATACTGCATTTAAAAGAAGAAGAAGAAAATCAGCCATGGTTGTAGGCAGCTATATTTAAGTAGGTAGAATTATATAATAATTTCAATTTTAGGAGTATTTCCCCTCCCCATTTAGCTATAAAACTTAGAATGTACACGAGTGTAAATTTATTTTATCTAGTGTCAGAGAATATATTATATGTTTTATACAACTCCTTAATTGCATTTTGCAAAGATAATATGGGATGACCCTAGAAATGAGAAAAATTTGCGCTGGGGCATGTAGAATGGTACAAGGGTCTTTCAATGGAGAACAGAACAAATAGAACCCCATGGCAGGGGAAAAGAAAGCTGAGTGTTATCCCACAAACCTTGTGAGCAGGAACTTTCTTGGCTGCCCCCACTGGGCCCACAATAAAATGCACGTCCGCCATAAGTTCGTTATTGAACATGAGTGCGTTCCTGCAAGTTTACAGAAAAGGAGGATGCTGTTAAAACCGCAGCTGAGCAGGCAGGCAGGCATCACAAGGCTCTTTCCTTGCTCTCCCCTCTTCTTCAGTAGTTTGCATGCCCTCCTCCTCCTCCCCCATCTTGGACCCCTTCCAACCATGACTGCAGTGCCTCCTTCCCTTCTGCTTCCTCGCTGGAAAGGGGCAGGTAGGAGCTCAAATCTGCCCCGCCTCCCAAATCTCTGGAAACATCCCAAACCCTTGAGCGCAACTGGAGTGCCCTTTCTTCCAGACACCCAAACTCCATCCCCCCTTGTTGATATTACACAGCACAAGTTCACGCCCAGGTTGCTTGC